>NC_082686.1:100662121-100981262 GCF_949987515.2 Delphinus delphis | reverse complement strand
TTTAAGTTTGAGAAACATAAAAGGAGAATTTTGGAAGTTGATTATTAAAAATATCTTAAATATTATATAGAATAAGAAAACTGAAGGTAAATATTTCAAGAGAACGTTATAAAAATACTTTTATAATGGTTCAATGTATATAATGACTCAAATGAAGTTATAGTATTATATACAGATCTCAATTCATAATGTAATCTGATTTTATACTAAGGTTAATCTATAAAATTGAAAATAACATTTAGAGACTTGATTGCTATAGTCATGAACAGAGGTGAAAGCTGGTATTTTTCTATACATTTAAAGAAAAGTACAAATATTATGCTTAATGTAATCTACAGTCTGTTTGTGTTAGTGTTCCGTATTTGACAATATTTGAGGCAGTGGTTTCCTTATCTGTCAGTAGATCACCATAATATAAAGGATCATAACCATGAGCCATTTTTTAAATTGTAAATTTCAGATTTCTGTCTCAAAATAACTACCAAAAATTCAGAACGTGTAGGAAACAAGGATGCATATATTTAGATACGTGATACACAAATCTAGTCTTGGATCTCATTTTGGAACCACTGATCTATAGATATGTCTCTTCCCAGCAGCACTCCTGTTGTCACTGGCAAAACCCATTAACAATTCCTAGAAAATAAAAATAGAATCTGGTAATAAAATAAAATCTAAACTTTTTTTTTTCTTTTCCTTTGTGCTTCGTCTAGTTTCACTTGCTCATAGGGTACTGTGTGCAGAGGCCTTGCACCCAGCACCTCAGACCAGAGTTCCCAGTGCAAAACAGCTGTACTTGATACCTCAGCTCAGCAGGCCATGTGCAGAAGTACCATGCACAACACCACAATTCAAGATGTGGTGGCAGGCCTTGTGCAGAGATGCTGCACCAGGCACTGTGATCTGGAGCTGTGAGCAGCACAGCTGCACCTGACCAGCAAGAACTCTGCCTCCCTCTCTGTTGACAAGACCTCTGTAAAGCTGCTCCACTGGGGACCTCTGGAGGATAGTGTGTAATCTAGAGCACAAGCTCATAACAAGCTTTACTTTGCTTTTGAACAAAACTCGGTCTTGTTCTACTGGCTCAAACGACCCTGGGCAGGAGGGTCCTTACTGGGGACCAACTCAGGAGAGTCAGTAAAAATAGTTTGGCACCCCAGATGGGACAGACAGTGGCCTTTTTGCCTGCACCTATCCACTAGGTTCCAGCCTCACCCCGGCTCCAGTGGAAGGACAGCAGAGGCTTTGGGAAGTTCAAGTGAGGATGAATGACTCTGGTCTATGAGTTCACTCTGACGTGGTAGAATGGCAAAAGCCTTCAGCCAAATTCAGAGCAACTCTGCCCAGCAACTTGATACCTCATTGAGGTGCAGACACACTGTAGCCCCCAGAGTTATCTGGAGTGCACTGCCTTGAGGGGGTCACACTATTGGGGATCAAAAACTTGCACTATCTGCCCACTGCCTCTGGCTCTCCTTCCCACGGTGCCAGATGCCCAGGAACGATGGGGACCTATGGATGAGAGAACCCATAGTAGTCTTGCCCACTGTCTCGCCAGTAGTGCTGTCTTCTTGACCCCTGTACAAGGGCAATAGTGGCTACACCAGGGCTTTTTTCCCTCTTTGTCCACCTCCAGGGGTCAAGAGTAACATTCTCCAATCACTTTCAGTTTGATACAGGAAAGTGCCCAGCCCAGTGAGCCAAGAGGCGAGATCAGAAAAATCCCCAGGTAATAAGGACCACCTGTCCAAACAGAACAAGGATGCTTGTCCTGAGTTCAGAAAATGGTACCAGGAATGCCTGAGTGTGAAAGGATCCCAAGGTAGGTAATGTGACCAGTGACTTGACCTCTTCCGATCAGTGCTAGTTTCCCCGAAGTGGGCTGGGGAGCCCTGTGAACCATTTGCAAGACTAGGAGCCCCATTAACAGAAGCCCCTGTTACCTGCTGGAAAGAACAGGAAATACCTACTGCCTGACCTCTACTCCCCCCTGTGCCTATGGGGCAAACCTTGGGTGATCCTTTAACAACCGAGGTTCCATAGGCTCTCCTCCAGGTATCACCCCAGAATACCAGCTACCCAGCAATCTGGTGAGTACCCTCTGGGAATCCCTTGTGCTTTTAGCTCTTACACAGTGGGAAGTCTGGAAACTCCTCTTTTTGGCTGAAAGGAGGAAAGAAAAGACCCCCACCTGAGAGAGCTGTGCCACTTAGGGACCACGTTGATCAGGAAGTAACATGGCTAAGCTGCTCTGGCCCAGAGGCAGTATGTCTACCCTCCTTTAGGAGGAAGGATTAACTATTTCAAGTACAGGCCATTGTAAATCAAGGGATTGGCTTTTAGTTTTAGGGTAAAAATTACCTCCAAGTACATAATGTCAAATAAAAATTGATATCATTAATCTTTAGCAATTAATGGAACTCTTTACTTATGTAGCAATTCATCCTAAAATATGAAATGATGTTTAAATATTTCTAAGGAGCAAATCTTTCTAGGGAAACTAATACCATGTTCAAAGTTTATAAAAATAGCAATTCATTCACAGTGACACTAATATAATACTACTGGTGAGCCTGCAATATGAAAAGAAAATGGTCATCTTAATTCTCCATTCTCCTCCTTCTGGCTCCTGTGCAATGTCAAAATCAAGGACTGAACGATTGCTGCGGAGGCTCAAAGCGAGAAGATCTTACTCCCTTGAGCTATACTACCTACCCCCTCCCAGCAGAAGAAGTCACAAGTTGTCAACACCCACTTTCATCAATGGACAGATCACCCAGACAGAAAATCAGTAAGGAAACATTGGCCTTAAATGACACAGTAAACCAGATAGACTTAATTGATACATATAGAGCTTTCCATCCAAAAGCATAATACACATTTTTTTCAAGTGCACATGGAAAATTCTCCAGGACTGATCACATGCTCGGCCACAAAGCGAGCCTCAGTAAATTTAAGACAACTGAAATCATATCAAGCATCTTTTCCTGACACACTATGCGATTGGAAATCAACTACAAAAAAAATGGAAAAAACTGCAGAAAACACAAACATGTGGAGGGTTAAAAATATACTACTAAACATCCAATGGATTACTGAATAAATCAAAGGGAAAATAAAAAAATACCTAGCGACAAATGAAAATGAACATATGATGATTCAAAACGTATGGGGCACAGCAAAAGCAGTTCTAAGAGGGAAGTTTATAGTGATAGAAGCTTATGTCAAGAAACATCTCAAATAAACAATCTACCCTGACACCTAAAGCAACTAGAGAAAAAACAAACCCAAGGTTAGTAGAAGGAAAGAAATCATAAAGATCAGAGCTGAAATAAATGAAATAGAGAAGAAGAAAACAATAGAAAAGATCAATGAAACTAAAAGCTGGTTCTGTGAAAGATAAACATAAATGATAAATCTTCAGCTAGACTCCTCAAGAAGAAAAGGGCCCAAGTCAATAAAATTAGAAATGAAAAAGAAGTCTTCTCTGCATCTATTGAGATGATCATATGGTTTTTCTCCTTCAATTTGTTAATATGGTTTATCACATTGATTGTTTTGCGTATATTGAAGAATCCTTGCATTCCTGGAATAAACCCCACTTGCCCATGGTGTATGATCCTTTTAATGTGCTGTTGGATTCTGTTTGCTAGTATTTTGTTGAGGATTTTTGCATCTATGTTCATCAGTGATATTGACCTGTAGTTTTCTTTCTTTGTGATATCCTTGTCTGGTTTTGGTATCAGGGTGATGGTGGCCTTGTAGAATGAGTTTGGGAGTGTTCCTCCCTCTGCTATATTTTGGAAGAGTTTGAGAAGGATAGGTGTTAGCTCTTCTCTAAATGTTTGACAGAATTCACCTGTGAAGCCATCTGGTCCTGGGCTTTTGTTTGTTGGAAGATTTTTAATCATATGATCATCTCAATAGATGCAGAAAAAGCTTTTGACAAAATTCAACACCCATTTATGATAAAAACCCTGCAAAGTAGGTATAGAGGGAACTTTCCTCAACATAATAAAGGCTATATATGACAAACCCACACCCAACATCGTCCTCAATGGTGAAAAACTGAAAGCATTTCCACTAAGATCAGGAACAAGACAAGGTTGCCCACTCTCACCACTCTTATTCAACATAGTTTTGGAAGTTTTAGCCACAACAATCAGAGAATAAAAAGAAATAAAAGGAATCCAAATCAGAAAAGAAAAAGTAAAGCTGTCACTGTTTGCAGATGACATGATACTATACATAGAGAATCCTAAAGATGCTACCAGAAAACTACTAGAGCTAGTCAATGAATTTGGTAAAGTAGCAGGATACAAAATTAATGCACAGAAATCTCTGGCATTCCTATACACTAATGATGAAAAATCTGAAAGTGAAATCAAGAAAACACTCCCATTTACCATTGCAACAAAAAGAATAAAATATCTAGGAATAAACCTACCTAAGGAGACAAAAGACCTGTATGCAGAAAATTATAAGACACTGATGAAAGAAATTAAAGAAGATACAAATAAATGGAGAGATATACCATGTTCTTGGATTGGAAGAATCAACATTGTGAAAATGACTCTACTACCCAAAGCAATCTACAGATTTAATGCAATCCCTATCAAACTACCACTGGTATTTTTCACAGAACTAGAACAAAAAATTTCACAATTTGTATGGAAATATAAAAGACCCCGAATAGCCAAAGCAATCTTGAGAACGAAAAACGGAGCTGGAGGAATCAGCCTCCCTGACTCCCTGTACTACAAAGCTACAGTAATCAAGACAGTATGGTACTGGCACAAAAACAGAAATATAGATCAATGGAACAGGATAGAAAGCCCAGAGATAAACCCACGCACATATGGTCACCTTATCTTTGATAAAGGAGGCAGGAATGTACAGTGGAGAAAGGACAGCCTCTTCAATAAGTGGTGCTGGGAAAATTGGACAGGTACAGGTAAAAGAATGAAATTAGAACACTCCCTAACACCATACACAAAAATAAGCTCAAAATGGATTAAAGACCTAAATGTAAGGCCAGAAACTATCAAAGTCTTAGAGGAAAACATTGGCAGAACACTCTATGACATAAATCACAGCAAGATCCTTTTTGACCCACCTCTTAGGGAAATGGAAATAAAAACAAAAATAAACAAATGAGGCCTAATGAAACTTCAAAGCTTTTGCACAGCAAAGGAAACCATAAACAAGACCAAAAGACAACCCTCAGAATGGGAGAAAATATTTGCAAATGAAGCAACTGACAAAGGATTAATCTCCAAAATTTATAAGCAGCTCATGCAGCTCAATAACAAAAAACCAAACAACCCAATCCAAAAATGGGCAGAAGACCTAAACAGACATTTCTCCAAAGAAGATATACAGACTGCCAACAAACTTGTGAAAGAATGCTCAACTTCATTAATCATTAGAGAAATGCAAATCAAAACTACAATGAGATATCATCTCACACCAGTCAGAATGGCCATCATCAAAAAATCTAGAAACAATAGATGCTGGAGAGGGTGTGGAGAAAAGGGAACCCTCTTGCACTGTTGGTGGGAATGTAAATTGATACAGCCACTGTGGAGAACAGTATGTAGGTTCCTTAAAAAATGACAAATAGAACTACCATATGACCCAGCAATCCCACTACTGGGCATATTCCCTGAGAAAACCATAATTCAAAAAGAGTCATGTACCAAAATGTTCATTGCAGGTCTATTTACAATAGCCCGGAGATGGAAACAACCTAAGTGTCCATCATCAGATGAATGGATAAAGTAGATGTGGCACATATATACAATGGAATATTATTCAGCCGTAAAAAGAAATGAAATTGAGCTATTTGTAATGAGGTGGATAGACCTAGAGTCTGTCATACAGAGTGAAGTAAGTCAGAAAGAAAAAGACAAATACTGTATGCTAACACATATATAGGGAATTTAAGAAAAATAATGTCATGAAGAACCTAGGGGTAAGACAGGAATAAAGACACAGTCCTACTACAGAATGGACTTGAGGATATGGGGAGGGGGAAGGGTAAGCTGTGACAAAGCGAGAGAGAGGCATAGACATATATACACTACCAAACCTAAGGTAGATAGCTAGTGGGAAGCAGCCACATAGCACAGGGAGATCAGCTCGGTGCTTTGTGACCACCTGGATGGGTGGGATAGGGAGGGTGGGAGGGAGCGAGACACAAGAGGGAAGAGATATGGGAACATATGTATATGTATAAATGATTCACTTTGTTATAAAGCAGAAACTAACACACCATTGTAAAGCAATTATACTCCAATAAAGATATAAAAAAAAAAAAGAAAAAGAAGATATAATGGACACCACAGAAATACAAAGGACCATAAGCTGCAGGCAACTATGTGCCAAAAAAATGTACAACCTAAAAGAAATAGACTAATTCTTAGAAAGGTACGGTCTCCCAAGAGTGAACCAGGAAGAAATAGAAAATATGAACACAACAATTACATGTACTGAAATTGAATCTGTGATTTTAAAACTCCCAACAAACAAAAATCCAGGACCAGATGGCTTCACAGGAAAATTCTATCAAACATTTAAAGAACAGTTAAACCTATCCTTCTGAAAGTATTCCAAAAAATTGCAGAGGAAGGAATACTTCCTAATTCAATCTGTGAGGTCACCATTACCCTGATACTAAAACCAAAGATACAAAAGACAAAGAAAATTACAGGCCAATATCACTGGTAAACAGAGACACAAAAATGTGTACAAAAATACTAGCAAACCAAATCTAATAATACATTAAAAAGGACCATACACCATTATCAGATGGGATTTATCCCAAAGATGCAAGGATTTTTCATATCAACAACTCAATCAGTGTGATACATCACATTAATAAATTGAAGAATAAAAATCATATGATTATCTCGATTGATGCAGAAAAAGTTTTGGATAAAATTCAACACCGATTTATGATAAGAACTCTCCCGAAAGTGGGTATAGAGGGAATGTACAGCAACAAAATAACTGTCATATATGACAAACCCACAGCCAACTCAACAGTGAAAAGTTGAAAGCATTTTCTCTAAGATCAGGAAGAAGACAAGCATGTCCACTTTTGCCACTTTTATTCAACACACTTTTGGAAGTCCCACCCATGGCAATCAGAGAAGAAAAAGAAATAAAAGGAATGCAAATTGGAAAAGAAGAAGTAAAACAGTCACTGTTTGCAGATGACATGATACTATACATAGAGTATCCTAAAGATGCCACCAGAAAACTGCTAGAGCTAAACAATGAATTTGGTAAAGTTGCAGGATACAAAATTAATGCACAGAAATCTCTAGCATTCCTATATACTAATGATGAAAGATCAGAAAGAGAAATTAAGGAAACAATTCCATTCACCATTGCAAAAAAAAGAATAAAATACCTAGGAATAAACCTACCTAAGGAGGTAAAAGACCTGAGCTCAGAAAACTATAAGCCACTGATGAAAGAAATCAAAGATGACACAAACAGATGGAGAGATATACCATGTTCTCGGATTGGAAGAATCAACATTGTGAAAATGACTATACTACCCAAAGCAATATACAGATTCAATGCAATTCCTATCAAATTACCAATGGCATTTTTTACAGAACTAGAACAAAAAATCTTAAAATTTGTATGGAGACACAAAAGACCCCAAATAGCCAAAGCAATCTTGAGGAAAAAAAACGGAGTTGGAGGAATCAGACTCCCTGACTTCAGACTATACTACATAGCTATAGTAATCAAGACAATACGGTACTGGCACAAAAACAGAAAGATAGATCAATGGAACAGGATAGAAAGCCCAGAGATAAACCCATGCACCTATGGTCAACTAATCTATGACAAAGGAGGCAAGGATATACAGTGGAGAAAAGACAGTCTCTTCAATAAGTGGTGCTGGGAAAACTGGACAGCTACATGTAAAAGAATGAAATTAGAACACTCCCTAACACCATACACAAAAATAAGCTCAAAATGGATTAAAGACCTAAATGTAAGACCGGACACTACAAGATTCTTAGAGGAAAGCATAGGAAGAACACACTTTGACATAAATCACAGCAAGATCTTTTTTGATCCACCTCCTAGAGTAATGGAAATAAAAACAAAAATAAACAAATGGGACCTAATGAAACTTAAACGCTCTTGCAAAGCAAAGGAAACTACAAACAAGACCAAAAGACAAGCTTCAGAATGGGAGAAAATATTTGCAAAGGAATCAGTGGACAAAGGATTAGTCTGCAAAATACAAACAGCTCATGCAGCTCAATGTTAGAAAAAAAACAAAGAACTCAATCCAAAAATGGGCTGAAGACCTAAATAGATATTTCTCCAAAGAAGACATAGATGGCCAAGAGGCACATGAAAAGCTGCTCACCATCACTAATTACTAGAGAAATTAGTGATACAATGAGGTATCACTTCACTCCAGTTAGAATGGGCATCATCTGAAAATCTACAAAAAACAAATGCTGGAGAGGGTGTGGAGAAAAGGGAACCCTCTTGCACTGTTGGTGGGAATGTAACTTGATACAGCCACTATGCAGAACAGTATGGAGGTTCCTTAAAAAACAAAATTGAATTACCATATAAGCTAGCAATCCCACTACTGGGCATATACCCAGAGAAAACCATAATTCCAAAAAACACATGCACCCCAATGTTCACTGCAGCACTATTAACAGTAGCCAGGTCATGGAAGCAACCTAAATGCCCATCAACTGATGAATGGATAAATAAGATGTGGTACATACATACAATGGAATATTAGTCAGCCATAAAAAGGAATGAAATTGGATCCTTTGTAGAGATGTGGATGGACCTAGAGACTGTCATCCAAAGTGAAGTATGATAGAGAAAAACAAATATCGTATATTAGTGCATATATGTGGAATCTAGAAAAATGGTACGGATGAACCAGTTTGCAAGGCAGAAATAGAGACACAGATGTAGAGAACAAATGTATGGACACCAAGGGGGGAATGCGGGGGACAGGGGTGGTGGTGGTGGGATGAATTGGGAGATTAGGATTGTTATATATACACTAATATGTATAAAATAGATAACTAATAATAACCTGTTTTATAAAAATATAAAATTCAGAAATAAAAATAAAATAATAAACTGGTGAATATTTAAAAAATAAAAAAATGAAAGACCTATATGCTGAGAATTATAAAACATTGAAAAAACAAAGTGAAGATGACTCAAAAAATGGAAACATACCACACTCTTGGACTGGAAGAATTACTGTTGTTAAAATGGCCAAAGTATGGAGGTTCCTCAAAAAACTAAAAATAGAACTAGCACATGATCCAGCAATCCCACTCTTGGGTGTATATCTGAAAAACACGAAAAAACTACTTCAAAAATATACATGTGTCACAATGTTCATAGCAGCATTATTTACAATAGCCAAGACATGGAAGCAACCTAAGTGTCCACCCACAGATGAATGGATAAAGAAGATGGGGTACATTATATGTATATGTGTGTATATATATGATGAAATATTACTCAGCTATAAAAATAAGAATTATTGCCATTTACAGCAACATGGATGGACCTAGAGATTATCAGACTGATGAAGTCAGATAAAGACATATAAGATATAACATATATGTGGAATATAACAATAGTACAAATGAATTTATTTACAAAATGGTAACAGACTCACAGACATAGTAAACAAATTTATGTTCACCAAAGGGGAAATAGAAACTAGGATTATAGGATTAACAGATGCACATGACAATAAATAGATAAATAACAAGGGTTTACTGTATAGCACAGAGAACTGTTAATAACCTATAATGGAAAAGAATCTGAAAAATATATATATGTATAACTGAACCATGTTGCTGTACACCTGAAACTAAGGCAATATTGCAAATCAACTATACTTTAATTTAAAAAATAAAAGAAAGAAAATCATCACCAAAAAACAGAAAGGCAGTCTTAACGTGCATTTCTAACTATGTGGACTGACCAGATCAAAGATAATTTAGAATATCAATGGCCATTATGGGGAACATTTGAAATCCCCAAACTTAATTTCCTTATAAATGAATTGGGCTACAATAACTCAAAAACTTTCAGAACTGAGTTCAATACTTATTTTAATTGATAGTTTGAGGCTTTCCTATGTTATTAGGAATCTAAAATTGCCTCACTGAAAAATAAGATTTTAAGATTAATAGGGCAAACAAATTATTAAAGAAAGATAAAATGGCTCCCAAAGCCTTAGGCTCTTCTTGGCTTTTTTGTCCCAGGTTCCCCTTTGGCACCATCTTGTCTGTCTCTTTGGCTCCTCATGTCCAGACTCCACCTCCACCACCATCATCCTTATTCGCTTCTACACTTCCTATGCCTCTTCTATACCCTTAATTCTCCCATATTAACTTTCCCGTCAAACTTTCCCTTTTCTCTAAAACTCTCCCCACTCTTTTCCTCTGAACTTGTCAGAAGCTTTCCCTTTAAAATTGAGCCTTCTGGGGGTCCAGAGGCTAAACTTTTAATTCCCTGGACTAAAGGTGAACAGTGAGCCATTGTTAAAGATTTTTTCAGAGTAACTAGAGTTTCTCACAAATTTGCTGAGGAATTCAAACTTATCAACCTGGTTTCTCTGACTTCTATCAGCTAGTTCATATGCCTGTCATGGAAGGCCAGGCCCAGCATTGGGTGAAAAACACAAATTGGGAAAATACTGAAAGGTCTCTAGCATTGTAAAGGGGAGACCAGTCTGCTAATTTATCATATGATCAGGCTTGGGCAATAGGCAAGTCACTTCATCAAGCAATTCCTAGGGTTCCAAAGCCTGTTGCTTGGAACAAAATTCAAGCTTGCACACAAAAATCTGATGAACCCATTCATGATTATTACAATTGACTTCTGATTATTTTTAAAGAAAATTCTGGGCTTCCTTCAGACCTTGATACCAGCTGGGTAGCTTTTAATTCTGTTTATTAATGATATGAACCAGGACCTTTCCCTTCTAGTAAAACGACCCCAGGATGGAATGGGAAACTGTGTCCACTTCAGATTTAGTTAATCTGTTACACCAGCTCTCTCTCACTCTAGATGAGTCACCTCCAAGGATGACTGCCACAATTCACAATCTTCAAATCCAGCAAATGAAGGCCCCTAAATGAAACCAGAACTCCTACTTTCTGTATTATTGCAAAAAACCAAGACATTGAAAAGCACTTATTACAAATGTAAGCATGTTAGGCACCTACAGCCTTTTAATCAGCCTTTTAAGTGTGCTTCAAATTCTCGATGATGGTGCCTTGAGGAACTATGGGGGCTTTTCCCAGTCCTCCCTCTTAATCATCTTGGAGAAACACCCCTCCAGATTGGAAATGAATTTCTTCTAGTCCTGACGCTGGAGTGACAGTCTCCACACTCAACCCCACTACCATAAAATAGCCCCTGCCTCTGAGTACTAAAACATTTGAAAGACTGGAGAACTCTAATAACCCTCTTCCCATTTGTTTAGGCCCTTTTAGAAATACACAGCTTTTTCTCCTTAGTTCCTCTGTCCCTACCCATTTACAGGTGGATACTTGAGAATTATCATGCCAAAATTTCTTTCTCCCAAAAGGGAGAAAAAATTATAGAATTTGATAGTAGTCATCAAAGTAACCAACCAGGTGAATCTCCTATTGTTCCATCTCTGATGGTACTAGAGCTGATTCTGGAAACACTGATTATTTGTCCCTGATGAAGCAGCTACCACCTTCTTGATGGGCAAAATTCCAACTGATATATGGTAGAATCCACAGTGTGCCTCCTATCAAGAGTCAAATAGTTCCCTCAAAACATCTTCCTAGAATTAATCAATGCCATCTAAGAAAAGAAGCCATTAAAGACATAAATTCCATAATAGAAGATTATAGGGCTCTAGGCCTCATGATCCCTTGTACTAGCTCCTGTATCTCTCCCATTTTATGGGTGAGAAAACCTAAGGGCCAAGAGTGAAGGTTTTCCCAGGACCTCTGAGCAATAAACAACACTGTTGACGTACGAGATCAAGATGGAAAAGATGTGGAATTCACCTCCCCCCATGAACACATCAAAAATACATCTACATGTGGAGCAATTCTCACTGAAAACTAACTAACTGGTAGAAGGTCTCCTGTTTAACCAAGGCTGTAAGAAAGATCCACATGGAATAGGGTAGGAAGGGAAGAGAAGCAATCAGGATGGCAATCCTCCCAGGATGTACCCTTGGGAGGAGCCTCAGAAGAGGAGGGGGATTACAGGGTGGGTGGAGAGCCTCTCTGGGGAGTGAGTGGTGTGAGCCACATATTGGGTGCTCCAGGCCTGGCATCCAACACTGGGAAGACGAGACCCCTTGGCTGGTTGGTTGGAGGGCCAATGGGAAGACTGGACTCCACCCTTGAGGAGTGCACACATGCTTGTGTGTGGAGAGGGCAGATGGAAACTACACGGGACATTGGCCTGTTTCCTGTGGCTGCTTCAATGTGCACCCCAGCCTGAGCCAAGAACAACTTGCTTCACAACACAGCTCCACACTGGGGCAAGGGCTGCTGTGGCTGAAGGGAAAACAGCTGTAAGGGGAAAACCTGGCTCAGACTCAGAGTGGCATCTTAGTGGGGCAGCAGCAGCCATTACTGGTGTATACAGAAGCAGTGTGGCAGAAGCACTTCAGTACTCTGACTCAGCTGGGGCTGACACATCCCACATCCATAGCATCCAGACCCATGCCAAGTGCCCAAACCAGCTCTTCTTGCTCCAGCACTTCTCCCCTCAGGGATGAGGGTGCTGATGCTGGGATGGGGGGAGAGCACACACTTAAAGGGAACAAAGCCAGCTCAGACCCAACCCTAAGCACTTCTGCTCCAGCAACTTGGGACGCAACCCCTCCCCTATAAGGTGGTCCTGACCACTGAGCAAAGGAGACACCCTGGCACACCTCACTCTGGCCCTAGCCTCGTCAGCTCCAGCTTCAGCTCCTACTAAGGTGATAACTGTGAGCGTACCCTGTGGAAAGATGTAACTCATGCTCACATCAGATCCAGCTCTCCCAACAATATCACTGGGGATAAACTATATAGGGATGCTCCCACAAAAGGACACCCCTTCAAGACCATAATAAGTAACTGTTTCACTTAATTTCATAGAAACAAATAAAGTTAAGTAAAATAAGAAGACAGGAATTTGTTTCAATGGAAATAACAAGAGAAAACCCCTGAAAAGAAACGAATAAATCTGAAATAATTTACTAGATATTCAAAGTATTAGTAATAAGAATGCTAACTGAATTAGGGGAAAGAATAGATGAACATGGTAAGAATTTTAACAAGGAACTAGAAAATATAAAAAACAACGCTTCATAACTGAAGAATATAATAACTGAAATGAAAAACATATTAAAAGAAATTAACATCAGACTAGGTGATATAGAAGAATGCATAAGTGATATTGAAGATAGAAAAATGGAAATCTCCCAATCAGATCAACAAAAAGAAAAACATCAAAAAAAAATGAGAACAATTTAAGGGACCTCTGGGACAATATCAAGCACACCAATATTTGCATTATAGGGGAGAAGGAGAAGAGAGAGATAAAAGGATTGAAAGTGTGTTTGATGAAATTATGGCTGAATAATTCCTGAACCTGAAGAAGGAAACAGAAGTCCAGGTACAGAAAGCACAGAGAGTCCCAAACAAAATGATCCCAAACAGACCCACACCAAGACATATCATAATTAAAATGGCAAACTTAAAGATAAATAGAGAATTCTAAAGGCATCAAGAGAAAACAAAGTGTCATATACAAGGGAACTCCCATAAGGCTATCAGCTAAGTTTTCTGCAGAAACTTTGCAGGCCAGAAGGGAGTGGCGTGATATATTCAAAATGCTAAAAAGGAAAAACCTGCAACCCAGCAAGATTGGAACTGAGGGAGAAATAAAGAAAGCCTCAGACAACCAAAAACTAAAAAGAGTTCATTCATATTAAACTTATCCTAAAAGAAATGTTATAACATCTTTGGGCCCAAATCAATAAAATTACAAATGAAAAAGGAGAAGTTAAAACTGACAACACAGAAATACAAAGGACTATAAGAGACTACTACAAGCAACTATATGCCAAATAAATGGACAACCTCGAAGAAATGTACAAATGCTTAGAAAGGTACAATATCCCAAGACTGAACCAGGAAGAAACAGAAAATATGAACAGACCAATTACAAGTACTGAAGTTGAATCTGTGATTTAAAAACTCCCAACAAACAAAAGTCCAGGACCAGAGGGCCTCACGGCCGAATTCTGTCAAACATTTAGAGAAAAGTTATCACCTATCCTTCTGAAACTATTCCAAAAAACTGCAGAGAAAGGAACACTTCTGAACTCATTCTATGAGGCCACCATCACCCTGATACAAAAACCAGATACAGATAGCACAAAAAAAGGAAAATTACAGGCCAATATCACTGATGAACATAGATGCAAAGATACTCAACAAAATACTAGCAAATTGAATCCAGCAACACTGATATCACTGATGAACATAGATGCAAAGATACTCAACAAAATACTAGCAAATTGAATCCAGCAACACATTAAAAGGATCATACACCATGGTCAAGTGAGATTTATCCCAGGGATGCAAGGATTCTTCAATATACACAAATCAATCAATGTGATACACCACATTAACAAACTGAAGAATAAAAGCCATATGATCATCTCAATAGATGCAGAAAAAGCTTTGGATAAAATTCAACACTTATTTATGATAAAAACTCTCAGAAACCACCTCAACATAATAAAGGCCATGTATGACAAACCCGCAGCTAATTCCATTCTCAATGATGAAAAACTGAAAGCATTTCCTCTAAGATCATGAAAAAAACAAGGATGTCCACTCTCACCACTCTTATTCAACATAGTTTTGGAAGTTCTAGCCATGGCAAGCAGAGAAGAAAATGGAAATAAAAGGAATCCAAATTGGAAAAGAAGAAATTATCAGTTTGCAGATGACATGATACTATACATAGAAAATCCTAAAGACGCTACCAGAAAACTACTAGAGCTCATCAATGAATTAGGTAAAGTTGCAGGATACAAAATTAATACACAGAAATCTCTTGCATTACTATACACTAATAATGAAAGATCATAAAGAGAAATTAAGGAAACAATCCCATTTACCATCATATCAAAAAGAATAAAATACCTAGGAATAAACCTACCTAAGGAGGCAAAAGACCTTTATTCTGAAAACTATTAGATGCTGATGGAAGAAATCAAAGATGACACAAAGAGATGGAAAGATATACTGTGTTCTAGGATTAGAAGAATCAACATTGTCAAAATGACTATACTACCCAAGGCAATCTACAGATTCAGTGCAATCCCTATCAAATTACCAATGGCATTTTTCACAGAACTAGAACAAAAAATTTTACAATTTGTATGGAAACAAAAAAGACCCCAAATTGCCAAAGCAATCTTGAGAAAGAAATACGGAGTTGGAGGAATCATGCTCCCTGACTTCAGACCATACTACAAAGCTACAGTCATCAAAACAGTTGGTACTAACACAAAAACAAACATATAGATAAGTGCAACAGGATAGAAAGCCCAGAAATAAACCCGCACAAATATGGTCAATTAATCTACAACAAAGGATGCAAGAACATTGGAGAAAAGACAGTCTTTTCAATGAGTGGTGCTGGGAAAACTGGATAGCTACATGTTGAAGAATGAAACCAGAACATTCTCTAACACCACTCACAAAAATAAACCCCAAATGGATTAAAGACCTGAATGTAAAACCAGATACTATAAAACTCCAAGAGGAAAACATATGCAGAATTCTGTTTGACATAAATCGCAGCAATATCTTTTTGGATTCATCTCCTAGGGTAATGGAAATAAAAACAAAAATTAAAAAATGGGATCTAATTAAACTTAAAAGCTTATGCACGGGAAAGGAAACCACAAACAAAACGAAAAGACAACCTACAGAATGGGAGAAAATATCTGCAAATGATGCCATGGACAAGGGATTAATATCTAAAATATATGAACAGCTCATACAGCTCAATATCCAAAAAACAAATAACCCAATCAAAAAATTGGCAGAAGATCTAAATAGATATTTCTCCAAAGAAGGCATACAGATGGTCAAAAAGCATGTGAATAGATGCTCAACATCTCTCATTATTAGAGAAATGCAAATCAAAACTACAATGAGGTATCAGCTCACACCAGTCAGAATGGACACCTAGAGGCAAGATGGGAATAAAGACGCAGACCTACTAGAGAATGGACTTGAGGATATGGGGAGGGGGAAGGGTAAGCTGCGACAAAGTGAGAGAGTGGCATGGACATATATACACTATGTATATTTTACAAATGTAAAATAGATAGCTAGTGGGAAGCAGCCGCATAGCACAGGGAGATCAGCTTGGTGCTTTGTGACCACCTAGAGGGGTGGGATGGCAGGGTGGGAGGGAGGGAGATGCAAGAGGGAAGAGATATGGGGATATATGTATACGTATAACTGATTCACTTTGTTATAAAGCAGAAACTAACACACCACTATAAAACAATTATACTCCAATAAAGATGTTAAAAAAAAAAAAGAATGAACATCATCGGTCTGTGAATAATAAATGCTGAAAAGGGTGTGGTGAAAAAGGAACCCTCCTTCACTGTTGTTGGGCATGTAAATTTGGAGAATTGGAGGTCCCTTAAAAAATTAAAATCTCATATGATATCACTTATATGTAGAATCTAAAAGAAAATGATACAAATGAACTTATATACAAAACAGAAATAGATCCACAGACATAGGAAACAAACTTATGGTCACCAAAGGGGAAATGGGGGAGGGATAAATTAGGAGTTTGGGATTAACATATACATACTACTATATATAAAGTAGATAACCAACAAGGACCTACTTTATAGCATAGAGAACTATATTCAATATTTTGTAATAACTTATAAGGGAAAAATAATCTGAAAAATAATATATATATATATCTTAATCAATTTGCTGTACAGTTGAAACTAACAACATTGTGAATCAACTATACTTCAATACAAAATTTAATTAAAAAATCTGGTACACAAGATTCCAGGCAATTAAAAAAAAAAAGCAAAGGGTATAACAAGAAGTAAGCATCTATAGGAAAGGAAAAATCCCACCAGTAAGGCAAATATATCATATAGGCTGAGGATCAACTACTTAAAATGCTAGTATGACAATTAAAAGATAAAAAATTATAAAATCAACTGTAACTACAATGATCAGTAAAGGGATAAAAATCATCAAGATACAAAGTAATTGCATTAAAGACACAAAATGTGGGGGAGGGGAGTAAAAAATGTAGATCTTTTAGAACTAGTCTGAACTCAAATGATTACCAGTTTAAAATCGAGTATATATAGTTATAGGTGAGCATATATGAATGCCATGTGGTAACCTCAAATCAAACACCTGCAACATATACAGAAAAACTAGAGAGGAAGGAACATAAACAAACCACTACAGAAAATCATCAAGCCACAAGGAAAAGAAGAAAAGAAGAGAGAAGTACAAAAATAACCAGAAAACTAGTAACGAAATGACAATAAGTACATACCTATCAATAATCGCATTAAACAGCAATGGAATAAATCCTCCAATCAACAGGCATAGGGTGGCTGATTGAATAAAATAACAGAAACCATCAATATGCTGCTCTGAAGAGACACTTCATAGCTAAAGACACATACATATTGAAAGTGTAGGGACAGAAAAATGTATTTCATGCAAACAGAAACAATAAGAAAGTGCAGGGTACCAATACTCCTATCAGACAAAATAGACTTTAAAACAAAGTCTATAACAAAAGACAAAGAAAGGCATTATATAAAGACAAAGGGATGAATACAAGAAGAAGATACTATATTCATTAACATATATTCACCTAACACATGAGCACCTACATATACAAAGCAAATATTAAAAGACATAGAGGAAGAAATTGTAGTAGTAGAACAATAACAGTAGAGGACTTCAACACCCCACTTACACCAATGAACAGGTTATCCACACAGAATAACAGTAAGGAAACTGTGGCCTTAAATAACATTAGACCAGTTGAAATTAATAGGTAACTACAGGACATTCTATCAGCAGAATACACATTCTATTCGAGTGCACATGGAATGTTCTGTAGGACAGATCACATGCTAGGCCACAAAACAAGTTTCAACAAATTTAAGAGAGCAGAAATTACATCAAGGGTTTTTTTCCTGAACCACAATGGTATGAAACTAGAAATCAATTACAGGATGAAAATTGGGAAAAATGAAAACACCTTGAGAATAAACAACATGCTACTAAAAAACAAGAGTCAGTGAAGAAATCAAAGAGGAAATTAGAATACAAATAAAAGCACAACTTTCCAAAATCTGTGTTGCAAAAGGGAAGTTTATAGCAATGTTTATAAAGTTTATAGATTTAAGTTAAAGTTAAGTTAAAGTTAAAGTTTATAGATTTACCTCAAGAAACAAGAAAAATCTCAAATAAACAATTTAATTACTATCTAAAGGAATTAGAAGAAGAACAAACAAAGCCCGAAGTCATCAGAAGGAAGAAATTAATACAGATCAGAGAGGAAATAAATAAAATAGAGATAAAAAATTTTAAAAACCAATGAACCCAAGAGCTGTGTTTTTGAAAAGCTTAACTATATTGATAAATCTTCAGCTAGGCATATCAAGAGAAATGAGAGAGGACAATAAACAAAACATGAAATGAAAGAGGAGAAATAATTGATATCACAGAAACACAAAAACATTTTAGGAAAATATTACATTCCTATGCCAACGAATTGGAAAACCTAGAAGAAATTGGCATATTTCTAGAAACATACAACCTTCAAAGCCTGAATCATGTAGAAATAGGCAATGTGAACAGACCAAACACTAGTAGTGAAATTAAGTTTGTCATAATAATAATAAAAAAAAATCTCCCAGCAAACAAAACTCCAGGACCAGAGAGCTTCACAGGGGAATTCTACCAAACATTTAAAGAAGAGCTAATAACTATCCTTCTTAAACCACTCTGAAAAATTGAAGAGGAGGGTACAATCTCAAATTCATTCTACAAGGCCACCATTACCCTGATACCAAAACCAAAGTCACTACAAAAAAATTAAATTACAGGCAGGAGTCTCTGACGAATATGGATGCAGAAATCCTCAACAAAATATTACCAAACCAAATTCAACAATATATAAAAAGAATCATACACTGTGATCAAGTGCGATTTTTCCAGAATGCAAGGATGTTTCAATATCCACTAATTAATCAATGTGATACACCACATTAACAAAAGGATAACAACTATTTATGAGAAAAGAAAACCTCTCATCAAAGTTGGTATAAAGCCTATCTCAACATAATAAAGGTCATTTATGACAAACCCACAGTTAAAATCATACTCAGTGGTGAAAAGCTGAAAGCCTTTCACCTAAAATCAGGAACAGAACAAGGATGCCCACTCTCACCACTTCTTTTTCATATAATATTGAAAGTTTTAGCCATGGTATTCAGAGGAAAAAGAAAGAAAGACATCCAAATTTCAAAGGAGGAAATAAAAGTGTCACTCTTTTCAGATGTCATGATACTATATATAGAAAACCCTAAAGTCTCTATCAAAACACTATTATAAATAATAAATTCAGTAAAATTGCAGGATACAATATTAATATACAGAAATATGTTGCTTTTCGATAGACTCATAATGAACTATCAGAGAGAGTAAGTCAGAAAACAATCTTGTTTAAAATCACACTAACATGAATAAAATACCTAGGAATAAACTTAACCAAGGAGGAGAAAAACCTATACTCTGAAAACTGGAAATTGAACATGATACAGAATAATGCAAAGATATCTCATATTCATGGTTTGGAAGAATTAATACTGTCAAAATGTTCATACTACCTCAAGCAATCTACAGATTTAATAGAATCCCTGTCAAAATACCCACAACATATTTTACAGACTTATACCAAATAGTCCTAAAATTTATATGGAAACACAAAGGACCCCAAAGTGCCAAAGCAATCTTAAGAAAAAAGAGCAAAGCTGGAGGTATCATGCTCCCTAACTTCAGACTATACTTCAAAGCTGTAGTGATCAAAACAGCATGGCACTGGCACAAAAACAGACACATAGCTCAGTGGTACAGAATAGACAACCTAGAAATAAACCCATGCACTTATAGGCAATTAATTGACCATAAAGGAGCCAGGAATATATGATGGAGAAAATACAGTCACTTCAATAACTGGTGCTGGGAAAATTGGACAACTACATTTAAAGGAATAAAATTAGAATATTTTCTCACACTACACACAAAAAGAAACTCAAAATGGATTAGAGACCTAAACGTAAGACCTGAAACCATAAAACCCTGAGAACAGAACATATGCAGAAAACTCTTTGACATAAATCGTAGCTATATGTATATATTTTTGATCTGTCTCCTAAGGGAAAAGAAACAAAAACAAACAAATTAGTCCTAATTGAACTTAAAAGCTTTTGCACAGCAAAGGAAACAGCCACAAAATGAAAAGACAACCTACTGAATGGGATTAAATATTTGTAAATTATATGACCAATAAGGGGTTAATATCCAAAATACATAAACAGCTCATACAACTCTAGATAAAAAAAAAAAAACAAAAATAACCAATTAAAAAATGGGCAGAAGATCTTAATAGACATTTTTTTTTTTTTTTGCAAAGAAGACACACAGATATCCAACAGGCACATGAAAAGATGCTCAAAAATGCTAATCATCAGAGAAATGCAAGTCAAAACTACAGTGAGAGATTATCACCTCAAACCTGTCAAAATGCCTATCATCAAAAAGTCTACAAATAACAAATGTTGGCAAGGATGTGGAGAAAAGGGAAACCTAGTGCACTATTGGTGGGAATGTAAATTTGTGCAGCCACTATGGAAACAGTACAGAGCGTCCTCAAAAAACTAAAAATAGAACTAGCATAAGATCCAGCATTCCAACTCCTGGTTGTATATCTGAAGAATGGGAAAAAAATAATTTTAAAAGGTGCATGCATCACAATGTTCATAGCAGTATTATTTACAATGGGCAAGATATGGAAGCAAACTAAGTGTCCATTAACAGATGAAATAATAAAGACATGGTATATATACACAATGGAATATTACTTAGCCGTAGAGGAGAATGCAATTCTGTCATGTGCAACAATGTAGAAGGACCTACAGTGTAGTATGCTTATTGACTTAAGTCAGAGAAAGACAAATACTATGTGTTATACCTTATACATGTAATCTAAAAAATAAAGCTGCCTGTAACAAAACAAACAGACTCACGGGTATAGAGAACAAATTAATGGTTACCAGTGGGGAGAGCGAAGGAAGGAAGGTCAAGATAGGGGTAGGGGATTAAGAGATACCAACTACTATGTATAAAATAAATAAGCAACAAGGATATATTGTATAGCTAGGGAAATATAGCCATTATTTTTAATAACTTTAAATAGAATATAATCTATAAATATATTGAATCACTATGTTGTATATCTGAAACTAAAATAATATCTTAAATCAACTATACTTCAGTTAAAAAAAAGAGAAAGATTTTAAAAATAATATTAAATAAACAACATTGTTACCTTTCAACACCCTGTTGTTCCTAAACTTCAAAGGTTATTAACATCCATTTCCACTGGAAGCAAATTCTTTACTGTAGTTGATATGTGGTGCATTTTTCAGTGTTACAGTTGATGAAGCTAGCCAGTACCTTTTTGCCTTCACTTGGAGAGAAAAACAGTTCACGTGGACGGTAATGTCTCAGTGTTTTTCTGAGAGTCCTTATTTCTAACAAATCCTGGAGTCAGATCTATGTTCCCTAGAGGTTTTAACTTGCTGCAATGATGTGGATGGTTTACTTTGCTCTCCTTCTCAAGTCTCCTCACAGAAAGTCAGCATATACTTGCTTAAGCTTTTAGCTTTAAAGGGACACAAATTTGCCAAAGAAAAATTGCAGTTTGTCCAAACCCAGGTTCTATATTTAGGGCACATAATAGTATAACAAGGGCTAAACCTAGATCCAGATAAAGTTCCTGGTATCCTAAGTTTCCCAGTACCCCAAACAAAGTGTCAACTGTGTGGTTTTCTTGGGTTAGTTGGTTATCGCCAAAATCGGATTCCATATTTCTCTTATGGCCAAACCTCTGTATGTTATACTAGACAATAACAACCCTTATCCAATTTTATGGGAAGAACTGGAAACACAGCTTTCAAGGTCTTAAGGGAGGGTTTGATGAACCCACCTGCTCTTGGGCACCCCTCTTTTCTTTTTATTTATGAGAAGGGTATGCCCTTGGAGTACTTACACAAAAACATGAAGACCACCATTAATCCATAGAATATTTATAGTCAGGAACTGGGCCCTGCTGGCTAAGAACCATTACAGGCACTGTCATTTTGGTTGAGGCCACTGGAAAAATCATTAATAATTTTTGTACCTCATGCAGTAGATGCTTTTCTGAATTCTCATGACACGCAACATTTCTCAGTCAGCTGCCTCACCTCCTGTGAAGTCCTTTTGTTAACTGGACCTCACAGAACTCTTTTATGTTGCAGTAACCTTAACCCAGCTATCTTCTCCCCTGGGTCACTGACAAAGTCCCTCATGACTGCTTAATTCTGACGAACTACCTCTGGACTCCTCTTAATCATCTACTGGAAATTCCTTTGGGTAATGTTGATTTCTCATGGTTCACTGATGGTTTTTATTGAAAACGTGACAATGGCAAATACTGTGCTGGGTTTTCTTTTCCTACTTCTTTTGATGTTGTTGAGGCAGTATCTCTAATCTATGGCTACTTTGGCCCAACAGGCTGAATTATATGCTCTTATATGGGCTTGTACTTTAGACAAGGACAAAACTCAATATTTATGCTGATAGTACATATGTTTTTGGAATAGCTCATGATTTTGGAATGTTGTAGAAGCAACATGGCTTCCTTATTTCCAGTGGAAATAAAATTTAAAATGGCTCCTCTGTTCAGGAACTATTGAATGCAATAAATTTACCTGTTGCTATAGCTACTATTAAATTTCCAGGAATTCTAAACTTGACTCTCTGGAAACAAAGGGCAATCACCTTGATGACATTTCTGCAAGGAATTCTGCCCTTAAAGGGACCAACAGCAGCCAAACCGCTATCATATTCCAAAGGGATATTTTCCCAAATGATAACTTAGAGAAAATGGCTAGAAAAGTCCAACAATTGGCCTCAGATAAAGAAAAACAAGATTAGAAATTCAACAATTGTTGGTTTGTTAAAAAGAGAAAGCTCTGCTTTGGACCAAGTAACAACCCAGTCCTATCAGAGACTCTAAAATTCCCTCTCCTCACTATGAACATGCATTAAACCATTGGTCTAATGCCAAAATCATTGCATTCATGATTCAATATTGGTGGGGAAACATTAACAAAGCCTTAAAAAGTGACTACTTCACTTTTCCCACTTGTCTGAAGTACAACTCAGGGAAGCCTGTTTGTGCTGCTCATAAACATTTAAACTGCCCAATGGACCATTAGAGGCCGGCAAATGGGTTTCAACAACCTCCTCTGTCTCATGGATGTACATATATTTTAATCATGGTCTATATGTTTTCACATTAGACTTGAAGTCTTCCCTTGAAGACAAGCTACAATCTCTTCTGTGGCTAAATTCCTTTTGGGAAAGATCATTCCTATCTGGGAAACTCCTTTCAAACTTCATAGTAATCAAGGAATCCATTTTACTGGTGACGTAGTTTGACAAGTCTGCACTGTTTGATCAGTTTTACAACACTTTCACTGTGCTTACCACTGTCAATTTCTGGTTTAGTCAAATGCATTGATGGCATTATTAAGACTCAATTTGAAAAATTTAGAGTCTCTGCAAATATCTTGCCCACATGCATTTCCATTGATCCTTTTAAATCTCAGATCCATTCCTTTTGGAACTCATAAATTCTCACCCTTTGAAATAGTCACAGGACTCCCAATGCACTTGGCTTCTCTTTCTTTTGACCTACAACTGATAAAAGGAGAGATACTCCAATGTGCAAAGGCCTAATTACTTCTTTTAAAAATAACCATGCTTCGGTAGAGTAATCTTTTCTTGCTACATTCTCAGGAGACAACTATCTAAAGCAACACAACTTGCAACCTGAAGATTTTGTCTATTAGAAAAGACGCCTACAGAAGAACTTTCTTCAACCTACCTAGAGAGACCCTATCAGGTACTGCTAACCAACCCTCATATTGCCAAATTCCAAGGAACAGACTCTTGGATTCACATGATGCACCTAAACAAAGCAGCAAATTCTGACTGGACATGTGACATAAAATTAAGGATTTCCCAGAACTGAAGCAGTCAACATCTGATGAGACAGATTTCCCAAGATATCTAGAGCAGGCCTGTTGGAAGTTTGGCACCAAACCTTTGATGATGACATAATGATGATCTCTAATGTCTTTGATCTTGATAACATATTGACTTTAGACAAAAGGTGCCTAAGAATCCTCCCTCCTACCCCTCCTTGTTACTTGAATGTGACCTCAATAAATTTCCAACCTGCGTATTATCCCTCCAGTGTGACACTATACCCAGGAAAGGTCCTTCCTGGGATTGATGGACAAAAAGATACTGAAAGTAAAAAAACCTGACCCTTGATCAGTGAGCCTTTCAGAGGAAGATCTAGATCAAAGGGGGGAAATGTTAAAAAAAATTATATATATATAAACAGAAACCTCATTTAAATAGAGTTGGGAGATCAGAAGGGGGAGTTCTCTGCCCTATTATGATAGCAGAGCCCAACAGAAAGAAGAGAGATTTCTCTTCTTTCCTGGCAAGGAAAAACCATGGACTTTGTTTACTATAGCCCTCCCAATTTCCTTTTCCTCTCTTTGAAAGAGTTCTCCTTCCTTTGCAGTGTGGGGACCTGCCTGTAGCTCATTATGGTTCCAAATCCCGAGCTGTAACTTTCAGTTAACCCCAAATAAACTCATCTTTGCTGGAGAAATATCTGACTACCTATTTACTTCAAATCAATAACACAAAAGACTTATCTACCTCAATTCCTGTTACCCAATACATCATGTGGAGCTTTCAACAAAAATTTGCAAGGCATGACAAAGCAGTTAAAGACACATCCTGAAGATGCAAAACAAGAATCAGAATCAGACATGAAATGTTGATATTATCAAAAAGGGAATTTAAAATAACTATGGTAAATATGTTAAAGACTAGTGGAAGAAAGTAGGCAACATAAAAAGACAGATGAGTAATGTATATGGAACAACGGACATTCTAAGAAAGAAACAGAAGAAAATATAGAAATAAAAAACAGTGAAAGAGAAATGATTTCTTCTTTTTTATAAGGTATTAGGTTGCTGAAATGAGTGATAGTTCACTATGAAAAATGTGGGGCATTTCAGTAAAAGGGAATTAGGACTTACAAGATTTGAGCATATGTTAGATGATTTTGGAGAAAGTGCAAATGGATTGGGTCTTTGCTCTTGATTATGTACTTTTAGGAAGCTGGGGTAATATTATGATTGGGTATTATACCAAATCTTATCTATAAGTTATGAAGAATGAAGTGAGGCTAAAACTGTAATTGGAAAACAAAATAAAACATAGTGGTCACTCATTTTAACTAAGAAAGGAAGAAGTTTGATAATTTTTATGGTTTCAACCATGTCCATTGAGTTGTCTTGTACAGACATGGTTATGGCATGATCTTCCTTTTGTCTTAAGCCATCAGGGTCACAGAATGGCTTTTTCTGATATTGGTATTTTCTTAAATTGTTTATTTTCAACAGAACATCAACACCAAGCTCTGGCCAGCTCATAGCAACACCAAAGCCTAGTTCTTGGATGTCAGGAACTTTTGCTCTTGGTTTTGTTTTTGGATTTGTTTAATCATCCAGTTTTATTTTATTTTATATATAGTGAACTACTTTTCTCAATAATGTATAATCTCTTTCTTTTTGTTACATTTATCATATATTAATTTTACATATATACATGTGACTACTGAGCTCTCCATGCTATATTATTATTTAAATTGGGAGAGAAAAGATCAGATCTAAGCTATTTAAAACCCTTTTAAATTCAAACCACAAAATGTGGAAAAGAAGCTAAACAAACACACACATAAACAAATAACTAGGGTTGGTACAAGGCTGAAGGGCAGAGGGGAAAGAAATCTTAACTCAGCCTGGCAAGGTCAGTCTTGAGGCAGACATTGGTCTGAAGGGGAAAGTGCAACCAGAAGCAAGCTCTGAGTCAAGTATCCCAGTGCAGGTAGCTTATGTGGCAAGTGCAGGAGACACTGGCAGGGAAGTGAGGAAGGCGGGCAGGAAAGGAAGAGCAGCCAAGATGTGTTTGCGAGCTAGCTACTACTATGGAATTCAAAATTAGTTTGGCAAAGCAAGAGTAAAAGATAAACATACGGGAGTTGGGGGAATTAGAAAAGAATCTGGCTTTGTTCATAAACAGCTGAAAAAACAAGCAAACATTTTAAGCAGGAGAGTAACATGACTAAATTTACGACTACCATATGGGACATGGACTCGAGAACAGCCTTTAAAACACTGGAGGCACAGGAACAATTTTGAGTCTCTCTCAAACAGATTGAAGATGACTTCAGAGCATTGACAAAGAAACCCAGGGGCTACTCACTTCCAGGCTCTATTCTGAAATGTATTTCTGTTGTGGTACATGTATAAACTAACTGTACATTGTCAAATTATATGGTATGTCCACAGTCTTTATTTTCACAATTTACCAACTCTGCTCTTTAAGAAACATATCTCTTGTAGACTCAGCCTTGTGGGACTGAACCCTTAGCCTCTGGGATCTGATGCTATCTCCAGGTGGACAGTGTTAGAATTGAGTTCATCTCTTGATGATGTGGAAAAACACAAACATTGGTATTGGTGTCAGAATCGGTGTCAGAATTGGGCCAGGCTTTACTTATTTTTCACAGAATTTTATGATCACTGATTTATAAGAATTCACTCCTGGAAATGACTAAAATTAAGGTATTGAACAGAAAAACTGAGCAGATATTAAAAAGCCTTGTAAAGACATGTGGTCCCAAGATGGCCTGAGATGCATAGACTTGTACGAGCCCAGCCATGATAAGATTCAGGGCTATTTGGAAAAGAATTTAAATTGTAATTTGAAGATACAATTAGGATTAGTTTATAATAGCTAAAGGAAAAAAATGAAGAGAAAACCTTCCTATTACTACTAAGAATTTTATTATTGTTATTTTATGATAGCTACACACATTTCAATATATACTTGATTATTCATAACTTGCATTTATAGTAATAAATCAGGTAAAACTCACTGGTGCATTTAAGAGTATATAATCTGGTCATCTATTTCTCTTAAAGCAAAAATACATATATATTTTACCTTCTTATGCTATAGATCAAAATTTATGAAGGAATAGTAAAGATTACATGAAGTACCACTATCAAAAGTTTCCAAAATTAGACTGAAAAACTCACAGCTGATCTTTTATAAACTAGAGTTTTAAATTCCTGTTAATACTCATGAATGAATGAACTCTGTATGATAATTAAGAAGTTATTTTTTAGAGTAATGCAGTTCTGTGTGTGCATGTATAAATATACACACATACGTATATAATGTTTAGTAGAAGAGTAGATTCTGAATTAAGAAAAAAGTATTAGTTTTTATTATATAAACCATGAAATAAATTCTGCAGAAATAGGAATCAGATTCTACACACAGTAGTATAAGCTGCATTCTCTCTTTTCACTGGCATAGGCATATCAATTTCACAAGGGACAAATGGGAACCATCATTATGGAAAACTGTGTTCATTCTAAGAGGTATATATTTTTAAAAAGAAAACATTTTTCATTTTACGTCCATTAAAAGGTACAGTGTGTTCTCAAAGTACAAAAATAAATTTAGGAATATTCCATCCCATTTTGTAGAGGATAAGATGATTCATCCTGATTAGGTTTCTTGTTGAGGCTGAGTGGTTTTAATAAAAGAAGGAAATCAATGACTGGCGATTGGAATATAATGGATCTGTAATGCTATATTTTAATGAGGTAGCAATGGGAAGTCATTAGAATGAAAGGATTGACCATCAACAGCACATAAAATAATTTATTAAACAAGCTAATATGCAGATAATAGGGTCACTAAAAGTATACTGTAGGGATAAACAAAAAAGTGTGAGGGTATAGTTTTCTGGTGAACTTCTAAACTGAGGATTATTATCAGGCAAAAGGAAAATAAAACCATAATTTGCTAATTAGTATTATATATTTAGGACCTTTTTACCACCTTTAAATTCTGTGTTTTGTGTAATTTATGATATAGTACAATGACAATTCAGAGTAATTTGGATAAAATCTGCAAATATATGTATGCTCTTTGAAATATGATTAATATTAACAAATTTTTAATTAATACTAAGTATCAAGGGGTTATTGTTTCTTGTCAAATCTATTTCTGGTCTTACATTTAATGTATGTCCTATGTAATTATTACCTAATCAATATAATTTTTATAAGATCAAAAATAATTCAGTTAACTCCAGAAACATAGTTCATTTTGAGAAACCTACATATGCTATATTCAAATTATTGAGTGAGCATCCCAGTCACGACAGAGAAACATCTACTCTTTTAACATTTCTAGATAGTCTCCATAGTCCAGAATTTAGCTTAAAGTAGTAATTCAACCTACCAAAGGTAATGACTCTCTTAGTAAGTTGAATTAAAATATGATTAAAATTAATTCAAACTAGAATTAGAATTGCTTTGAAATTAGTGGTTACAGCTTGATAGTGATATATTAAAAGCTTACCACTGTCAATCTTTAATGAATGTATTTTGTTTATTATGCTAAGTACACACAATCAAGTGGATTTGGAGACAAAATTTCAACCTTCTGGGTTACGAATGTTATTTTTATCTCTTTTGTTCATTCACTGTGATTTTGGCACAAGTTCTACATAAGTTAAATTTAAATATTCTTCTTTAGGCAGAAAACCTGTTGTCCATTTGCCCTGTTTTCTGTCTTAACGATATCACCACCAGGAGGCTGAACATTCTGTAAGCAGGTCCTTTGCCCCTTTTTGTTTGCTCATCCCTGTTTTCCTTAGACCTTAATCATAAGTATGAGATCATTAGGCAACATTTAACTTAGCTCCTGATTTTTGCTTTTCTAAATACACACAACACCTTACCTAACATGTTGATTCCTTTCCTGGATTAGAAGGGATAAAGATGAAGAATTAAGTAGTTAAGCAATGACTGACTCTCTACTCCTAGCTTCCCCTTAGTAAATTTGCAGGCAGACCACGTGGCAAGACAAACATCCCAGGAAAGATCGGGAAAAGTCAGCAGGCCTGCACGCAATGGAAAAATGATGAAGAATCTGACCTCCTGCCTTAATGATTAACTGAGATTGTTTCCCCTTTTTCCCTTTAAAAATTGTCATGGCTGAGCAGAATCTTCAGAGTTGGTCTCTGGACATAAGTCTACAATCTCCCCATATTGCTGGCTTGTCTAAATAAAGTATCTTTCTTCTCTACTGAAGCTTGCCCCTCAATTTATTGGCTATTGAGCAGTGAGCAGTCAAACCTGCGTTTGGTTACAATTTCTCTTTCTACAACTTAAGTCTTTATTTCAGACCTGACATTAATTTTTTTCCTTTGAAGTTGAGATGGATACACTTACCATATATCTCTACACATATACCCTGAGAGCTGCCAGTTAAATAACTAAATAACCTCTTTCCTTTAGTAAAGATATATTTTTCCAAGTGAATAATGAAGAAATCACTAACTTTTCAAATTTACTTCCAAGAAAGCTTAATTAAAAACATAGCTCATAATACCTTTCATATGTAATCCATTCATGGAGAGAAAATAATTTTAATTAAAAATTCCAAATAAAGGTAACAAAAATCTATATTATAAATTTTTTAAAACCTTAAGGTTTTGAAAAAATATTTTTATGGTTAAACCCAGATTAATTCAGTTAACAAATACTCTCTTAAAAACTATTATAAATTTAATAGACTGATAGGTGATAAGTCTTCAAAAACGGTACTAAAATCTACTGAGGAAAAAAAGTTCATTTTATCCATAAACACATTCAATATAATATAATAACCACTCCATCAAAGAGGTATATACCTCTTGAAACCCATTCAGAGGGACACTAACAGGAAAAAAAAAAAAAAAGCTTCAGAAAAGACAAGGATGAACAGAACATACATTTCATTCATAAATTATCTAAATTAAGAACACCTTCAGGGAGTTCCCTGGTGGCCTAGTGGTTAGGATTCTGGGTTTTCATTGCTGTGGCTTGGGTTCAATCCCTAATCTGGGAACTGAGATCCCGCAAGCCGTGCAGCACAGCCAAAAAAATAAAAAAAGAACACCTTCATTCTTATGTTCATAAATGTATTCACACAAATAAATGATGTATTTGAGTAACTACATCTGTTTGTTCTAATCCAGAGTTGAAAGGTAGAAAACATGCTTTTAATTATATAAGTAATGAACTAAATCAAGATACATGCCACTAAGACACTAAAAAATAAGAATTGATTCAAAAGATTAAATTAAATATAACTAATAGATAACTATATATTAAATAGGTCACATGAAAATAACAGAGAATTTGATATCCTACATAAAAGTAAAATCCTTATGCAAATTAGGAGGAGGGTAATAAGGCAGAGAGGCAATATATCACCTTTCTAGATGCATTAATTTCCCTGCACATGACTCAGTAAGAGGTATATGATCAAATATTAAGTGGTAAATGGATGCTGGGATTACATGGAATTTTATTATTTTATGTTATTCATCATTTCACCTTGCTTGTATTTCTTGTTATTTTCTCCTAAAATGAAGATATATTACATACACAATTAAAAGACAGAATATATACTAAGAAAAAAAGTAGAATTATTATAAGTATGTTTTAGTAATAAATATTACAAAGTTTTTCCAAAGAGTAATGAATTTCTTTCAGGCTACTATGTATATTTATTTGCTTATAATATGACTTTTTCAAAGACAATGACAATGGAAAATCTTGTTTGTGACATTTATAAAAACTGTGTGGTTATTTCAGTCAAAAAATATAGTCTCCACCTTAAAATTAGTTTGTCAGGTCTAGAAATTGGGTCATTTGTAGAGATGTGGATGGACCTAGAGACTGTCATACAGGGTGAAGTCAGAAAAAGAAAAACAAATATTGTATATTAACTCATATATGTGGAATCTAGAAAAGTGGTATAGATGAACTAGTTTGCAAGGCAGAAATAGAGACACAGATGTAGAGAACAAACATATGGACACCAAGGGGGGAAAGGAGGGTGGGGTGGTGGTGGGATGAATTGGGAGATTGGGATTGACAGGTATACACTAACATGTATAAAATAGATAACTCATAAGAACCTGATGTATAATAAAATAAAATGAAATTCAAAAAAATATTAGGCACAGCTTCCAACTTTAAATTCTCATTACCTCCTATGTTCCTCAGGTCTGATACAGGGGGAGTTGCTTGTAGGTGAGGAAGCGATGTGATCAGCTTCTTTCTCTTTGCCTTTCATTTTCAGCTTACTCATCATGGCTTCTGGCTTGTTGAGCATGCAGCAGGTGGAAGCCTGTGAAGACCCAAAGAGATAAGGGGGAAATAAGGCAGCTGCATCAACTCACTGATATGCAATACTTAGGAAGGTTTGTAGAAGTACCAAGGTGCAAAGTGAGGTGTCTGACAATCTAATCTGCAGACCTTTCAGAAAAGGAGATTCTAAAAATATGTCTTCAACTCCTCTCTTTACTGACTATAAGAAGGTAGGTTATTAGGGATTTTAGGAAGGATTTTTTTGAGAGAACTTATTTGGAGAAAGATGCATAGTCAACACCACCGCGCTCAAAAAGGAGCACTGGGGTTCCTTCAATTAAATCAAGAGAAATGAGCTTCAGCGTGACCATTCAGAAACTTTGGTCTGTATCCCCTGAAATTAGTGGAAAGGGGCTAAACTTCTTCCTAAGAAGAATAGTGAAGGAAAGTTGCTGCTGCTGTAATGAGGAGTAGCTGAATTTGAGTCTATCACTTAACATGATGATAGGACTTTTGATTATTAAAATAACCTGCTGTAATGACGAAGCCCCTTGAAGTGTTTATTTGGAGTCAAGAAATATATCATTCACTGGGTAAATTGTGAAGGGGCTGTGAAAGGAAAAATAGAGTCGCTTCTCATTTTTAATCTTCAGTTCTGCTTCCGTGTTCCTGGTTATGCTTGAATAGCTTTTGCACACGTCGTTTGTTGGTTTAAGAACAAACAGAAGTGAAGACTATTTGTGCATCCTTTTCACAATTTAAATGAGTATGAATCATCAGTCTCTCTCTGACATTTTATGGTCTAGACTAGCTCAATAATGGGGTTTTTTTGGATAATAACACTAATATTATTATCTATGTCCTGTTTGGTTTAAAAGTCAATTGTCAACATCATAGGTTTCCAATTGATGTTTGCATACTTTAACAAATAATTTCCTTAAAAATATGATAATATATTAAGTAGGACTTTGTTAACTTTTTTGTATTAATGACCCTTATCAATGTATTTTAACATAAATTGTTTTTTAACTGATCCCAAAGTTTTTTTTTGTTTTTCCTTTGTGGTATGGGGGCCTCTCACTGTTGTGGCCTCTCCCGTTGCGGAGCACAGGCTCCGGACGCGCAGGCTCAGCGGCCATGGCTCACGGGCCCAGCCGCTCCGCGGCACGCCGTATCCTCCCAGACCGGGGCACGAATCCGTGTCCCCCGCATCGGCAGGCAGACCCCCAACCACTGCGCCACCAGGGAAGCTCCAGATCCCAAAGTTTTAACTGACCTCATCCTTGAACAGTATTTAAAAATATTATTTACTTGAAATTATGCTGGGGATTTACTAGAAAAATAAACTAACAGTATTCTGGACTGGTCATTATAAATTCCACTAGGTACTTCAGCATAATAATGCCCAAGTGAATGTACAGCCACTTCATCAAGAACTGCAGGAGGAGATGCAATATATAACATGAAAGAATTCATTCTGATAAAATCATTCAACTTACATATATCAAGGCATTGTCTTCATTTCTTCAACTTCCTTCCTCTTGCCTCCTGTACAAGGTTTTATCCCAATTCCAGTATGAGCCAATTTGTTTGGAATCAGTAGCTCACAATCTTCAGGCTGTTCTGAAAATTAGAAATCTCTTTGCTGCACTGTCTCAGGGAATGAAACTGCCAGCAATACTGTTATCAAGTCCAAGCTCCTACTGCTTGCTGCCCAACAATCAATCTATAGATGAGGTGCTGGTGCAAGGAATAGCGACTTCTTTCTGAAAGCCAGCAGACTGAGAAGATTGCAGGATAATGCCCTAAAGAACTATCTTCCCAGAGTTAGAATTCAGGCTTCTTTTATACTAAAAGGGGAGAGGGTAAAGTCCTGGTTCTAGCCAGACTCCCAGAGGGGATGTGTTAATTTCTTCCTTCCAGCAGCCATTCACAGGTAGGCCTGGTCAGGGTCACCTGTGACCTAAACAAAGGTATTTTAGCTTAATGCTCATTACCTGGGAGGCAAGGTTCCCAGAGATGGGTCATTATGTATAATTTAAGCTTATAGGCAACATCCCCTTATCAACTAACTTGTAATAGAATACAAAGGTTCTTCCATATTACAATACTGCTAGATAATAGCCATTCAAAATAAAGCTGTCGGGGTGACAGTCATCTATCTCACCTCCTCAGGATTTACTCAACTCCTTCGTTCTATCTGTAAAACACTGTTTATAAAATATTTGTGATGTGGTCTTTTTTATGACTTGGTCAGTAAACTAGCATCTCTTTCTTGCTTTGAATGTGACACAGGTTCTTTTAATCTTGTCATTTTCTTTATTGCTGCCAGCTGTTTGCCCTCTTTTTAAGGTCTTTTTCTATATTCACTATGATTGTGCTGTCTGGTCCTGCCACTTAGAAGTAAATCCTAACATTTTGGGGAACAAACCTCGACAACCCTACCCACATCTTGCTCTTTTGAGGCAGCAAAACATTCATTCTTTGTTTATGGTTTCCCATTGTTTAAGTTCACTTGTAAATAAAATTTAGAAATATTGGCTATTGCTTTTCCTAAAGTTTGCCTTTTGAAGAAGAAACTAGAGTTCGAGCTGTTTTCATTACTTATAGAACTAATCCCATTTATAGCAGTCTTTATGTCTAAAATAGGCTTCAGAAATTATTTTGTTTGTATGTTTTTCTTGTAGTTTTATATCATGATTGTTGACTGAAATCATTCTGATCGAAGTCAGTTGAACTTTGAAATTAGTACCCATTTAACAAGTTATATTTTTATAAAATGCAAGCAATGTATTTTTAGTGAAAAGTATTGTAAAATTATGACTTAATTTGAAGTACCAGTTCTTTTCAGTTTAATTTCTTAGAAATATTTAAATCCATATCTATCTCTAAAATATAATTATATCTATGACCTATGTGTATGTTCACTCGTCACTCTTTTTTTTTTACAGGATCTTAAGAACAGATCAGTCAGAGGAAAGATGACACAAAAATTTCCTCACTAATGAAATTTCATATGGCAATCTATGTCTTGAACAGATTAAACACTGAGGCATTGTTAACTATGAAAAAAATCTAGTGTTACATTAGCATTATTTTCATAAAATTTAATCTTCTTTTATTCATATTTTTATTGTGTATATTTTTATTACCTTAAAAACTTAACACTTATTATAGAGATAAAAGTCTATTCATGAATGGGAATATAATAATAGTCCATGGCAATTATCCACTAATTATTAGATAAATTCTAGGTTGTGTGTGTTTGTGTACGTGTACACACACACATCTAAAAACAAACTTAGAAAATGTACTAGATAGTGTAAAGCTGGTTTAATCAGGGGCTGGAGATGAAGATGGTGAGGTGTAGGAAGGCAATGAATAACTTTTTTTTATATATCTTTGTTATGCTTTAGTTCACTTCCTAGAAACTGTATATTTTACAGTATTATGTTGAAAACCAACTTTTTATGATGCACATGTACTGTTAAAAATTCATAAATAATTAAATATTTGACAATTTTGGGTATTTTAGTAAAATAATGATTTTTATTCTAATGATATGAAATGTTATATAAAATCTTAATTTTAGCCCACTAATAGCCTGCTTTTATAGTTCTTGATATGAAAATTTAAATTACACAATTAATGAGCCACAGAATTTAATGTTTTCATATTTAGAATTATAATAAAATTATAATTTTCCTTATTTATTTACATCAACCAATGGATTAAAGTCTCAACATCTGCCAGTAAACATATGCTTCCCAATCACACTAGCTAATTGTTTTTGTGAAGGTTCTCAGGAACATATAATTTCCATTGAAGGAGAAAAAGGTGCTCAAATATTCAAATCAATCCCAGTGAAATGAATCATAAAAACTCTCTAGTCATGCTAAATTTACCATTAAATCCTAAATCAGAATGTATGGCTGTTATTTGTGACATCTCTCTAACATTTTTCAAGCTAATTTCCTTTATTTTATTGTAAGAATTGTTTGAATCTGCTGCATGGATTTTGATAGTTCTTCCAAAATATGACTGAAAGCCAGGAACATGACAGTTAAATCACTGTGAATAGCATCTAGTAAAGAGAGTAACCTGAGTATATTAAACACAACTCACTATTGATTTTCACAGACACATTTTTTTTTAAATAAAGGCATCAAAATGTGTAGACATGTCGAATACTGACCATATTGAGAAATGTTTATCCATGTTTTTCTTTTTTCCCCATCATACTACAGTAGAAACTATGAAAAAGATAAAGAAGAATTTGCTTAACTCTGAAAGAAAGAATTGTGGGACCACTACTGGTACTTAAAAGAACGCCTGTGATTAGAAGATAAAACAAAAATACAAGATATTATTTCTTTATTCCTTGAATGGAGAGTTTCAGCATACAGAAAAAAAGCTAAAATGTGCATTTTCACTATTTGACAAAATTGTTACCAGAACCTTGGGTGAAGACAGAACTTCTCTAGATCAGTAAGCTAGACAAGACCCTGTTTTTTTCAGTCAGAGACAACAGTATAGGTTATAGCTATCCTAAATTTAAGCAAGTCATATGACTTACTGATACAGGGAAACCTAAATTTGACTGTGTTTAAGACTGTGTATTGCTTGTTCATTTCCATGTGCTACTTTTCTGTTATGAAAGATGGTCCTTCCACATACTACAGAATAAAGCTGTTTCTTACAGACAAATAACCAGTGTGGGCTGGTCTTATCCTGTTGCACAATAGTTGATAACTACTCAAAAACAAAAGCTTTTGAGGGAAAATAAGAACACTGGAAAAATTAAACTATAACATTTTTAGCTTAGCTGGTAATAATGTTAAAGTCGCCATCCTCACTGCTTACTAAAAATTATAAGTGACTTCTGTTTCAAAAGGCATAAAAATCAAATTTTAAATATATAAATCAAAACACCAATTCCTTTAACAATATACTTACTATGGAATAAATTTATTTTCTTATTACAGCATTATATTTAAATAATGAACATCTGTTTATCTACAGGTCAAATGAAGGAGAATTAAACTATGGTTACTTTAGTGCTTAAGCTTTGTCTTCAATAATAGTAGGATAAATACATAGCTAACATGTTCATTGCTCAGGTTCAGGCAAGAATAAAATCCTTCAGCAATACAAATGAGTGCTGACTAACTGATTTTCTGTTCTCCAAAATTTGTTTAGAAGTAAAATGCTATATTTAGAAACCCAATTTTCCATTAATATAAAATTGGCCCTCCACAGGCACAGGTACCTCATCTTTGGATTCAATCAAATGTGAATTGAAAACCTTTGGAGAAAAAATTTGAGGTTTCAAAAAGAAAAACTTGAATTTGCTGCACACTGGCAATGTTTACATAGAATTTACACTGTATTTACAACTATTACATAGCATTTACATTGTATTAAGTATTATAAGTAATCTAGAGATAATTTAAAGTATATAAGACAATGTGCTTTGTTATACACAAATACTACACCATTTTATATAAGGGACTCAAGCATCTGCGGGGGTCCTGGAACCAATCCCCCTTGGATACTGAGGGATGACTGTATATTGAAAAACTAGTGATACATTACCATAGAAAATACATTAATTCAATGACATAATTTAATGACTCTTCATCTAAGGGGTAGATGGGGGTGGGGGGTCTCAGGACAACTGTGATTTAAAATCAGCTCTGCCACCTAAAACATGAGATTTCATGCTATAGCATATTTCCTTTTGCTCGTTTTCCAATTTCTGAAATATTAGCATTTAGACCCAATGTCACATTAAGTTCCTTTTCTCTGTAATGCTCTAATATTCTCCAAACCAAAACTATGATCTGTGGCATCTTGGAGGACTGTAGTGAACACATGCTACGGTGACCCTCCGATGAGTCAGATTCTTATGTAATTTCTCCCTCTGAGTGCATGTGGAATCTATGACCAGTTTTTAACCAATAGAAAAATGGCAAAGGTGATAGGATATTACTTCTATGATTATATCACATTGTATAAGACTCCATCTTAGGAGACTGGAGTATGAGATACTCTTGTTGGCCTTGAAGAAGCAAACAGTCATGTGAACTTTCTATGGATAGGGCCACATGCCAGGAAATGGAAGACAGTCTCTAGGACTTGAGGACAGTCTTCATACCAAAAGCAAGTGAGAAGCTGGGCCCTCAGTCACAAGAAAATGCATTCTGTCAACAATCTCAATGAGCTTAGAAGGGTATTCTTCACTAACCAAGCTTCCAGATGAGAATGTAGCCCTGTTGACATCTTAATTACAGTCTTATGAGACCCTGAGTAGAAAACCCTACTAAATCATGCCCAGAATCCTGACACACGAAACAGTGAGATTACATGTGTTGTTTTAAGCCACTGAATTTGGGACAATTTGTTATCTAGCAATAGAAAATGTATACAGGAATGTAGTCTCAGAGCTCTTGTCTCTTTGGAAAAATTGCTTATTGGAAAAAATAACAAACAACAACAACAAAACAGAAGAAACAAGCAAGCAAAAAATTCACCTGAGTGTGAGGGAGTCATATTTTTTGGTTTATTTCAAAGTGGGTTTTTTGCATCTTCTCTCATTTTTTGCCCAATAGTTCACTAGAGGAGCCAGTGATAAGAAGGGATGGGGAAACGTTATACCTCTCCTAGCAGGTATTTGGTAAAGTTTTTAGTGTTACAAGCATAATCTTGGTATAGAATTGTCTTCCGCTTTTGGGTTGGTTTTGTAAAATTAATGATAAAAATGCATTACTTTCTTTCCTTAGCCATCCATCCCCTGTTAGAGTCATAACACTTGAAGTTGTAATTATGTTACTTTCCAATAATTCCTTACAAGTGGTCAAAAATGCTTATTGAGTAAATCCCCAGTAAGTTAGACCAATTATCTGAAGAGGTCAATCTCAATTACTAACGAGTATGTTCAATACTTTAAAATTATTCTTTATTTAAATTTTCACTTATGTGCAGTATTTTTAGTGAGATCCTAAGCTCAGAGCTTAGAGCTCGAGGAAACCCAAGAGTGCACCAATAAAACCACTTCATTTTATGGGTGAGGATAGGTTTCTCAGGAAAGTTGAAATGACTGCTTAAAATTAGTCATATATAATGTCATAGAATTAGGACAAGATCCTGGGACTTGGAATTTACAAAATATATTTGAGCATTTTACAGTTATATAAGATTTTGAAATTTAAATAACATTGAAAAATGTAAAATAAAATAATAATCTGTATTCTTTCCATCTAAAGTTAACAATTGTTAGTGCCTTGACATTTTGCTACCATTTTTATAGATGACTACTGTATTCCCTTGCACAAATATGAAACTGGAATCAAAAAAACTGGAATCATAAAAGAATTACAATAAAATACACATCAAGAAGATACCACCCAGAAGCAAGAAGAACTACGATCGTGCAGCCTGTGGAACAAAAAGGACATTCACAGAAAGACAGACAAGAGGAAAAGGCAGAGGGCTAAGTACCAGATGAAGGAACAAGATAAAACCCCAGAAAAACAACTAAATGAAGTGGAGATAGGCAACCTTCCAGAAAAAGAATTCAGAATAATGATAGTGAAGATGATCCAGGACCTCAGAAAAAGAATGGAGGCAAAGACTGAAAAGATGCAATAAATGTTTAACAAAGACCCAGAAGAATTAAAGAACAAACAAACAGAGATGAACAACACAATAACTGAAATGAAAAATACACTAGAAGGAATCAATAGCAGAATAACTGAGGCAGAAGAATGGATAAGTTACCTGGAAGACAGAACGGTGGAATTCACTGCTGCACAACAGAATAAAGAAAAAAGAATGAAAAGAAATGAAGACAGCCTAAGAGACCTCTGGAACAACAATAAATGCAACAACATTCGCATTATAGGGGTCTCAGAAGGAAAAGAGGGAGAGAAAGGACCAGAGAAAATATTTGAAGAGATTATAGTTGAAAACTTACCTAGCATGGGAAAGGAAATAGCCACCCAAGTCCAGGAAGTGCAGCAAGTCCCATACAGGATAAACCCAAGGAGAAACACGCCGAGACACATAGTAATCAAACTGGCAAAAGTTAAAAACAAAGAAAAATTACTGAAAGCATCAAGGGAAAAATGACAAATAACATACAAGGGAACTCCCATAAGGTTAACAGCTGATTTCTCAGCAGAAACACTACAAGCAAGAAGAGAGTGGCATGATATACTTAAAGTGATGAAAGGGGAAAAAAATACAACCAAGATTACTCTACCCACCAAGGATCTCATTCAGATTTGATGGAGAAATCAAAAGCTTTACAGAGAAGCAAAAGCTGAGAGAATTCAGCACCACCAAACCAGCTGTACAACAAATGCTAAAGGAACTTCTCTAAGTGGAAAACATGAGAGAAGGACCTACAAAAGGATATACAAAAACAAACCCAAAACAATTAAGAAAATGGTTATAAAAACATGCTTATCGATAATTACCTTAAATGTGAATGGATTAATTAATTAATTAATTAATGCTCCAACCAAAAGACACAGGCTTGCTGAATGGATACAAAAACAAGACCCATATTATATGCTGTCTACAAGAGATCCACTTCAAACCTAGGGACACGTTCAGATTGAAAGTGAGGGGATGGAAAAAGATATTCCATGTAAATGGAAATCAAAAGAAAGCTGGATTAGCAATACTCATATCAGAAAAAATAGACTTTAAAATAATGTTATAAGAGACAAGGAAGGACACACATAATGATCAAGGGATCAATCCAAGAAGAAGATATAACAATTATAAATATATATGCACCCAACACAGGAGCACCTCAATACATAAGGCAACTGCTAACAGCTATAAAAGAGGAAATCAAGGGCTCCCCTGGTGGCGCAGTGGTTGAGAGCCCGCCTGCCAATGCAGGGGACATGGGTTCGTGCCCTGGTCTGGGAAGATCCCACATACCGCAGAGCAGCTCGGCCCGTGAGCCATGGCCACTGAGCCTGCGCGTCCGGAGCCTTGTTCCGCAACGGGAGAGGCCACAACAGTGAGAGGCCTGCGGACCGCCAAAAAAAAAAAAAAAAATAGGAAATCAACAGTAACACAGTACTAGTGGGGGACTGTAACACCTCATTTACACCAATGGACAGATCATCCAAAATGAAAATAGATAAGGAAACAGAAGCTTTAAATGACAAAATAGACCAGATAGATTTAATTGATATTTATAGGACATTCCATCCAAAACCAGCAGATTACACTTTCTTCTCAAGTGCACATGGAACATTCTGCAGGATAGATCACATCTTGGGTCACAAATCAAGCCTCAGTAAATTTAAGAAAATTGAGATCATATCAAGCATTTTTTTCTGACCACACAAAATGCTATGAGCTAAGAGATCACTGAAGAAATCAAAGAGGAAATTAAAAAATACCTAGAGACAAATGACAATGAAAACATGACGTTCCAAAACTTATGGGATGCAGCAAAAGCAGTTCTAAGAGCGAAGTTTATAGCTATACAAGCCTACCTCAAACAACAAGAAAAATCTCAAATAAATAATCTAACCTTACACCTAAAGGAACTAGAGAAAGAAGAACAAACAAAACCCAAAGTTAGCAGAAGGAAAGAAATCATAAAGATCAGAGCAGAAATAAATGAAATAGAAACAAAGAAAACAATAGCAAAGATCAATAAAACGAAAAGCTGGTTCTTTGAGAAGATAAACAAAATTGATAAACCATTAGCCAGACTCATTAAGAAAAAGAGGGAGAGGACTCAAATCAATAAAATTAGAAATAAAAATGGAGGAGTTACAACATACACCACAGAAATACAAATCATCCTAAGAGACTATTACAAGCAACTCTATGCCAATAAAATGGACAATCTGGAAGGAATGGATAAATTCTTAGAAAGGTATAACCTTCCAAGACTGAACCAGGAAGAAATAGAAAATATGAACAGAACAATCACAAGTAATGAAATTGAAACTGTGATTAAAAATCTTCCAATAAATAAAAGTCCAGGACCAGATGGCTTCACAGGTGAATTCTATCAAACATTTAGAGAAGAGGTAACACCCATCCTTCTCAAACTCTTCCAAAAAATTTCAGAGGAATGAACAATCCCCAATTCATTCGATGAGGCCACCATCACCCTGATATCAAAACCAGACTAAGATACTACCAAAAAAAAAAAAATCTTACAGTCTAATATCACTGATGAATATAGATGCAAAAATCCTCAACAAAATACTAGCAAACAGAATCCAACAACACATTAAAAGGATCATACACCATGATCAAGTGGGATTTATCCCAAGGATGCAAGGATTCTTCAATATATGCAAATCAATCAATGTGATACACCATATTAACAAACTGAAGAATAAAAACCATGTGATCATCTCAATAGATGCAGAAAAACCTTTTGACAAAATTCAACACCGATTTATGATAAAAACCCTCCAGAAAGTGGGCATAGAGGGAACCTACCTCAACATATTAAAGTTCATATATGACAAACCCACAGCAGACATCATTCTCAATGGTGAAAAACTGAAAGCATTTCCTCTAAGATCAGGAAGAAGACAAGGATGTCCACTCTCACCACTGTTATTCAACATCGTTTTGGAAGTCCTAGCCATGGCAATCAGAGAGGAAAAAGAAATAAAAGGAATACAAATAGGAAAGGAAGAAGTAAAACTGTCACTGTTTGCAGATGACATGATACTATACATAGAGAATCCTAAAGATGCCACCAGAAAACTACTAGAGCTAATCAATGAATTCAGTAAAGTTGCAGGATACGGAATTAATGCACAGAAATCTCTTGCATTCCTATACACTAATGATCAAAAATCTGAAAGAGAAATTAAGGAAACACTCCCATTTACCACTGCAACAAAAAGAATAAAATACCTAGGAATAAACCTACCTAGGGAGACAAAAGACCTGTATGCCAAAAATTATAAGACACTGATAAAAGTAATTAAAGATGATACCAACAGATGGAGAGATATATCATGTTCTTGGATTGGAAGAATCAATATTGTGAAAATGACTATACTACCCAAGGCAATATACAGATTCGATGCAATCCCTATCAAATTACCAATGGCAATTTTTATGGAACTAGAACAAAAAACCTTAAAATTTGTATGGAGACACAAAAGACTGTGAATGGCCAAAGTAGTTTTGAGGGAAAACAACGGAGCTAGAGGAAGCAGGCTCTCTGACTTCAGACTATACTACAAAGCTACAGTAATCAAGACAGTATGGTACCGGCACAAAAAGAGAAACATAGATCAATGGAACAAGATAGAAAGCCCAGAGATAAACCCACGCACGTATGGTTAACTAATCTATGACAAAGTAGGCAAGGATATATAATGGAGAAAAGACAGCCTCTTTAATAAGTGGTGCTGGGAAAACTGGATAGCTACATGTAAAAGAATTAAATTAGAACATTCCCTAACACCATACACAAAAATAAACTCAAAATGGATTAGAGACCTAAATGTAAGACCGCACACTATAAAACTCTTAGAGGAAAACATAGGAAGAACACACTTTGACATAAATCACAGCAAGATCTTTTTTGATCCACCTCCTAGAGTAATGGAAATAAAAACAATAATAAACAAATGGGACCTAATGAAACTTAAAAGCTTTTGCACAACAAAGGAAACCCTAAAGAAGATGAAAAGACAACCCTCAGAATGGGAGAAAATATTTGTAAACGAATCAACGGACAAAGGATTAATCTCCAAAATATATAGATAGTTCATGCAGCTCAATATTAAAAAAAAAACAACCCATTCCAAAAATGGGCAGAAGACCTAAATACACATTTCTCCAAAGAAGACATACAGATGGCCAAGAAGCACATGAAAAGCTGCTCAACATCACTAATTATTAGAGAAATGCAAATCAAAACTACAATGAGGTATCACCTCATACCAGTTAGAATGGGCATCACCAGAAAATCTACAAACAACAAATGCTGGAGAGGGTGTGGAGAAAGAGGAACCCTCTTGCACTGTTGGTGGGAATGTAAATTGATACAGCCACTATAGAGAACAGTATGGAAGTTCCTTACACAACTATAAATAGAATTACCATATGACCTAGCAATCCTACTACTGGGCATATACCCAGAGAAAACCATAATTCAAAAAGACACATGCACCCCAATATTCACTGCAGCACTATTTACAATAGGCAGGTCATGGAGGCAACCTAAATGCCTATCAACAGAGGAATGGATAAAGAATCTGTGGTACATATATACAATGGAATACTACTCAGCCATAAAAAGGAATGAAACTGGGTCATTTGTTGAGAGGTGGATGGATCTAGAGACTGTCATACAGAGTGAAGTCAGAAAGAGAAAAACAAGCATCATATATTAACAAATATATGTGGAACCTAGAAAAATGGTACAGATGAACCGGTTTGCAGGGCAGAAATTGAGATACAGATGTAGAGAACAAACGTATGGACACCAAAGAGGGAAAGCCGCGGGGGTGGTGGTCGTGGTGGTGTGCTGAATTGGGTGATTGGGATTGACATGTATACACTGATGTGTATAAAATTGATGACTAATAAGAACCTGCTGTATAAAAAAAAAATTGTTTTCAAAAAAAAAAAAAGAAAATACCACCCAGTGCAGTTAAAAAATTTATCCTGTTAATTGTCACATGGCTTTGAAGTGGCAGAGATGTGAATGAAACATAACCCTGTGGGCTCTTAAAGCACATTCCTTATTTTGTAATTCCTTAGGAAGTTCACTTGCAAATTTAAATTAGGTTAGCCCTCATTGAGGAGGTGTCCTTTGAAAGAATTGAGAAGATAATGGAAAGAGCAGTGTAAGAAGTAAAACAATCTGTTCAAAGGCTCTGAGATGGAACAACAGGTTCTGTATTTTAAAATCAGCAAGGAGGCCATTGTGGTTGAGTGATGTTCTTCTTGTACTCTACATTGCTCTGACAAATGAGCATCCTACTGTATCTCTGACCTCATCTTCTACCATCTTCCTTCTTGCTTATGTTACTCCTGCCCTATTTGCATTTAAGTGAAAACTATTTGATGGTTTTAAGCAAATGAGTGCCCAATTCAGCTTACTATGTTGTTTTACATGCTGCTTTGTTAACAGACAGTGTGATTTCGTGCATAGTGCAAGTGCATTATAACTGAAAAATTAGATTTAGCCAGTGTTGTGCTTTCCCTGAGGTAACAACATACAATGAAAGAGTTTTGAGAGTTTAGGGTATATGCAGTGGGATGATTATAATGATTGACTATGGAGTTTAAGTACAGTGGGAAGAAATTACATTAATGGTGACATAATTGAAATAGCTGATGTAAATGAAAAGGTGGCAGAACTAAAAGACTGGCATCACCATTGGGGAAAGGAGTTTAGGAGTCAACAAAGTAATAAATGAACAAAGAAAATAGAAGGTGTTGAAGACAGTGAGATGTGTGTCACAGACTGCACTTATTAGTAATGCTAAATTTAGGGTTATGAACAAAGAAATGAATGGTGCTGCTTCTCTGGGATAAAATCAACCAGTACTTGAAAGGGGTACAAGGAACTGGTGTTGTCAGGAGACAGATTTTCATTAAAGCAGGAACATTCAGGAAGGAAGCATTCAGATAAAGTACTATATATGTAAAGCATTTGATGGTTTGTCAATTGCAAAAATGACAGTGAGAATATTTTTTTAAAGTAAAGCGACATGAGACATAGGAGCAAAATAAGGTACATAGAGAAACTTTTGAAATTAGACTTCAAGACATGAAGACATGACTTTGGAGTCTTGGAGACTTCATGTTGTAAACAGATTTTATCTGTATAAAGAACATAATGTGATTCGTACTAGACAACTCAAGGAAGACAGTGCTAATGATATTTCGAGTATTAGGAAATAAGAGAAATGGGTATCTGGAGTTTCTCATGATCCCTGGCAATTGAAGCTAAGACACTGACTTTGGGGAAGGTGAGTGTTGCTCTGGGTACATGAGTCCCTTTTGCCTAATGTGTCATCAATATTGAGTAGAAGTACTAGTTAACTATAGTGTTTGATCCAGGACAGGGGATTTGATTTTGACCCTTGTTGGAGAATTGGCAAAATTACTTGAGAGTTGCTCAAGACTCTACATTGACCACTACTGACAGAGTTGACAGTATCCAGGGAAACTTCATATGACTTGGGAACACAGGACCCATCTGATTCCTATAGAACATTATTCAAGACATCATGCAAAGCAGTATACAGATAAAATGGTTTTATAAACTATGTAAAGACAAAATTGCAGATGTAAACATGAACTCTGATAGAAATCGCATCAGTGGGGCTAATTAATAAGGTTTTAATACTTTAGTTCATTCTAGCATATTCTCTTTGAACTAACACTCTCTTTTGGTATAGGAAATAGCTATACACTTAGGCCTTAAACTATGTCCTATACTAAAAATCTTCATTTTTACATACCGCTATAGAACAATGTTTACAAAATTTAAAGGCTTAAGCACAAATGAAGATTCCACTTGGCAATAGCTTTGTCATACTGGGCAAATCACATAACTTTTATTGAGCTTGATTCCTTTATCTGTTAGTTAAAGATGGCAGTGCCTTTCAGAAAGCTTTTCTTGACTCAGTCTGTTTTTGCTGTTTTTCTGTACTGTACTCTAGCATCCAGAGCATACTTCTATTATGACTAAGGTAAACATACAAGTTATTTTCTAAACTATGACACTTCTGAGAATGAAAGCAGATGCTAGTTATAAATGTTGAGGATGCAGTTTTTTAAATTAATTAATCTTAATTAAAGATAATATCTAGTTCTCGCCATTACCCACTTTCAAAAAATGATAATACTTCACTGAAAAAGATGAGCATCACTACGGGGTGAGCCCCCTCTTGAGTACTCAGGATTCTACACTCTAAATTCAGGAAGCCAAAAGTTTTGTACTGAAAGACTGGTAGACCATGGGATACAGAAGAGAGTTACAGGGCTATAATGGAGTAAATTAATACAAGCTACATTTTAACATGAATAATTTATTATTAATTGTTTGAAATAATTATTTGAACAAATTGCCATAAAAATATGAAGAAGTAGTGAGATACTATGGGGAAAAATGGCTTTGATATCAGGAAACCATGTTTTGACGTTACCTGTATGACCTTAGGAAATTTTCCCGTTCTCATTCTAGATTTTCTTACTGTAAAATTTGAATTTAAAAGCCCAATTCACTAGGCAACTAAAAGGATTGTGAAAGTTCCTAGCACAACGTCTCACACAAATTAGGCTCTCAATTAATGTTGGTAAGTCTTCCCTTCCTTTTTGTATTAATACCATTTAAAACTTAAGAAAATATATAAAAGTTACTTTTTGTTTTCTGGCCAAACAGAAAATAATAAATCTTTCCTGTGTTTTGACAACTCTAAATTAGGAGACAAATGCATGGAGTTAGCTATAAATGAAACTCTATAGAAAAGAGCAATGGTTTCAATTAACAAGGGATGATAATCAACCTTAGTTTTATCTCTTAAGAAGATGGTCATTCTTTAATATGTACCTTTAAAAAAAAGGTAAAGGTAAGCCCTTAAACCTTATCTATGTCAATAAATTGTAGGGACTTTTTTCTTAGGCACTTTAGAGACTATTCTCTGTCATTCTCATTACTTAACCAGTTTAATATAAATGACTTCCACATTAATTGTGGTCTAAGATTTCAAGATTAGAAACTGTGTTATATATTTAAAAATGGACTATAGACTAATGACACTGAAAAAGCATTATGTTTAATAAATAGATTTGAAAGAAGTCTAAAGAATGTTAAATAAACATAATCATGAATAAAGTAAACATAATATAATATCTCTGAGGGAGGGAAAAGAGGAAGCAAAAGGCTTTTGGTAGACAAAATATCAGTGATAGGCCATAGACATGGTGAAGATATGGTCTACACTTTCCAGGATAAATTTTATTTCATGCAAAGTAACATTTTTAAATGTACAAAATATATTCATTCCAATTTCTGCATTTATAAAACTTTAGTGTAAATAGATTTTGTCAGCACATTAATATGACTTTCTGGATCACACAGTACCATCTATTTAAAATGTGCTTCTCCCTATTCTACTGGTTTTCTTGCTATCACAAGTTAAACCTTCTCTACTGGCATACACAGTTTATACTTAGCTAATTGTTTTTCTTATAATGCTGAAAAAAATAACCTGAAAAGAAGTTAATTAATGACCTGTTTGATAATTCATGATGAAGAAAGCTTATGTACTGGGTCCTATGGAGAGTTCAAATACTTCACTCTCCCTTGAAGAAACTATTTTAATCCAGGAGGTATAAATTAAACAGTCAGTTTGCAATAACCAGTAATTCAAGTGTCACACCCATGTGGGTGCATTCTATATAGTCTATCACATCTGAATATGTTTGGAAAAAATGTATATGTGTATACACATATATGTGTATGTCTATGTATTTACAAGATGCCTTAGAGTCTACTCAAATTATGTACATTTATGTATATATTTTTCTTATAAATATGGAATAAAGTAAACAGAACTTTTGTAGTTATGGAAATCAAAACTTAAAGCTGTGTTGACTTTTAACAGAATTTTGATTTTTCAGTGATTATATTCTATGGTGAGAGTATACAGTGGATTCAATATTTGCCAAATAAAACTTTTTAGTCCATATGATAGACACACAAACATATATAAGAATAGCAGAAAATTAGAACTCACTGCAGATCTAGCTGTATCTGACTACTATAAATTTAGTATCTGTAGTATATAATAGTTAATGGCACAGATTTTAGAATTAAATTGATCAGAGAGACAATCCTGACTCTACAATTTGCATAATGTTGAACAACTTCTCTGATCTTCCCAATTAGAATTAACTGATATTGAGAAACTTTGTATTTGTTGTTCTTATACCTCTTTATTAAGTTCTCAGATATATTTACTTTATACCAAATTTCATACTATGAATACTTACTTCACTACCAAAGTACTAATCACAAAGTTCATGTGATTATATATACTATAATCATGTAGTACACTGTAAGAATATGTGTGTGAAGAAAGAAAGGAAGGAAGGAAGGAAGGAAGGAAGGAAGGAAGGAAGGAAGGAAGGAAAAGAAAGAAAGAAAGAAAGAAAGAAAGAAAGAAAGAAAGAAAGAAAAAGAAAAGAAAGAAAGAAAGAAAGAAAGAAAAAGAAAGAAGAAGAAAGAAAGAGAAAGAGAGAAAGGGAGAGAGAGGAAGGAAGGAAGGAAGGAAGGAAAGAAGGAGGGAAGACAAAATCATATACTCTTAAGATGTAAGAGCAGGAAGGGAAGGGAACTGAGTTCAACTGAGTCTTGATTCAGGGATTTAAAAGATGATATAGATAAAATAAGGTTAAAGTCACAAATTTACAGGCAGATATGGGTATAAAACAGAAGTTTCATGAATCCCATTATACTGTATAGAACTCCTTAATATAAAAATTTAAAATAAGTAATATTTATATCACAGAATATTATAGATATTTTCTTAAGAGATCCCACCCTTTTCATACATTTTTTTTGAGATTTAATAAGAAATGTGAAGGATTCACTAGTTAGTAAATTAGGAATAATCCATAGATATGGAAGTCACTATAAACTTTATGTTCAAGAGAAAGTATTTAACTACCTATTTGAAATCTCTGTATTAGATTTAATATGTCTAGGTTTTCTGATCCAAATATACCCTTCACTCTGTCCTCAGGTTTTTCCCACCTAGTGAATGAACTGAATGATATTACCATCCATCCAGATGGTCCATGGTGCAAATCTAGGAACCATCTTCTTTCTCCCTTTCCCCTATTCTTCTTTGCTAATCCATAAACAAATCCTGTTTATTGTATCTTCACTGCTGCCATATTGGTCTAGGTCACTATCATCTTCTGTTGGACTAGTGAAACAAGAATTCTAATTTTCTTCTTTCTTCTCTTTTGCCTTCCTTCAGTCCATTCTGTATTTACTGGCAACGAAACCTTCAAATATAAATAAGATTGTCATTTGCTCACTTGAAATCCTTCATTAGCATCCCACTGCATTTAAAGTAAAACCCAGAAATCTTTCTATAGCATACAAGTCCCAGAATAATATGTTCTTCCCAGTCCTTCAGTTTTATGTCTTCTATCTTTTTTGGCATATTAAACCACAGGCACACTGATCCTCTTTCAGTTCCTTAAACATGTCAAATTCTAAACTCTCTCTCACTTCACGGCTTCTTCATGTGATGTTCCTTTTGCCCGGAATGCTCTTTCTGCCATTCTTTGCATCATTAGCTTCCCTCCATTTCAAGCATGATATCTATGAAGCCTATCTAACCATAATATGGCACATTCTTTTATTCCCACAGTTTTCTCTCTCTCTCTCTCTCTGTTTCATTTTATAGCCCATCACAACCTGAATTTATTCATTTTCATTTTTTCTTGCCTTTAATATGTCTGTCCCATTTAAAGATTCACAAAGCACAGAGGGAGGCATCTCACTTGTTTATCACTATTTTCTCTGTACTTAATATGGTGCCTGGCATATGATAGGTTCCAAATAAATACCTATTAAATCTATGCAAGAATTATTTTTCAATCAGATTAGGCATCTGTCTAATTTTGCTGTGAAAATATCCTTTAAACAAAATAGATATTCAGCTCCTATAAAAATATAAAAAATATATTACCATTCTAGAAATTTTGCAGAAATTAACTTAATCCTCTAAATTAAAAGGTTTCATAATCTATACTTTACAGAGGTTCAAGGCACAAAGTTGACTGATGGAAGAAGCACCTGTTGTGAGTTCACTGGGTTTCTGCTTTCACTGATATCTGTCTAAATTCATTTTCACTATAATATGGATATTATTCCCCATTTGGAGACAGAAAAAGTGAACCTCTGAGTAGCCTATAAAAACTCCCCAAATCATTATTACTTATAAGTTGGAAAAAATGGAATTTGGACATAAGTCTACTTGACATCATAGTTCATTAATTTTCCTCATATATATTTTCTGATGTATATATAAATTTCTCAGAGTCACAAGAATTAGTAAGAGAATGGATACGATTGAGGCCCAAGTTCTGAAACTCCAAACCATGTAGTCATTCCATTATAATGCAGCTGCCTTTTACACCAAGTCTATACGGGCTCACCTCCGAGATATTGTGGGTTCAGTTCCAGACCACCTTAATAAAGCGAGTATCACAATAAAGTGAGTCACAAATTTTTTGGGTTTCTAAGTGCACATAAGAGCTATATTTACACTATAATGTGTCCATTATGAGTTCATAATGCTTCTAAAAATGTATATACTTTAATTAAAAAATACTTCATTGTTAAAAAAGGCTAACCATCACCTGAGCCTTCAGCAAGTTCTAATCTTTTTGCTGATGGAGAGTTTGTGATACTGCGAAAATTACCAAAATGTGACAGAGAGACATGAAGTGAACAAATACTATTGGAACAATGATGCCTTAGACTTGCTTAACATAGAATTTTCACAAGCCTTTAATTTGTAAAAAAAAATGCAGTATCTGCGAATCACAACAAAGTGAAGCACAATAAAATGAGGGTATGCCTGTAATTTAAATAAGTAACAGTAATGACTCGTATATAAAAATACTACATATTTACCTTGTATATTAATTTGAAAATTAGATAGTTGAAAAATTATTACCATTTTAGAAGATGTAATAGTCCTAAAGGATTCAGGACCCAAGTATGACAAATGACAACAATGTAATTAAAATAAGTATCAAATAAATATACTCAATACATCTTCTGTGAAAATGTTGGTCCCAACACTGTACTACTAGAGATGGAAGAAAAAAGACCCATGAGTTTATGAAAGAAGTAATTCATCAAATAAACTAAAACTAAAGGATATGGATTTAATTACTAGCATGCCTATGTCCATTTTTTTCTATAATATGTAAAGGATTCATCAAGATAAGCTACATTTATAAATCCTAGAGAAAAAATTTCCTCTAAATAAAAGTGCAATAATTGTCTGCTTAAGCTAATTTTGGAATATTAAAATCCCAATACTCATACCATTACAGAAAATCATTTGTAAATATTTGCCAAAAGCACATTAGCAATTGAAGAAGTGCCATGTGTAAAAGTAAAAGCTGATAAAGCAACAACAAACTATTTGATGCAAGCACTTTTTAAAAGCTGTATAATCATTGTCATTCTGAGAAATCTCAAATGGCCTAATAAAGTTCTCAAATGTTTTTTTAATGTCTGAACTTTTAATATTATAAATATAGGAAGATTACTTATTCATCAAGATAAAAGAAATAATTTTTTTAATGTGTAAGATTTCTACTACTATATTTTAGCTATTTTAAATAAAAATCTTAATTTCTCTAAGAAAGTACAAGTCCTCAAAGTTTATTATTTTGATATTTATCTGGATTACAAATTATGAAATTTCTATCAGTTTGGTTTCTCCTTGAAACAGTCACAAAAAACTTTTCTCTTTCTTTGATAATTTTCTACATTAATATAAATATTATGTCAGATTATAAAGTCATTTTATGTTAAGTTATTTTAAGGTGGCATATAATATACATTATGCTCAAAGAGTTTCTTATTGATAGAAATTAAAGAAAACGTGGTGCTTCATTGCCATTATGTGCATCTGCTGTTTCTATATCATTTCCTGATATAAGAAGGAAAATGTCAAAAATGGAAAACATGATAAAGTTCCTTACACTTTCATTTTATTTTCAGCATAGACATTAATGAGACACATAAGGGTCAATCATTCCAATGTGGAAAAATTCTTACTAATATAAACAGAAAAAAAAAATCACCCAATGTCTACATCAAAACTGCATCAATGGTAAAAGTGCATCATAAATACATGACTTGCTTTTCAAATGTTAGAACTTAAAAAATAATCCTGAGGGCTTCCCTGGTGGTGCAGTGGTTGGGAGTCCGCCTGCCGATGCAGGGGACGCGGGTTCGTGCCCCGGTCCGGGAGGATCCCACATGCCGCGGAGCGGCTGGGCCCGTGGGCCATGGCCGCCGAGCCTGCGCGTCCTGAGCCTGTGCTCTGCAGCGGGAGAGGCCACAGCAGTGGGAGGCCCGCGTACAGCAAAAAAAAAAAAAAAAAAAAAAAAAAAAAATAATCCTGATTTTGTCACCAACATAAAAGCCTTGAACAGAAGTGTAAAATTGCTTTTTATATTTCAAAGTAGAAGAAAACATTAATTGACCTAACTTGGAGAAAAGAAATTTTGAATATCATGGATTTGTTTTGTATCTTAGAAAAGTGAGAGGCATTGGCTTCAGTGATTCTACCAATGACATTTTTCACTTCAAAGCAGATAACATTTCTTTTAACATTTTGAAGTAGTTATTGGCAGCTACTAGATTTATCTTTAATGTACCACTAGGTGAAGCCGCTGATGTCTGACACTGCAGATAAGACTTGGTTTTTGGCGAGTTCTTGGTCCACTGAATCACTTGAGGTAGGAAATCCTACTGTTAACAGCTATTCATACACATATCAAAAGACATCTGAGTCTTCAAAATAGTGAAATATGTCTTTGTCTGGAAAAATTTCAATAGGAAAGTAAATCTTGATATTCTCTGCAAAGGCTGAGCATCTCTATTGCTTAGAATACCTGAATTTTGCTGTTTGGATCAGAAAGAATCTTTGTACATGCCTGTGGCTCATTGTTTTCTATATGGGAATTCACTGGTTGTCAAAGACTCTTTCAAAAATACTGAAAAGATTATTATCAGTTTCATCTTAGCTAAGACTTTTGAACCATGCTGTTTTAAGAGGTTTTGTTAAGCAATACAAGCAGAATAAGTAGTTGATTTGAAAAGGTAAATAAATAATAAAATTGAGGGCTCTATTTAAGATTCTCAGAGAATTTTGGTGTTTCCTGACAAGAGACCACACTAATCTACTAAAGCAAACTAATGGAGTTATAACTTCTTTGCAGTTGTGTAACTGTGTGAGTCTCCATTTCTACAACCATTCGAAAAACATTTAAGAATTTAAAATTAATCATACATCAAAGATAACATGCTTTCCATGTTAAAGACTATATTTAAACAGCTGTGGCACATTTTTTTTGTTTTTTTGTAGTTTTTTAAGGAACCTCCATACTGTTCTCCATAGTGGCTGTATCAATTTACATTCCCATCAACAGTGCAAGAGTGTTCCCTTTTCTCCACACCCTCTCCAGCATTTATTGTTTCTAGATTTTTTGATGATGGCCATTCTGACCGGTGTGAGATGATATCTCATTGTAGTTTTGACTTGCATTTCTCTAATGATTAATGATGTTGAGCATTCTTTCATGTGTTTGTTGGCAATTTGTATATCTTACATTTTAATAATTTTATAGAGAAATATGGTTTGATTTTTATTTCTTTTTAATTATTTAAAAATAATCTATTAATTTTTACAAGAAAAAAGTGAGTGAATGAACATGAACTTGGTTAAAATTTTTTGGTCTTTGTGAAGAAAATTTCAAATGGAATAATATAGAAATCTTGCAAATATTGATGTGTATTTAATTAGACACACTTTCTCTGGAAATGAAGATCATAAGTTTCAACTGTTTATGAAAGCATCTTTGACAAAATCACTGTATATCTTATAAAATAATTTTAATTATTTAGCATGAGAAGGCTGGGTAACTTATAGAAAACTTCAGAAGTAATTCTTCTTTAGAAATCATATAATCAAAATATTATGAGAAGTGATGCAATGTGTACAACAGAATATAATATGGTAGAGATTACATTATAGCATCATAAAAATTATACCATACCTGATACAGTCATTATATAATAATACCTAACAGTTCTTGGTGCTTCACAGTTTACAAAGTACTCGAAAACATATTATTATCATTTTTAATCCTCACAACTGTAAAAGTTACCCTGGAATAATTAACCCCATTGTCTTAAAATTTGAGACTCAAGTAACAGATATCAAAACCATATTGCTTTGCAAAGGCTGATGGGTGTCCATTAAATTTTATTCTCCCTTTCTTCTTGGGAACACAGTTAAACCTCATATCACAGGCTTCCTTATAATCTAATTTGACTGAATTCTAAGCAATGGAATATAAGTGGAAATGATGTGTGCAAATTCCATAAAACTTCTCATGCCTGATTCTCCACATTCTTATCCTTAACCAGCAGGCTTGAATGGCAATGCCCAGGGTGTCTCTCTACTTACATATTGAAATAATAATAGAGTCTCCATCAACCTGGGTCACTGAATCACTGTGGAGCAGAGCTTACTATTCTAGCCTCCACCTTGAACCCAGCCCAGCCAATCTGAAACTACCTTGGACTCTTTTGTGAGCAAAAGATAAACATTTATTATATCAAGCCATCATTTGAGCTGATTATTAAGAACAATTCAGCATGCTCTAATACACCTATCAGTACCCTATAGTGGAGTAAATCTCTAACCAAAAACTAAAATATATGGCATTGAATTAGCAATTTGGCAGTTGGAATCAAGGAAGGATATTGCCAATTTGAAAAATTGAGAGCTACATTATACTGTGGCAAAACATTTGGTAAAATTGTCACCTGTTATAACTTGGAAAACAGATCATGAGCCATTCTTGTATCTCTAGGCTAAGTAGTTGGTAAATACTAGAATCTCCATTTGTATCTAGTTCCTTGTTGCTGTTAGCAAATTATTACAGAAAAATAAATGAGCTCAGAAAAAATGGCTTATTGCTAAGCAGAGAATAAGGAACACAATAGTATTAGAGAAGCCAATTGCTCCTAGACCATAAATAGTAGGGAGTATGATTAAAATGTGCTTAGAAAGACAAAGGATCAAGAGCTCTCAGTTAACAAAGACTCAGCCTTTTTTGAAAAAAAACAGATTAAGGGTGTTGCCACCTAACATATCTATTGTTTCAGATGGCTTGAGCATAGCCAACATTAAATTGGGTGGGTGGGAAATAAAGCAGATTTAAGAATTATGTAGTAAAATATTTGGGTTGTGGTTATTGACACAGGAAATGTCCTGAAACCAAATATCATATTTCATGATTCTAAGATGTCCTTTCTTCATATTTTTACGTACCTGAAATAGGGAGTTATCATAAAATTGATGGAGTTTTACAATTACTAACATAACATGAAAGTAAACAGTGCAATGCTTTTTTAAACTCTAGGAACAGTCTGAGGTTTTAAAATTTTTTTTGTAGCAGGAGGGAGAGGCTGTAAATAAACACTCCTGAAGTGGGAGGAGCAGACAATATGTACTTATATATAAGTGTTGTGTTGAAAAACTTTACTATCAATGACTCTGAATTGAGAAGTAGTTATAAAATTTGAGCTCTGCATGTGAAGCAAATAAAGGAATACTCCCACCTATTTGTTTGCTTATATATATCTTTTTCTATATATATGTACAGAAATGACAATGGTTCTCCAAGTGTGATTCCTGAATTAGCTGTATATATATATATATATATATATATATATATATATACATATATTAGCTGCATTCCTGCATTAGCAGTATATATATATATATATATATATACACACACACACACAGCTGTATATATATATATATACACAGCTGTATATATATATATAGCTGTATATATATATATCAATATCATCTGAGGCTTATTAGAAATTCAGGTCCCACCTAGACCTACTGAATCAGAAACTGTGGGTGGAATCCAGCAGTTTATGGTCTAACAAGGCATCCAGGTGATTCTGATTTCTGATATAGGATAAAGTTTGAGAAGCTGTGACCTAGGATTAAATATCTGTGACTTTTTCCCATTGTATATTCTTTTCTCCTTTGTTGAAAATTGACCATAGGTGTATGGGTTTATTTCTGGGCTCTCTATTCTGTTCTTGATTCATATGTCCATTTTTGTTCCAATACTGCACTGTTTTGATTACTGTAGCTTTGTAGTATTGTATAAGTCTGGGAGGGTTATGCCTCCTGCTTTGTTCTTTTTCTTCAAGATTTATTTGGCAATTCTGGGTCTTTCATGGTTTCATAGAAATTTTAGGATTAAATATTTCAGCAAGTGGTGTTGGGAAAGTTGGACAGCCACATGTAAGTCAATGAAGTTAGAACACATACTCTCACTATACACAAAAATAAACTCAAAATGGCTTAAAGACTTAAACATAAACTCCTAGAAGAGATCATAGGCAAAACATTCTCTGACATAAATCGTACCAATGTTTTAAGTCAGTCTCCCAAGGCAATAGAAATAAAAACAAAAATAAACAGATGGGACCTAATCAAACTTAACAAGCTTTTGCACAGCAAAGGAAAACATAAACAAAATGAAAAGAGAATCTACAGAATGGGAGAAAATATTTACAAACCATGCAACCGACAAGGGCTTAATTTCCAAAATATACAAACAGCTCATACAACTCAAAAGCAAAAAACACCAAACAACCCAACTGAAAAATGGGCAGAAGACCTAAATAGACATTTCTCCAAAGAAGAAATACAAAAGGCCAATAGGCACATGAAAAGATGCTCAACATTGCTAATTATTAGAGAAATGCAAATCAAAACTACAATGAGGTACCACCTCACACTGGGCAGAATGGCCATTACTAAAAAAATCTACAAGTAACAAATGCTGAAGAGGATATGGAGAAAAGGGAACCCTACTATACTGTTGGTGGGAATGTAAGTTGGTACAGCCACTATGGAAAACAGTATGGAGGTTCCTCAGAAAACTAAAAATAGAATTACCATACGAGCCAGCAATCCCACTCCTGGGCAAAACTCTAATCCAAAAAGATACATGCACCCCTATGTTCATAACAGCACTATTCACAATAGCCAAGACATGGAAACAACCTAAATGTCCATCTAGGTTGGACAGGAATGGATAAAGAAGATGTGGTACATATATACAATGGAATACTACTCAGTCATAAAAAAGAACTAAATAATGCCATTTGCAACAACATGGATGCCACTAGAGATTATCATAATAAGTGAAATAAGTCAGAAAGAGAAGGACAAATATTGTACCATATGATATCATTATATGTGGAATCTAAAATATGACATAAATGAACCTATCTATGAAAGAGAAACAGACTCACAGACATAGAGAACAGACTTGTGGTTGCCAAGGGGGAAGGGGTTGGTGGGGGGATGGAGTGGGAGGTTGAGTTTAGCAGATGTAAGCTATTATATATGGAATGGATAAACCACAAGGTCCTACTGTATAGTACAGAGAAGTACAGTCAGTATCCTATGATAAATCATAACAGAAAAGAATATAAAAAAGAATGTATATATATGTATAACTAAATCACTTTGCTGTACAGCAGAAATTAACACAACACTGTAAATGAACTATACTTCAATTTAAAAAAATCTATGTCTAAGACCAAAAGGTCTATTTCAAAGCATGTCAATGCACGTCAAGTAAGCATTTAGAGCAATAAGTAAACTATAGTATATAATGATGTAATAAAAGATATATTTGAGGAAATGTGGTAGTGCAGAAGTGTAAAAAATTTACTGAGAAGTGTATTACCAAAGAAATCATGAGCTTGGCCTCAGAAAGCATTTGATTCCATGAGCCAAGCAATAACCCTTGGGCCACAAACTTATAGCAGCAGAAAATAGGGCTATTAAAACTGTACAGTACAACACACATGGAGGACATATTTGCCATAACCTTGTGGCCATGGGGGATAATAGGTAAGAAAGGACTTTCCACAGGTTGGAGCCAGGAGCCAAAATGAATGGAAAGTTCACCCCTGAGAATAGACTCATTGCCGACAGAGAAGTCTTCATTGTGCTAACTCAAGAGGACCCCATCAAACAGTAACTAGACTGCTTTTCTCTTCTTTGGAATGGGAGGTTCATAATGCGGGTATCTGTTCTCTCCTACACAATTATAGTGTGTGTATTCATGCTTGGAGGAACAAGAGATATTTATTTATTCATTTATTAATGTATAAATTGCTGGATTTTAGGAAGATGCATCTAGACCACAGATCATGAAGTTTGATTTTGATGCAGTAACTGGATGAGGGTTTGGTTTATCATACCTTGGGAGGGACTGAGTGGGTTCTCAATGTGAGGAAAAGGGTGACATGGATATCTGGTGGAAAAAATTCAGATTGTGATAGAGTGCTAGCTGGCCTTTAAATTCATTCTGCCTTATCACCTTGACAAATAGTTTACTACCTTTTCTGCATTCTCTTGCATTTAGGTGTTGCCATGTGTCTGAGGTTTAGCCAATGGAATATGAACAAAGTGACTGTGCAACTTTTAGGCTGTGACTGGAATGACAATGCTGAGTGTGACTGGAATGACCATGCTTAGGGTTATCTTGGAAGCCCGCACATTTAAGACTGCAGAATAGACTGAGTCCTTCAACACCTTCATGGAACAGAGCACACACATCCTAAGTAGTCCTCATCCTCCTAGATTTGGAATCTACTTAGATTGCTATTAGCAGAAAATATGCGACTATTGTGTAGAGCTGTAATATTTGGTGGCTGTAAAAGCTGTTTAGCTCATATATAATAATAGAGCCTAAGTGTAATAATATATAAAATAATACAATAGTACATGGTTGAACTCAGAATCTCGGAAAATAATATATATTTTCCCACTATGCAGCATTCCATTTATCATAACTTTTAAAAAGTAACAATTCCAACACAAACGTTATTATTGACTTGTGCTTTTCTCCATGATGGTGTTTATCCCAGCATGTAGATGGGTGTATATTTCTTGCTTTTTTTGACCCAAAAGGAGACTAAAGACATAACTGCTTTCTATTAAACTCTGAGGCTTTGGAAAACAATAAAAAGCTGTTACCTTCAGGTAAGATCAGATGGTTGAAGGACCATGTTTGTGAAGCTTAAGCCCAGTCTCCATTCATATGAAGACAGAAGCTTCTCCATAATCACATGCTGTGCAAAGAATTTTAGTTATTCATAATATACACATATTACTAGATAGAATGAAAAATTAACTCCTAAATTTTAGTCTTATTTAAATAATTTGGAAACTTCTTCAACTAACCAGGTGCTTTAGGGAACTCCACATATCTTCTCCAATCCTCTTTTTCCTAATCTGTAAAACAAGGTTGGATTAATGATCAAGTTCCTAGTCATTCCACTGGCAAATGACATCAACATTTCCCATGACACTCAATATGCTGCATCTCTTATTATATACATTTGTGTGTAGGTTTATTATTTCTCCTAAATTCAATAAGCAAAGTGCCTATATCTGTTTCATCTTTATATTTGCCCCAGACTCCATTCTGTACCTTCTGCAATTGCTCAGTGAGTACTTGTGGAATGAATAAGTGGCTTTCTCTGCTGTCAAATCCTTTGCTAGAATTCTGAATAGAAATGCAAATAAATCAGCATGCATCTAACAACTACCTTAATTTTATAACAAATAATGGTAGTGATGAGTTGCCTTTGAGAAACATATTATCTGTCTAGGATAGGTCAAGGCAATTCAGCTAGACTTATATAAATACTTGCATGGGGCTCTTTCAGATGGACTTCCCTGCTTACATCTTTTTAGTATCTACTTTTCAAGAGGACAATTCCTTTGACATAAGGTAACTGAATACAAATTTTATTTGCATTTTTACACAGAACAAGTAAAATATTCAAGAAGTCAGCTTTAGTACAAAATGAAACACCCTTTTAAAAAGTCCTTTTCTATCTAGCCATTGACCCAATAGAAACTTGATTATTCCTAGTCTAGAGAAATGAATGTTTTTGCAGTTAACCTGACTTTTATGGAGTAAGGTTGAGGATATCCCTAATTACATGTTAATTCAATACATGATGCAAACAAAGAAGGAGACAATGATAATACTAGCTAACATTAAACATTAAATATTCCAGAGATCCTTAGACAATTAAGCACAATTAAGCACAATAGGATGTGAGGATGGTGGAGATTTTGCACAGCAGAGCATGGCAGGGAACGCTTATGCCAACTACCATTAACGTTCCCATTGGAAGTCCTGTCAAATGTTTGGGTTATAGGGCTTGGTAGCAGCCAATGACTTGAGTTTCATTTAGCAGGACATCTATCATTTGGGGTTCTTGCATTCAGAATTCCAATCTAGAACACTATTTACTAATGAAGGCAAGGCTAATACAGATTAAATTCAGGAGTGGTGACTGAAATCCAGAAGAAGGAAAAAAACTATGAACTTAATTTAGAAAAAAATGTGGAATTACATTGTTATATTTGTTACTGAAATCCCTCACACCTGCAGCTCATTTATACAGCAATATACCCATCACAGAATCTATTGCCAAATTAGAAGTTAATGATTGGATTTTTTAACTCATTTGCCCCCTTTCTGAAAAACAAATTAACAAAATAAGTCCTATATTCCCATTTTCTTTTTTTTACTAGTGGTTATGTAATTGTTTACACTGCTGCCCAATGAAACCCACCTGTATTCAAGTAACTATTTCAGTTTAAATTTTGAGTATGTTTAACTTAACTTTCATAAACAGATAGTCATTTTTCTTTACCAAGCTAGTTTGCAGTCACAGGATGCAACTGGCAATATAATATTACACTTTGGATTTAAGAGACTTTGGTTCAAATCCAGCACAACAACTGTCTGTAATCTTATGCAAGTTAATTACCCTATTCAGAAACTTGAAGATGCTCTATTCTGTGGCCATATTAGAGAATATATGGCTAGTGCCAAACTTAATAACTGACTTAGAGTTAGCACTTAAAATAGTATTAATTTGTGTTAATAGTAAAGTTTTCATTCCACAGGCCTTGAACCATCTCTCTGTATGAAATTATGTTAAATAAATTTGCTTTTATTTAAATTACCTGGGTTTTGCAAGTTCTGTTCCCCAGGAAGCCAACTTTGAGACAGAGAAGAATATGCTCTAAATTTATTAGGAATTTCTTCAGATCAACAGGTATGGAAAGGGAAGGAAACGGGATTGGATAGAGGCATAAATTTGGCTTCAGTGCCTCAGTTGATCTCATGCGGAGCTCAAAACTGATATAGTCCTTCATAGTTGTCCCCCATTATAGTGACAGGCTGAGCACAACACTGGATACCAGTTGCATCTGGGAAGGTAGTGAGACCTTGAGTGAAGCAGTTCTTTCAAGCCCAAAGCTTAAAAGAACTGCTTATGGCCCTTTCAGAAAGGGCGATAGGCTGGCAAAACTTCCCGTAACTAGGGGAATAAATCCTATATTCCAAAAGGGAAACGTGGCTGGTGTATAACATCAGTTCATTGGGAGATAATACATCATAGTAATTAAAAAGCAAAGATCTGAAGTCAAAATGTTTGGGTTTGGGCTTCCCTGGTGGCGCAGTGGTTGAGAGTCTGCCTGCCGATGCAGGGGACACGGGTTCGTGCCCCGGTCCGGGAAGATCCCACATGCCGCGGAGTGGCTGGGTCTGTGAGCCATGGCCACTGAGCCTGCGTGTCTGGAGCCTGTGCTCCGCAACAGGAGAGGCCACAACAATGAGAGGCCCGCGTACCGCAAAAAAAAAAAAAAAAAAATTTGGGTTTAAGTGATTATTCTGATATTTATTATGTATGTGATCTTGAACAAATTGTTAACTATATGCTGAAGAATCTATATAAAGGAAATTAATAGTATCTATCTCACTGGTTACTGTAAGAATTAAATTTTTAAAAATGTTCTCCACTTAGCAACATGCTTATCAAATAATGTCAGTGATATCAGTTGTTATTATATATATAATACACATGTATATAATATTATATGATGTCAGTTAAGCTTAACATCTTCTGCTTTGTATAATTAGATAATTATGCCTGGGGATTTTAAAAGAAATCATTGAAAATTGTGTAACTGGAAAAAATTATAGTTAACTTGCCTCAGTGTAACAGACATACTGAATTTACAGCATCTCTTAGGAACTGATAAAAGACCTCAAAGGTCATATTTAAGCCTGTTTTGATTTTCTGGGATGGAAACTTCGGAAAGAAATGCAAATAATCAGAGCCGGAAGCTAATGTCCGACCCCAAACTAGTAATCAATAATTGCTGGGGCCTTGGATTATGAATGCCATTGTGATTGATCAGGTAATCTGAGTAATACAGGGTATATATGAAGAAGTATATCAGTAAATCAGTCAGCATTCAGTCAGGAAAATAGAAACTATATTTGGTACTTCAACAGAGAGAATTTAATAAAAGCATTGGTTAAACAGGTGGTAAAACAGCAGAAAGGGAACAAGGAGGTAACACAGAGATAGTGACTGCAGGAGGTAGCTACAACCCCAAGGGCTTAGGGAAAAAAGGGGAGCAGTTAAGGGTATTAGAATCTAGACTCTTTGAGAAGAGACTCTGAAGAATTGGAACTTAGACCTCAGAGGAGGGTTTGCTGACAAGGAAGTGCTGGTTCCCTAGGAGCCTGGAGAAGGGACCCACAGAGCTGTGTTCCAGAACTCTGAGAAGGATGCAGCACTCAGCTGGTGCTCCAGAACTCAGAGGGACATCATGGAGTTAAGGCCTGAACACTGCTGGACTGGTTCAGGTACATCCAAGGATGCATAATGAAGCTGCTGCTCAAAGAGCAAGCACCCAACTGGAGACTGGAACCAACTGCCACTGCAAGGATGAAGCACGATTGTTGGAGTCACCTAGACTGGATGGCAAGCAAACAGAAGCAGCAGCAAGTTGCTTTTCCCTGCCCTCCACTATCCCCCAGTGCAGGGAGTGGCAAACTACAGCCCATGAGTCAAATCCCACCTGCCTCATGTTTTTGTAGTCTGTGAGTTAAGATTTTTTTTTAATTAATAAAAATTTCATGACAGGTAACAATTATATGTAATTCACATTTCAGTGTCCATAGTTTCACTGTAACAATCCATGCTCATTTGTTTACTTATTTTCTATAGTTACATTCTTGCTACAGAAATGGAGTTAAATAGATGCAACAGAAGGCAAATGGCTCTCAAACCCTAAACTATTTACTATCCAGCCATTTCAAGTAAAAGTGTGTTGACTCCTTTTCGATTACTCCCTATTGGCAAAGGGAGAAATGTTGTTTGTAGAGTTCTGGCCTCAATACTACAAGGCAGGCTGTGAATGCTTTGGGGATGAGAAACAGTAGCTTAGTGCCTGGCAGAGTTGGTTCTCCACACATACTGGGTTTTAAAATAAGTGAGTTTCTCTAATAAGTGTTAAAGTGTGTGGCTATGTACCAATAATATAAGACTGTTTCCCTGGTCCTTTAGTCCCTGCTGTCCCAATTTCAGCCCCTCTCCCCTTTTCTCTCCAGTTCTCTTTCTTGATATTTTGCAAAGTCTAAAAATTTTTGTAGCCCATGCCAATCTTCTTTTCTTTGTCTTGTTATCTTATTCTGGCGTTTTTCTTCCTCTCATTCAAATATTTCCAGATCTCTCATACCTCGGGAACTCTGGAGCTTCTTATCTGACACTTTCTGAACACAAACCAAAACAGATTTTTCCCAAACAGCATGTATGTACCTGAGAAGATATTATTAATAACACCAAGGTCATATTGCTCTCCATACCACCTTACTCTAGGTGGTTTGGCAGAAATCAGCACACAGTTGTAAAATGCCTTAATAGATCTCTGATGGACATCATGGGCCTTGCATATGATGTGGGAAGACTGAGAGTTTTCTGTCTAGTTTTCTCTTTGAATGATCTGTTTATGTCAACATAGAGAATGAAGTAAACAAGTCTTCCAATAATCTCTAAAATTTTAGTTATTAACTTTTTCCCTCTACACAAACTCTATAAGAACTAATAGATATAGAAATACATTTTTAATATATTTCCCACCTTGACTGAAATTCAAATAAATTTGAAATTTATTAAGGAACACTGAAATAAAAATAAAGGCTGTAAAGGAACAGAACTGAGTTGTGGGGTAGAACGTGCCTGTCCATGGGGGAGCATGTGAGGGTCAAGCACATAGGTAATGGGGATGAGTCACCTCTGACAGTAGGAGGAAAAGGCTTGGATTCGCTTAAAATGTACATTGGCAAATATGAAAAGGTATTGTCCTGCCCTTAAGGAACTGAAAATTGAATCCAGAAAAGAGAATGTACTAAACAGAACTGAGACTTAGAAATCAACACAGAACTATTTTTAATGAGAAAAAAAAAAAAAGTGCCCAAACTGTGAGGTTTTCAGTGCTAAGAGAACATGAAAAGGCTATAGGGGCTTAGTTGCATTAATTAACAAATAACAAATCAATGGCTTTCTTAATTAGTAGGAATTATAGCTTTTTATATATCTCTATATATATTTATCTACTACCTTTTACATTTTGGCAGGAGGTGGAATTAATGATATGTTGCATTTATTTCCCTTGAGAATCCTGAGAAGTTCAGCAAAGACTACATTGACCGATCTCATCAAGTCATGTGCCCGATACTTTCCTCTTAATGTATGTATGCTGGAGGAGAGTGCAAATAGGAATTTTACTCTTCAAAAAAACAGTTCTTTCTTGAACTCTTGCTCACCAAGCCCAGGAACAGTTGATGTTTTGTGTCAATCCAGTGGAGATTATGTGAGAAAGGAGATTTAAATCAGTCCTTCAGATATTCAGTTCTTATGCCATTCAAAAGACTAATATCTAAGAATCAGAACTTTGAATAAGGAGGATACACTGAATTGGAAACTAGTTTAGAATTCAAGGGAAATCTTTTGGCTTCTGGTTTATCTTTTTCCTTTCTAAGAAATTCACTGAAGTATTGTGTTTCTTAATGACATCAATAACACCTGCCACTTCCATCCCTGATGGAGTGGTTAACATCAGGAGAGACATTTTTATTTGTAGAACTAAACTATATTATAAATTTTAATATGTAACATACTTGTGTTTTTAATAATTTGATAGTTCTTTCATAAAATGTTCATACTATTGAACTTCTTTGTACTGTATTAGAGACTACTGTATTGTTGTTACTATTCCTTTTTCACTTAGTAAAATTATTTGAGAAAAGTAATTAAAAATGTGGTGAATATTAGCATGTAAAAAGCACTCTTAAAGTGAACATGAGCTATCTTAAATCTATCCGTATAAAACTGTACTTTATTAACCTTTCTTTGATTAATTAACTATTGTTCAGTCAAAATTTCAGGAGAGTTTTAAGGCAATGGGAAGTCCTAAACAAGGAGGAGAAGTACAAAACGCAGTCTCTACTCTTAGGGAGTCCAAATTCTAGCCAACTAATATCATAGTTCATAAAGAAATAGAATATAGGAATGTGATTACTTGGGTAAAAAGAAGTTACATAAGGAGGTTACAGAAGTTGGCCCAAAGACAAGATAAGGAAGTGGGTAGGAGATATTACCAAACACAGTCTGGCAGCAGGTAACTTAGTAAATTCAAACAGAACATTAAGAAAAAAAGAATGAATTCCAGTAGTATGCCAATAGGGCATTTAGTACTATAAGCAGGAATAGCAGCAGGACGGTGGTGAAAATCTGAGATTCAATACTATTCTGCTGAAAATGCTGGTCCTATTTCTGCAAACTGTATTGCTCCTGTTTAAAGCATGGAAATTTCTGATAATTGATAAGGAGATAAAACAAACAAGAATAAGAGAACATTCTTGATATGTTTAGAATAAAAAGAGTTACATTACGAACATCTGGGTCTAGAGAAAGATGACCTAGCCAACAAAGGCAGTTAAGAAAAAATGGTTTTGCTGAAACACATAACAATTAAAATATACCAATATTTAACATTCTTTTTGAATTTACCATATAGCGATGCTTTAAAAAGGAGTGATTTTGCATTACTAATAGGAAGAAAAATAGATTTAGATATATTTTTCAGAATTTATGATAGAAAAATATTTTATATTAATATGTGATATTATAGATTATTACCTGCAAATAAGTCATCCCAAGTGCTCAGTGCAAGGGAGAGAAATAAGGACTAATAAGGACTAAATTAATTTTCTTTTAATTTTTGTCTCTTTTCTTGGCAAAGTATTGATAGATTGTTATCTGTCTGCTAGGTTGAATTTAGAGTACCAACAATCACCAGTATATCTTTTGAATTACTTTGTTTGAAGTAATTTATATATTTAATACTATTTTTTTAATGTTTACAATTGCTAGAAAAACACAATTTGCATTTACTGAATATTGGCCTCTAGACAGAACTGCAGATTCTCATCCTTGTGTCTCCCTTCCTCTGTTTCATTTCTGAATGAGAAATGGTATGTTTCATGGGTTCAAAGTGCTGGGAGTTGGCAGATATAAGAGGGACATTCTAATCTCCTTTTTTTTCTCTGAAAACAGGAGATTAAAAACTCCCATGTGAAAGATGCCCTTCCTGTACCAGGAGAAAAAAACAATCGATGGTGTCAAAACCAAGAGAATTCTGTACAAACAGACCTTGCTCAAATAATTCTTATCTTCCTTTAGCCACCTCACATAGTTTACTCATAGTTACAACTGCCTCTCTTTAGTCAACCTAATATAAGAACAAGTAGGTTTTTCCATTTGTTTGGGTCTTCATTTCCTTATGAGAGCTCCCATGTCATGTAAAGCATATATAAATTTCTATGCTTTTCTCCTGTTAATATGTTTCACGTCAGTTTAATTCTGAAACTCAGCCAAAAACCTAAGAGGGTAGAGATAAATTTTTACCTCCCCTATACCTTATATTTCAAATATTCTCCAGCTCAGATAACTAAGAGAATACACTAGGGTTAAGGCCAAAAGCTGTGACTAACAATGTATGGATGGTTCTCTCCAGTCCACTGGGCTTCTATCATAGATGAAGCACTAAGTGATAGTAAGCAGTCTGTAACAATTCAAGGGTGCTGGGTTAGTCATATCTTTCTGTCTCCCTCCATCAGATATAGGACTTGATCATAATATTGAATATTCGACATCTGACAACTCCATCAACTGGCCAGTACAGGATAGAAGATGAAGAATGATTAATTGACCAATTTCTGCATCAAATAGTTCTTTTAGTATCTGTTGCATATCAAGCACTTTTCTATATTTACTGAAAAAAAAATAGAAAGAGGAGATAAAAGTTTAAGGAATTATATTCTACTTAAGATAAACAACTAACACTCAAAGAACTGTATTAGCTTGTGCTTGTGAACATAAGTTTAACAAATAGATATTGTAATGAGGGGCTATTCAGAGTGTGGAATTTTTCTCAAAGAAACAAAGTAGGATTATTAAGTTAAGTGATTTTTATATCTTCATTATGTTCCTTATACTCTCTGTATAGTATTTTTGTTTTAAGATATCACATTTTGTATTGCAATGACATCTAACGAGACTCAAATGTAAGTTGAAAAGTCATCAAAGTCCTATTAAAAAAGAGCAATGCAGGGCTTCCCTGGTGGCGCAGTGGTTGAGAGTCCGCCTGCAGATGCAGGGGACACGGGTTCGTGCCCTGGTCCGGGAAGATCCCACATGCCGCGGAGCAGCTAGGCCCGTGAGCCATGGCCGCTGAGCCTGCGTGTCCGGAGCCTGTGCTCTGCAACCGGAGAGGCCACAACAGTGAGAGGCCCATGTACCACAAAAAAAAAAAAAAAAAAAAAAAAAAAAAAAAGAGCAATGCAAAGTTAATATAAGTAATTTAATTAGCATATAATTTTCTTTTAAGAAGAAAATGCATACTATATTTCTCTTATTACCCTCCAGGGTACCTAAAACATTCTGTTTATAGTAAGCTGACTGCCTCTTTAGTACAGAGTGTAACATTTATTTTTTTCTATTCCTAGGGCCTACCCTATATCTGACACAGAAAACATTTAATGATCATATATAATATTAAGTAAATGAATGAATGAATGGATAAATGAAAGTAAGGATGAATGAATAACTAAATGAGAGAAAAATATGTAACAACCTTCAGAGTTATGGTTGATATTACCCCATCTAATCTCATCACTCAAAACAACCTAAGTATACACATACATATACACACACATTTATTTATTTATGCATATATGTAGATATACAAATTTGGAGGTTGATATCTACATAAGAATGTTACAAGGTTATTGTGGCTCTAATCTGGGATTTCTTAAACAAAAATTAAGAATTTGCTAAACATTAATTCTGAATGGCTTACTTAACTAGGCTTAAGATAATTTTTTTGAGTTCTTTAAACTCTCTGAGAAGGTATAATTTCAAGTTTGGTTCTGAGAACTGATGATAATCAAGTCTACTCCTAGCTTGTGAAATGTTTATCCATATGAAATTAAGCTACTATTAATGCTAACTTTAAGCCATATATAAACTGAAACCCAGGCTCTCATGTGGTATTTTTTGCTATTTGCTTTCAGTGATAGGGTGTCTGCAAGTTTTAAAATTGTTACTTTCAGTGTGGCTCACATCTACGTCTCATCTTAGTTTGTAATACAACTCAATAATGAAATATCCTTTTAGGGACATATAGGTCTGTTTATTCCTAAATCCATGTAATTAATTAGTGTATTAAAATAAATCTTGATAATGCTTATATCTCATGATTTGAAGAACCATAATAAAGCTTCTTTGCAGTGTTGTTCCTTCGACTTTGCCAAGTTAAAAGTGTAATGCTGATTCAGCATTAGCATATTTAGGTGCCTTAGGGTATTTTCCATGAAGAAAGAATACCTTTTGGCACTTTCTCTTCTAGTTTCTCCAAAATCTCTGTACTGATTTTAGGGTCATGGGGTGAGGCCCATCTGTTTAATGAGATTTCTGCCTGATAATGCAGGTAGACTGAAAAGTTGAAACTTAACTATACACTCCTTTAAGTATTGTGATTAGCCTCTTATATCTGCTCAGAAGCTAATGAACACATTTTAAAATGCAGATAACAGCAGAATGTAAGTTTTGCTTGTTTAAGCTATTTCATAATCCCCACGGGTTGAGTGTCTTCCTTCAGCCAAATTGGATCAGGTTGGTTTAAAATGCCCTAATATATCACTAAAGGATATAAGCCAATTTATCTGCTTAGACGTCAGGACCTATACTTGAGTCGAACAGTCATTGTTCAAAGCCAAACATATATACATGTTTTTCTTTTCTTTTTTTACTTAATTGTTCCGGTTCAGAGTGAAATGGACATTATTCCTTAAGAAAAGACTCAAGTACAGTTTTGTTTGTTAATTTTTTTCTTCTTATGATTGTACATGACATAGGGGCACTGCTACATGGATTTTGCCAAAGATAGGCCTTAAAGGGCCCATCTAAAGGCAATGTCTAAAGGCAATGACTGGGTAATATAAATATGAAAAATATTAGAGAATTGTATTTGGGCCTAGGTGGGGTGGGGTGGGAGGGAATAAGAAAGAAACTTGTATAATAATCCCTTTGAGTTAACATATAGCTTCCTAAGGAAGTTTGGAGCAGAAAATCAAGTTAGATCCATTGACTAATTTAAAAATATGGGTGGTTAAAATGCGTTGACTGAGAAGAGGGAACTTACTGATACCTCTAGATCCATGTTGTCCAATGCTCTAGTTGCTAGCTACACGTGGCTAATTAAATTGAAATTGGTTAAAGTTACACTAAATTAAAATTTCAGCTCCTCAGTCACATAGCCAATATTTCAAGCACGCAATAACCACATGTGACTAGTGGCTAACATATTGGGCAGCCCACATGTAGAAAATTTCTAACATTGCAGAAAGTTCTATTGGAATGAACTGCTCTGGAGTAAAGACACTAAAGGAAAATTTTCCATACTGTTTGGTCTCAGTGGGTCACAAATCCAAATAGTAGCTGCCATCCTTAAGCTGAAAACTCCTGCCCAGTTGCCTTGAAGCTATCCTTAAAGAAAGTGCTTATATTAAAATCACCTTGCTTCATTTTCAAGACTCCTCAATACTGGCTAATCTTTCCTTATATATTTCCTACATCATCATCTAATATTATTTGTTTTAATTGTCCTCGATCATTGATTTTGATCTCATTTTAAAAATAACTAAAGTTAATCATAATGTCCTTTACTGTTACTACACTCATACTTATTTAATTTATCTGATTATTTCCTATCTGACTTTGACACTCTAAATTATTTTTCTCTCTAATGTTTTTCCTGGACTTGAACAGCATTCTTTTCATATTCTTCTGTTCTGAATATCCTCTACTTGAGACACTTTAAACTACTCTTTGATAACTTTTAATTTTGTATTATTATTAAGAAAAATATCAAAAGTAATTCAAAGTAGAGAATATAGTACAATGAGTTCTTATGGGTCCTTCACCCAGTTTTGATGATTACCAAGTCATGATTAAAATTTTCATCTATATCACCACTCACTTCCACCAACTCCCAAATTTCTGTGACGTAATTTAAAAACATGGTATTAAGTATGATTCCATTTATATAACATTCTCTAAAGGACAAACCTATAGAGATGGAAAAAGGATTAGTGGTTTCTATGGGAAAGGGTTGGCATGAAGGAGTGCTTTTGTGGTCATAGAACAGTTTAGAACAGTTGATTTTTGAGGGGTTGCACAACTTATTACATGGAATAAAACTGCTTAGAATTATATACATACACACACACAAATGCAGGTTAAAACCAATGAAAACAATGAAAATTGAATAAGGTCTATAGTCTAGTTAGTAGTGATGAAAATGATGTACATCATTTTCTTGGTTTTGATATTGTACTGAAGCTATAATATGGCACCATTAGAGGAAGCTTGACACTTGACACTATTTCCAAAATTACCTGCGTCTATAATTAGTTCAAAATAAAAAGATTAAAAAATTAATTTTAATAAAATTAAGTACTAAAATACTTAAGAACATATTGAACAAAATAAGTGAAAGACCTGTACATGCAAAACTCTAAAATATTTCTGAGAAAAAAAATAAAGATCTAAATAATTGGAGTGATATACCATGACTATTGATTTGAAGAATCAATATTGTGAAAATGTTAATTCTCCAAAATTAGATTCAAAGTAATCACAATCAAAACCACAGCAGAATTTCTTATATAAGTTGACATGTTGAATATACAATTTATATGGAAATATGAAAACCTAAAAAAGAAAACTATTATAAAATAATAATAATAATGATATATAGTCATACTGGCATGATGATAGAAAAAAATATCAAAGGCAAAGAATAGACAGTCCAGAAATAGACCCACACATATTTTGTCAATTATTTTTGACAAAGTTGCCAAGGCAATTCAAACAAGTAAGGCTTTTTATCTAATTATATTTAAAATATATCCATATATATTTCAAATATATATCCATATGTGAAAAAAAGAATATCTACCTCTACCTTACACCATGTACAAAATTTTATTTGGGATAGATGTATATCTAAATATAAAAAGCAAAACTATAAATCTTATAAAACATGGGAGAATATCTTCATGACTTGAGAAAAGGCAAATATTTCTTACACAAGATACAAAAAAAATGCCTTAAAAATTGAAAGGAGTAAATTAAAAACTAAACATTGTTAAATTTTAAAATGCTGCTTGTCAAAGAACACTGTTAAAAAATCAATAAACAAATCACAACCTGGAAGAAATTGCTTGTAAAACATTTATCTTACAAAAAACAAAATCAAATATATAAAAATCTCCATGTGACAATAAAGTGACAAGCCAATAAATAAAAATGGACAAAAGACTTGAACAGACATGTCACAAAGGGAGATATAAAAATGGGTACAAAAATGCTAAGAAAGTGAACATTATTTGTCATCAAGGAAATTCAAGTTAAAATCACAATGAAATAACACTACAAAACTGTAAGTTTGGCTGAAATTTAAGTCTGAGAGCGCTGAATGTTGTTAACTAGAGAGAGTAACTGGAACACTTACACATTTGTGGTGGGTGTGTAGAACTGCACAATGGAAAATGCTTTGGCAATGTATTATAAAGGTAAACATACAGCTGTCCTAGGACACAGAGATTCCACTTCTAGGTATTTATCCAAGAGAAATGAAAATATATGCTTACAAAAAAATGTCTGTAAGAATGTTTACAGTCACTCTATTCGCAATAGCTAAACAGTAGAAATAACCCAAATACATATCAATAACAGAACTGATAAACAGATCAGTATATTTATACTTACTCATAAAAAGGAACAAACTACTGAAGCATGCAACAACATGCATGAATCTAGCAGACACTCTGCTGAAAGAAAGAATCCAGGCACAGAAAATTACTACTACACAATGCCATTTGCATGAAGTTTTAGAACAGATATAGATAGGTAAAACTAATATATAGTTTTAAAAAAAAAAAAAGCAAAGTGGTTGCTTTGGGCAGAGGAGTGTTGACTGGAAAGAGAACAGGGAACTTTCTGAGACTATGGTTATGTTCTATGTCTTGCTAAGGTCTGGTTACACAAGCATCCTCATTTTACAAAACTCAAACTGCACATAAGATTTTTACACTGCACTTGCATGTATATTTAAACTAAAACCACTATAAAAATATTGAATTTTAGTTAGTTGGTTTCCATTTAACTACTTTAAAGAGAAACACACACTTTGTCATATACATATGAACAGAGAGAGAGAGAGAGAGAGAGAGAGAATGAATAATGAGTCATTGAAGCCATATTACTCACCAAAATTGACACACAAGTTGAAACATACTTAATTTTGTATAGCACATTCTGGAAAGTCTTTCCTAATATAAGCCATTTGTATAAAGCTCTCCTGAAGATTAAGGAATGAGTCAAGCATTAACCCAGAAGGGTATTCTAGATCTGAGGAAAAACCACTTGAAATAGGTGGTATGAAATGAAAAGCCTGATGTGCTAAAAGGTCAGGAAGAAGGTCAATGTGGAAGGAATATAGTCAACAATAATTTCAGAATGTTAGTAGAGTGCAAAATATTATAAGACCTTGTAGGTCTTTGTAAGGATTATTTTTTTACTCGGAGGGGAATGGGGAGATTTTATGTAGTTTAAAGCAAAGGATTGATACGTGTTGTGAATCGACTGTAGAAAGGCAATAGTGGAAATAATAATCCATATCAGAGATGATGATAACTTGGTATAGGATGATAACTAAACAGAGGTAGTAAAAGTGGTTGGATTTTAGATTTCAGAAATTTAGACTCATTGATTTTACTTCTATACACTAGATACGTAGTTTAGGTTTTAGATATTTAGATTTAGGTAGATCACTCACAGGATTTGCTCATTTAATAGATGTCAAATAACCCTATACTAGGGTTAGTATAGGCAGTGAGATGCAAAAGTAAGAGACGGCATATAGAACTGGGTTCAGAGTTAAGATTGTGAAGGAGTTGTGGGTTGTAATGACAGGATCAGTAGAATGTCCATGGGGTTTTGTGACCCAGTCAAAATGGAGGACAAGTTCATTGGAGGAGAGAAGCTTAAGGTTATCAGAAAGAACTTGCATGGAAATTTAAATTGCAATAATTATAACAGAAGTAGGGCTAGAGAGAGGAACAGTAAGCCAGGAGCCAAAATAGGGAATGAGGGAAATGACCGTCTGCACACAAATGTAACTTTCTATTGTCCACATTTAAATCAAATCAAATCAAATACTTTTTTTTTTGCCTGTCTTATATTTCTAGTTTGGAAAGCTTATATATTTCTATGTTTTTCATTGGCATATTATTAATTTTATTTTTATTGAAAATAAATTCATTTTCTTGGTAAATTATTTCATTAATGTTACTAAACTATGACAAGATATTTGAAACTACTAACATTCATAAATCAAAAAAATTTAAAGAATTTAAAAATTAAACCTATTTTTATAAATACATTCTAATCCAATTTTTATAATAAGGTGATGGAAATTATTAATTACCTAATTTATTAGTTCAGCATTTTCCAGACTTTTAAAAAATGGGATACCAAATACAAGTTCCTCTTAAAAGTTCTAAACCAAGAAATATGGAGACTGATCAAGAAAGTTTAAGGAGCAAGATTAATTAGATTGAATTTAATTCCAGAAATCTGCATAAATTGTCAGGTAGGTGGTAGATTTTCCATTATGGATATTTGGTATAGAAAGAAATGCTCATTCTTTGTTTGTTTACTTCTTTTCTGAATGGTCTTAAAGATAAGAAGCCAGATCAAATAATGAACTGCCAGATCTGTGATCCTTCTGTCAAATAGCTAAGGAGTTATTTACCTTTCTTTCTTATGGCACAGGCCCTCCACACAGTTAAGGAGTTATTTACCTTTCTTTCTTATGGCACACGTCCTCCACATGCAATGTTTCAAGCACTGTATTGCTTAAAATTGTGGAATTAAGAAGCTGCATTTTCTATCGCAATGCAAATCTTATCAAACATGCAGATTTGTATATATAATGGAGCCAACCAATTTTATATCTCTTTAATAATGCATTATTAAACTTGGTCTTAAGTTAAGGACAGCATTTGCTTATTGATCATGAGGCATTATCCACACCCTGGAAAGCACTTGGCAGTTTGCATCTTCTCAGTTAATTCTGAATAATTCAGGAGGTTATGTGAGTTGTGTTTATTTTCGTTAACATTTTTCCATATATACCTGACAGTGACATATAATTAGCTACACCTAGCTATGAGCATGGTACCATTGTTTATCAGTTTACAAAGTTATCATGCCTTTAAGGCACAGCATATGTAATTTTTTTTAGTACACACTTAGAATTCTCCTACAATATTTACATTGTACCTTTTATGTCGTACCTTTTATTATATGGTTTGCTACAGAAATCTTTTATGGTGAATGTCATTTTTTACATAAAGTAAACAACATAAAAATATGCTACTGGGTATAAACTCAACAACAAATAATTTCTGTATAAGTGGCAAAAGATGCATTTCTAGACAAATTAACTTTTTCCCCCAATATATTGTATTGTCACTGTTATTTTTAAGGTTTGGAATCAAATTTAAAAATTATCTTGGGACTTCCCTGGTGGTCCAGTGGGTGGGACTCCACGCTCCCAATGCAGGGGGCCCAGGTTCGATCCCTGGTCGGGGAGCTAGATCCCACATGCATGCCACAACTAAGAGTCCACACGCCGCAACTGAGACCCGGCACAGCCAATATAAATAAGTAAATAAAAATAAATAAATAAATAAACTTACCTGTGCTTGCCCATGCTGTTGCCTGTTCATGCCTCTCCCTGGACTGTCTTCTCCCTTTGCCTCTGTGTATCTGACCAATTCCTACTTCTCCCTAAAAAAAAAAAATTATCTTGGCTGAGATTTCAATAAAAAATTTCAAAATGAACAGAACTGGAGAGTATTTGAGCATAATTTTATGGAAATAGACAAGGAATGGTATTGTACTTTTTAAAGTAACACACAAAGCCCTAGGTTATTGCCTTGGAATTAAGTAGACAAGCAAGGCTAACAAGCCCAAAGGAAAGCACAGATGACCCATTTATGTAGTCAGCAGATTCATACACAGAGTAAGAAAGTGACTGAATTCTGGGCCAAGTGAGTATTTCTTAATTTCTAAAATTAAACAAGCATTCAATTCAATGTGGCAAAAATAAATGTTATATAATTCATACAATTTGAAGCTAAGTCTTCTCCAGATAATTCTTACTATACTAGAATAAAAATTATTTTGGTGAAACACACTAAAATAAAAATTTTTTAAAGCTAGCATTTTTGCCATGGTTTGAAATAAGCATATCTATTAATAAACATAAAATGCAGCATTAGGAGTAAGTTTCTGTTGCAAACTTGTAATAAAAGAGAACTTTGATGAAGAGCTATATTTTTTATCTTGTATGTCTTTTTTTATTCTTTTGGAATAACTTGCAAAGGTAAAAAGAAAAGTACCGAAACATGTTAGAAATAAATTTGAATTTGAATTATGATAACAATAATTCATATCTTACTACTTTCTTATTTGAAGTGATATCGAGAGATATTTTACTCACTGCTAAATTGCATAAAGTCAAGAGCCTCATTTTTATTTTTTCTCAGCTAAACAGTTAATATGCCATTGTATAACAATATACTTCAATCATTGTTTTAATTCTTCCATGAAGGGTTTCAAGTTATTTTAATCAAAATCAATTTGTTTTGAATCTGTTCTATGAAAACAAAGCAAAACAAAACAAAATGAATAGACAAACATCTTCTATAAAATTGCACGCTATAAGTTGGAATCATTCTTAAATTACTGTAAAAGACAAAGTATACTTATATCTATAGACCTTTTCTACCTGCTTCCAACCTATTTATTCACTTCTTACTGTAGTATAGTGTGCACCCAAAATAATGTAAGAAGAAGTATTAAGAAAAATGATCTTTTTCATTATAGGCCTGAAAACTAGTACCATTCAAATTTTGTCTGCTAATCCATTAGATTTTTTCCCATGGGTGAAATATGATCTGAGTGATCTGGCTTGCTTGCTTTTGCCTACTTTTTTTTGATAGACTGGTGTAGCCTGAGACTTCTAGAGCCAAAATTGTAAGGAAACTTAGAATAATCCAAATGCATTAAAATCAACCGATTATTAATCTTTATTTAGATATTTAGATATATCGGATGATATATCTTCAGGTTTCAGATATTTTACATCAATAAGTTTTAAGAAGCACTTTTACATATCTTTTGAAGGAGAAATCTTAACAAATTGGAAATAAAGATCAGTCAAAAATGTCTTACCATTATAAAACTTTTGGCTCAGTTTCATTTACATCCATAACTTCAAGATTTTTAGAGGCTTTGTTTCTACTTTTAATTTTAGAAACTTCCACATGGATAATACTTTATGTCCTCAATATATTATTAACAGCAATGGAAGAAACACCAATAAATAAAATTTCAGTTAATGACTTACAAATCCTGAGGAATTCATATTTGAGCCTGCCTTACATATCAGCAGCTTTACTGAAACAAAAACATGGAGAGGTAAAGTGATCTGCCTTAGCTCAGAAAGCTTGTAGATGGTTGAATCAAACTTAAACTGCTGAATTCAGTTTTCTACTGCTTTTTCAAAATCATAATTTTTAATTTAACAATTAACAATGGATGTTTTGGGTTGTAGTGATATTATATAGTATTTGACAAATGTACAAAATGTTAAACTACACACTTTCTAAGTGTAGATATTTAACTTGCAAATTATTTTCTGAATGATAATTAGGAATATTTCCAACTATCAAATAAAAGCTTTTAGAAAAGATGAGAAGCCTTTAGTTACATATATCAAAAGGATACATATATATTTATGCATATTTAAATAAAAATATAACTGCAGGAAGATAAAGATCCTCTTAAAGTATACATGTACATTGTCATCAAATTCATATACATTGTTATTAAAATGAATCAAAAGATTCTTAAACTATAACGAAAGCAAATCCTATGAAATCTTGTTTCTATCTAGCTGTTCATTCTGTTATTTAAAAAATAAAGGAGTATTTCATAAGAAGCTTACAAAATTAGTGATGGCATCAATATGTCTATATTCTTATAGCTTGTTTAGACTATGAGTAATATGTGTTAACCAGCATATGGAAGAAATCAAAGGTAATGATTATTTCTTGTCTTTTCTTATGGGAAATATATTACTGTTTTTATACTGTCATGCAGCCATTTACCATATGTGTAAAACATCACAATAAAAAGTATTAACTTTAGCCCCCAACTATCCAAACTGAATGTTTTAACATGGTGAGATTCAAAATATACTTAGTATTTTTAAAGTAAATTTAAATCTTTGTAAATAAAAATAGTTCAAAGAAGTGCTTACTGAGGTATTATTTCAAGCAAGCTTTACAAAACTATAACAGGGTAGTCATTTGGAAGTTCAGCATGGAACTTACTTCCCATTGAGGAGCTTAATTACCAGACATTTTTGCTCACATTGTCTGAAGGCTATGATTAGAACACATTTAAAAACCAGCAGATTCAGATCTAAGTGAACAACAAGGTACATAAGGTGAGGAAAGGTCTCCCAAGAAAGCACAAGGCCATAGCCATTAAGTATCTTCTATGACAGTAAAATCATTTAGAAATCAATGGAAAATCTTTTAGAGTCCATGTTCAGTAAAACACAAATAAAACTGCTCGGAAGAATGAGAGCTTCTGAATTTTGTATGAACTAGAAATTACGTGGAAAATCATAGGGAGGAAAACAACTTGAGTATCCAGACTTATAACAAACATAGTTGTTTCAATGCTTCAAAGTTGTTGTTACTGAGCATTGCCACAAACACTATTATTTCTAATATTAAAATTTCAATTTTATGTTATAATAATCGTAATGGTTGCACTTATTGATGAATTGGTAGAAACTGTACAATGACTTTAATTACATATTTAAAAGAGAATAATTTAATTTTAGAGATAACATAGACAGGACTAATCTATAGAGATGAATATATCAATAGAACAATTAAGAGTCCAGAAATAGACATATACATATAAGAACAAATGATTTTGAAAAAAGTGTGAAGGCAATTCAGTGGAGAAAGGATAGTCTTTCCAACAATTAGTGCTGGAATAATTGGACATCCATGCATAAATAAAATTTGATACATACCTTGCACTAGATACAAATACTAATTTTAAAGGGATCATAGATCCAAATGTAAAATCTAATGGTATAAAACTTCTAGAAGAGAACCTTTTGGCTTTGTCTTGGACAAAGAATTCTTAGCTATGTAATCAAAAACGTGATCCGTATGAGAAAATTTGATAATTTGACTTCATGAAAATTAAAAATACTGCTCTTCAAAATAAAGATTGGGAAATTATCATTTATAATTAATTATCTTAACAGATAGATTATTTATCTTAGCAGAACTTGTATCAAAAATATACAGGGTACTCCCAAAACTCAATAAGAAGAAAACTCAAGTAAAAGTGGTCAAAATATTTGAACAATTTATGAAAGAGCATTTACAGATGGCAAATAAAGCTCAAAATATACTCAATATTGTTAGTCATTAGGAAAATATAAATTAAAATCACAATGGTTAATAGTAAATATCTACTAGATCATCTTTTAAAAGACTGACTATTGCAAGTGTTGGCAAGGCTGAGGAGCAACAGCAATTCTCATACATTGGAGTGGAAATATAAAAATGATATTACCACAGTGGAAAAATCTGGCAGTTTCTTAAATTTTAAACATATGTCTATCATGTAATCCATGTGATACCATATATAGGTAGTTCTCCAAGACAAATTAAAGCATATGTCTATACAAAGACTTGTACATGATTGTTCACTGCAATGTTATTTGCAATAGCCCCTAACTGGAAACAACCAAAATGTCAATCTATGTGTGATTGGATAATCTAATTGTGATATATCTATTTATCTATCTCTATATATAGATATCACAACAAAATATAGCAAAAAATATGAATGAACTATTGATATATGAAACATGGATAAATCTCAAAATAATTATGCTGAGTCAAAGAAGCCAGGCCAAAAAAGAAAAAAGAAGGGACATACTACATGATTCCAAGTATATTAAACTCTAGAAAATGCACACTAATGTACAGTGACAGAAAGCAGATGGGTGGTCACCTAGGGCTGAAAAGGAGGGAGGATAGCAGGAAGAGTGAGAGGGAAAACAAAGGGATATGAGGAAACTTTTGGGAGTAATGGATGTGTTTACTATCTTGATTTGTACTGATGATTTCACGGTGTATACATATTTCAAAACATCAAATTTTACAACTAAAGTATGTGCAGAGAATATTGTGTTAAATATTATAATCCAATAAAGCTGTTAAACAAAAAGCCACCATGCTCATTAGTTTTGTGAACACAATTTAAATGAAACAAGACACTGAAAAATGTAACAACAACAATAATAATAATGAAGAAAAGAAGAACATTCCACAGCTACTTTTATGCTGCTCCAAACAAGCAAGCCACCAAATGTCTTAGCATAAAAGAGGTTTCACCAACCATGAAATTATTTTCTCTGTATCTACTTCTCTACCTTCTGCCACAAATTGTTATTTTGGCCTGAGGGACCTAAAACTGTTGGTAAAGGTAGCACATGGGAAAATCTGGAGGAACAAATCACTCCCAAGAATTATTTGGGAATGGCTCTTAAGTTACTTTACGTAAAATATCTAAAAGAAAACACCCAAGAAGCCAGCGAAATAAATGGCGTTTGCAGAACAGGCTTCCTAGTTTTTCATGCTTTATGTCCCATGGGCAAGAAAATCTTGATGGAACAAAGTAAAATTAGATAAACTGTGGTTGCCACTTTTGGAGAATAAGTATTTTGCATAAATTCACATAGAATTAATTACAATCTTAATAATGTACAAACATAGACCACTTTCTCTAAACATCAGTAGACATGTGAAAAAAATAAAAGTTCAAAGGAAGTGTACTATGCTAAGAAAGCAAAGCAACAAATTCCTTCTTGAAACAGAAGGAAAATGTAAAGAAAAAGATAATATTAATTACAAGTTTTGTGATATATTTTCCCAAGTGATCTTGAATCAGAAATGTGCAGTTTCTGGTGAAAGACATAGTGTACAATGCAATAGACAGTTAAGTGACACACTGGCTAATATTTGACAGACAAGTCAGTGTTAAAAAATTATTTTAGAATCCTGAGGATGGAAAACCAGAAAAATATTAATATACTTAACAAAGATAAAGCAGATATGGAATTATACAATCCAAAATTCACAAAACAGCAATTCTGAGTGAGAAGAGAACAGCCAGAGAAGCAAAAATCAAAGCAATAGAAACAGGAGATTCCTATGCAGAATAAGCATGAGACTTTACAATGAAGGGATGCAGCAGTACCACTGATATTAATTAAAATCAGAAACATGATTTTGTTAAAGTTTTCACTTTCCAAAACTTAGATAAACTACAAGCATCCAGATGGAGAAAAAAACAGTTTCCAATGAACAGAAAACAAATACATTAAAAAAAAAATAGGTTAGAATTACAATAGACAAGACAATGCTTATTTGCTTATGAGAATGTGAAAATGAGTGAATTCATTTTCCAGGATGGCTCTCTGGTTCTTCTGTGATGAGATGGAAGTATAATGGGGGCAGGGGTGGGGGGGAAATCTCTGTATAAGATTACATAAAATGATGTAAGGTGGCCCATGTTGACTTTGTGAGGCTTCTAGGCTGGTATTTCCAGATGTCAGATTATAAATAGTACTTAGGATACCATAAAATTATCAAACAATGTATATAAAGTAGAAATTTTAATATTTTCCTCAAACATTGAAATTTTAATGTATATTTAATCCCTTAATCCATATTAATTTATTCCATTTATTTGGTGCCTATTTTACACCTGACTAATTTGAATTCTTTTAAAATATTTAATAATAAAATTTCAGAGTAGGTATTATTATCCCCATTTTAGATAAGGAAACTGAGACTCTGACGGGTTAATCTGTGTAAAAAGACATTTATAATGCTAAAGTCTGAGCTCTGACACACTTCTAACTGGTCATCCTGCTACTAGTCATTGCTCCCTGATGTTGTTTCCACACTGAAGCCTGAGTGATGGTCTCATTGTCTTCAAGATAAAGTGCAAGCTCCACTGTTGGCATGCTATGCCCTTTAGAACCTGGCCTTCCTCATTCTCACTGTCTTCTATACCTCTCTCTCCCACAGGAATCCCAACATCAGATTTCGACAGACTGTGCAGCTTTGGATACACTTACACATAGTTCTATCTGCCTTGAAAGCCTGTCTTTTCTCTTATCTCCAGGCTAATTTCTACTCAGAATTCAGCATTTGCAAGGATCATTTCCTCTAAGAAGTGTTCTTACTCTCTCCAATTTCAAGTAAATGTCCTGTGTGTTCCCATTTCCACTCTGTTCATATATGTCATCATAATTTTCACATTACTATTTCTACTACTACTTTACGTTTTACTACTATTCTCTATTTTCTCTGTTTTCCTTTTTTCCATTAATAAATCATAAGATCCTTAAGGCTATGTTCTGTCTCCAGTGTCTAGCACATTGCCTAACATAATAGACACTCAATATTAGCTGAATAAACAAATAAAAGCATAAGGAGAAAATTTAAATAAGTTGATAATGCTAGGAAGAAAATTATAAAAGAAATTGGAAAATCCACAATTAAACTAATGCATCACTAAGCAAATGCACATTGGAAACATCTATGAAAATATTAAAAATTAAAGAGAAAATACAAAAGTATTTTCACAAATGGACAAATTAAAAATGCTGTTATTAGAAAGATATACAAATTGAAAGTCTAACATAAAAAGAATAGCAAATTATATGAAGACAATCACAGTTAGGAAAGTAAAATGGTTAGTAAACAGTATGTATAATATTCAGTTTCATTAAAAATCGAAAGACATAATTTTTATCAACATAGCAAGTATTAAAACAAATTTTATTTGTTATAATGTTGCACAATAGCAAGCAGTTCTTTCTATGAACTTACAGAGGGGCTGTAAATAGGAATGGGCTTGGTAAAAATAGTATGATCATGCATGCAGAGCATAAAACTCCAAAAATTTTGAGCCAGCAGTTTTAACTTCGTAATGAATAGTTCTTTTTGTTTTCAATGCCTCTTTAATAAATTTTTTAAAGGATGGTATTTAGTTTTTATTTATTATTTTTATACATCTTTATTGGAGTATAATTGCTTCACAATGCTGTGTTAGTTTCTGTTGTACAAAGTGAATCAGCCATATGCATATATATATCCCTATATCCCCTCCCTCTTGAGAGTCCCTCCCACCCTCCCTATCCCACCCCTCTAGGTCAACACAAAGCACCAAGCTGATCTCCCTGTGCTATGCTGCTGCTTCCCACTAGCTATCTATTTTACATTTGGTAGTGTCTATATGTCAATGCTACTCTCACTTTGCTCCAGCTTCCCTTCCAGCCCCTGCTCCTGTGTCCTCAAGTCCATTCTCTATGTCTGCCTCTTCAGTCCTGCCCTGCCACTATGTTCATCAGTACCATTTTTTTTAGATTTCATATATATGTGTTAGGATATGGTATGTTTCTCTTTCTGAGTTACTTCACTCTGTATGACAGACTCTAAGTCCATCTACTTCACTACAAATAACTCAATTTTGTTTCTTTTTATGGCTGAGTAATATTCCATTGTATATATGTGCTACATCTTCTTTATCCCTTCATCCATTGATGGAAATTTAGGTTGCTTTCATGACCTGGCTGTTGTAAAAAGTGCTGCAATGAACATTGTGGTACATGTCACTTTTGGAATTACAGTTTTCTTAGAGTATATGCCCAGTAGTGGGATTACTGGGTCATATATTAGTTCTATTTTTAGTTTTTTAAGGAAACCCCATACTGTTCTCCATAATGGCTGTATCAATTTACATTCCCACCAACAGTGTAGGAGGGTTCCCTTTTCTCCATACCCTCTCCAGCATTTATTACTTCTAGATTTTTTGATAATGGCCATTCTGACTGGTATGAGGTGATACCTCATTGCAGTTTTGATTTGCATTTCTTTAATAATTAGTGATGAGCATCTTTTCATGTGCCTCTTGGTCATCTGTATGTCTACTTTGGTGAAATGTCTGTTTAAGCCTTCCACCCATTTTTTAATTGGGTAGTTTGTTTTTTCGATATTGAGCTCCATGAGCTGTGTATTTTGGAGATTAATCATTTGTCCATTGTTTCATTTGCAAATATTTTCTCCCATTCTGAGGGTTGTCTTTTTGTCTTTTTTATGGTTTCCTTTGGTGTGCAAAACTTTTAAGTTTCATTAGGTCCCATTTGTTTAATTTTGTTTTTATTTCCATTTCTCTAGGAGGTGGGTCTAAAAAGATTTTGTTGTGGTTTATATCAGAGTGTTTTTCCTATGTTTTCCTCTAAGAGTTTGACAGTTTCTGGCCTTACATTGAGGTCTTTAATCCATTTGGAGTTTATTTTTGTGCATGGTGTTATGTAGTGATCTAATTTCATTCTTTTACATGTAGCTGTCCAGTTTTCCCAGCACCACTTATTGAAGAGGCTGTCTTTTCTCCATTGTATATTCTTGCCTCCTTTATCAAAGACAAGGTGACTATATGTGTGTGGGTTTATCTCTGGGCTTTCTATCCTGTTCCATTGATCTATATTTCTGTTTTGTGCAAGTACCATACTGTCTTGATTACTGTCACTTTGTAGTATAGTTTGAAGTCGGGAGCCTGATTCCTCCAGCTCTGTTTTTCTTTCTCAAGATTGCTTTGGCTATTTGGGGTATTTTGTGTTTCCATGCAAATTGTAAAATTTTTTGTTCTAATTCTGTGAAGAATGCCATTGGTAGTTTGACAGGGATTGCACTGAATCTCTAGATTGCTTTGGGTAGTACAGTCATTTTTACAATATTGATTCTTCCAATCCAAGAACATGGTATATTTCTCCATCTGTTTATGTCATCTTTGACTTCCTTTATCAGTGTTTTATAGTTTTCTGGTCTTTCTCGCCTCCTTAGGTAGATTTATTCCTAGGTATCTTATTCTTTTTGTTGTGATGGTAAATGGGATTGTTTCCTTAATGTCTATTTCTGATTTTTTGTTGTTAGTGTATAGGAATGCCAGAGATTTCTGTGCACTGATTTTGTAACCTGCAGTCTTACCAAATTCATTGATTAGTTCTAGTAGTTTTCTGATGGCATTGTTAGGATTTTCTATGTATACTGTCATGTCATCTGCAAACAGTGACATCATTCTTTTCCCATTTGTATTCCTTTTATTTCTTTTTCTTCTCTGATTGCCATGGCTAGGACTTCCAAAACTATGTTGAATAAGAGTGGTGAGAGTGGACATCCTTGTCTTGTTCCTGATCTTAGTGGAAAGGCTTTCAGTTTTTCACCATTGAGTATGATGCTTGCTATGGGTTTGTCATATATGGCCTTTATTATGTTGAGGTAGGTTCCCTCTATGTCCATTTTCCAGAGAGTTTTTATCATAAATGAGTGTTGAATTTTGTCAAAAGCTTTTTCTGCATCTATTGAGATGATAACTGACACTGCAGAAATACAAAGAATTATAAGAGACTACTACAAACAAGTATATGCCAGTAAAATGAACAACCATAAAGAAATGGACAAATTCTTGGAAAGGTACAATTTTCTAAGACTGAGCCAGAAAGAATTAGAAAATATAAACAGACCTATCACAAGTAATGAAATTGAAACTGTAAATAAAAATCTTCCAACAAACAAAAGTCCATGACCAGTTGGCTTCACAGGTGAATTCTAGCAAACATTTAGAGAACAGCTAACACTGATCCTTCTCGAACTCTTCCAAAAAATTGCAGAGGGAGGAACACTCCCAAATTCATTCTACGAAGCCACCATCAACCTGATACCAAAACCAGAAAAAGATTACAAAAAAAGAAAATTACAGACCAATATCACTGATGAACATAGGTGCAAAAATCCTGAATACTAGCAAACAGAATCCAACAACATATTAAAAGGATCATACCATGATCAAGTGAGATTTATGCCAGGAATGCAAGCATTCTTCAATATATGCAAATCAATCAATGTGATACACCATATTAACAATCAAGGAATAAAAGCCATATGATAATGAATTTATTTTTAAAGGCAAGCATGCATACCAAGATACAGGGACAAATATGATCATCACAGGCTTATTTATAATAAAATAATTACAAACCACTTATATATTCAATAATAGCAGAATTGCTAACAAATTATATGTATGTGATAAAGTACTATAATACTATAATTACTATTATATTAATATTATCAATATAATAATATATGTTATATGAAAATATTTAATGTCTTCACAAATTCTCTTGTTATGTAAAAATTGCACATATGAAATACATGGAAATTAAAAATACATATGCAAAAAAAGAATACTGAAGTGGTAAGAGGATTATGAATCTTAATTTTTGATTTTATTTTTTCATGTTTTTCTTCATTAAGCATGTTTAATGTTCAGAAAAACAATAAGCACATCACCTAATTAATATAAGGAGAATATAATTATTAATAGCAGCAAAAGTTAAATGGCATAAATTATGAAACATCTTCACATTTTAAATACTAATTCATCGAACAAGTTCTATGCTTGCCACTCAGAGAAATATTCCAAATATAAAATCAAACCACTCAGAGCCACTAGTGTTCATGTTTTTAGCATCTAGTTGATTATACATGTTTAGGAGGGAGGAATTATAAGACCACTCAAATCATCAATCAACCTTACAATTCTTTCCAAATGGGTTAATAGAGCCACATCTATTTTGAAAAACAATTATAGCTATATCATTTAAATATAAAAAACATACACATGAAAAGCTCAGTGATCAAATGAAATATCCACGAAAGTTAGTTATTACCAGTAAGAAAACACCAGGAAATGACTGACACACTCTGCCAATTAAGAGGAATATTATTCTAGGTTATGTAAGGTGATCCTACTGTTTGTCCCCAAAGAGGAAAATTCTTCATGGAATACTGTATTATTCTGACAATTGATTAGCATTTTGATGTGCTCAAAATTTGTTCACATTGAAATAAAATATTAAGGCAGACAGCAATTCAAAGTAATAGATGAAACTATTGAAAAAAATGTTTTTCTATATTTTTAGATAATTGGTTTCCAAGGAATGCACTTAAGATAGTTTCTACCTTCTCTTGTTATTATAGAGGTAAGCATTTAACAAGAAACAGATTTATATACTTGGGCTAAAAGTGTACCTTGTTTGGATTTAGTCTATTAAAAATTAGGGCAAAACCAGGAGCTATGTTCTTGTTTAGTAAATGATGATAAAATATTATGTCTCAAGATTACTGGAGAGTGTTGAGATTCAATTTTCTCTTTTATATAGTGGAGATGAAAAACTGAAAGTATCATTAAACACATTTTGTCATTATTCAAAGAGAATTTATCCTGAAATTTGTAAGCTTCTACAAAACTTTTCCAATTTGTAACATTTCATGCTCTATTAATTGCTACTGGAATATTACTTTCAGAAATCTGCACTATTTGAAAACACCTGAACATTCTTGATTATGCTCAAAATGTGATTTTTAAAAACTATTTTGCTGAAATAAAAATGTTACATTGAGGTGATGAAGATGAATGTTCTTAAAAGAAGAAAACCACGCAACATTAAAAGTAGATTACAAGTAGTTGAAATGTGTTTAAACTGAGCTTGGTCCTAATTGTGAGAAGGGAATACCAGCTTACATTTGGGATATGCATTTGCTCTTTCAGTTCAGTCTATTTAGTAAATGAACTCTTCTGACACAGGAAATGTTACCACAGTGGCTCATAAATGCTAATGTGTGCTAATGTATAGCCACAGATTGGAAGCCCCCCAACGCGATGCCACTTTGCTCCTATAATATCAGGCTTAGAGCTCCACTGTTCATTCACTTTTCAGGATATATGAGTAGCTAACTATCTTCATCATGTTTTTTTAGTATAGGCACAAAGAGTTGTTTCCCTTTCATCATGCAAAAGAACTAGATGTGGGGATCTCTTGGGAGGCATATTGTAAAAATTTTGTAGGCAGAAGAATTTTTATTCTTCTATAGTATTTCATGCAACAAACATCTTTGATGCAAACATATATTACAAAAATGAATTATACTGTATTTGGTAATATTGTTTTCCTTTTTCTTTTCACCTTAATTCGATCCATTGACATTTGCTCATTTTTGAAAATATCTCACGCTGTCTAAAGTATAGCAGACCAATGTCATCCCTGTATTTCCTGAGCCTCCGGCTATCCACAATTTGAAAAAGAAACCACAGAGATAGTGCAATCTATTCACTTTTGAAAAATGCATATTTTATGAGCTTGTAAGATATTCTGTTGGCAAAGTGAATAATGCTTATTAAGACTCACAATACAAAAGCTCACATATCAGTACAACCTGGAGCTAGTGCTGTCTGATGGAAATACTGCTGAAAATAAGGAGCCCAATTTGCTGTGTAATGAACTGAAACAACCACCAAATACATGCATTTATAGGCAGCATTATTTTTGTTTATTAAAGAGCATACTTTATTTCCCAAGTTGAGCTCTAGAATTTAATTAATGTTAGTATGCTCCTTCCAAAAGAGAATTTTAGTGTTTTTAAACTGTAAGATCCCTTAAATTATTCTAGCAAATCTCAGATTAGGAAAAACAAAAACAAAAGAAAAAACTAACTTTACTAAGAGTTGTCAGGAAAATACATCCTTACAAAGTAATTTGCAACCCAAAGAAAATTCTCAATTTTAAAGGGCATTTTTCATAATTTTAATTATACATATCTTGTATAATTTCTAAAGAATTGATGGTCACTGAAGTGTTCAAAAATGTATCTTATAATAGAATGATATATATGTGTTGTTTTCAGTACACAGTGAGACAACATTCTGAAATTTGACCTAGTTTGAAATTCATACCCTCACTTTTTCTGAAATATCAGTGGTCATTTTGTATATTTAATTAAAAATTGACATATTTTGTGGCTTTACATTCCATATGACTTTAAGCACCTCAGCAAGATTGCTTGTGTTCTAAAATAAAAATGTGGTATATGGGAAAACCACAAATTATTTATTATTCAAGATTTGAGGTAGACTGCTTGAAATACTATTAAGCTAGATTAAAAATATTGATTTTAAAGATCTGCAAACAACTGCACAAAATGCATACATGATACATATTCACTTGGTTTAATTATGAGTGATAATCTAGGCATGCTTTCTTGTAAGTACAATAATTTGTGGTTTAATTTGAAATGCCTTCTCAGGCATTAATATGATTTTACATATACAAGATACATATTAGATTATTAAAACATTAATTATCATGGTCAACTGTGGCTAATAAAACTAAAAAATAGTTCAAGAAATCACATTGCTGTTTTATGGATTTATTTACTGTAGACTCATAACTTAAAATATGGGATCTAGCAATTAAGATAAATGTCTTTGTGAAAATATAGTATAATTCAAAATATCTCAATACATTCCTTTTAAAATTTATTTTTTTATCTTTCTATAATATACGTATTGCTATTAAATACACCATGCAACATGAATATCAACATATTAATTCCCATCTGGCTAATTATGTAAATCAATCATAATTGTATGTTTTACTGTACTAATTTATGTACTACTAATACATTATTTTTTACAAGTTGTTTGATTTTACAAATATTATTTGTGCTCTCTTCCCCAAAAAACACCTTAAAGACTAATTTTGGGGACAGATAGAATATTAAAAAAAAAAGAGCCCATATCATTTTTACCTTTTAGTTAAAAAACTCATACTGATTCGCAGGGTCAAAGTTTTACCTAACCAAGGCAAAATGGTATTTAGATACACATATTAGTCTAATTTAAATGTACAGAGTTTGAAAATACATTTAATATAATAGTATTATACATTTAATATAATAGTATATTTTTCTTATGAATCAATTTTTAACTGACATTTTTACATAATATCGTTAAAATACATATATTCATAAATTAACTCAGTTTAGTCTCAAAGTTGATATATTTTTTCTTTTCTTGAATTTTCATAAGTATTTAGAATTTCCATTTTAAAAAAACAAACCTTTAACATTGATTCTCTGACATTTAACAATGAACTTTTCTCATTTGTAGCAATCAAGGATATCTGTGATTGAGAGAATGTTTCAAACAGTAATTTGTATTGATTCTTAGGCAACAGGCTATTTTCCATAATTACGTTAAGAAATTTCTCACTTGCTTTGACGAATTGTACAAGTTTATACACTGACATGGATGAAAATTTCTCATCCCTTCAGGAAAACACTGAAATTCATTTTTTTAATTCAAGTACTCTGGATGAACAACAATAAAAAGTAACACTTTTTAACTGCAAAGGACATTGAATTTAGCAACTATTTTTCTATAAGCATTTATGCAGAGACTGGGGGAATTGTGTGTACTGAAAATGCTGGTTTGTTCTGCACATGCAAGAAAAACTTTCTATATACAAGAAACCCAGTGTTGGGAGTTAAAAAGTGAAAAGCCGGGGGCTATACCAAGGTTTCCTTGGACTTCTTAAGATATATCCTTATGAATAATATATGAGGGATTATTAATGAGCATGATGAGCAATTTATAAGATAATTAGAAATCTTGCAGCTTCCAGACACTTTACAATACTTATAAACTACAGAAAGTTCTACCACATGAAATTACTAATTTAGAAAATTAATAATAATAACAAATTGTTTAGGAGATGCTCATATAAGAAATAAATAAAATAGAATTAAAATGAAAAATGTTAGAGTAAAATAAAATCACAGAATTTTTAAAAAGCATTGAGTTTTGTTTTATAAACTGAAAAATGAATGTGTTTCAAATTTCTTGACTCCAGATTCTGATTCTTTTTCTTACTACTTGCTTGACTTAGAGCAAGTTTTTTTTAACCCTACTGAGCATTTTTTATTCACCTGCCAAGTGAGATAAAAATGCCTGTGCCTTACTGATTTGTCATCAGGAATAAATGAGATATACATTTCTTACTCTTAAACACTTTGAAATGTAAGTTAATGAGAGGTTTCTTAAAAATTGTACTGGCATGTGGGAAAATTTATTTACATAAATTAGAATCCTAGTGCTAAAAAAAGAATTTAATAATTATATAGTCCACTTTTATGTTATTATAGATGCCGACAAAGAGTCAGAAAAACGTAAAGGTGCTGTGACAAAAATATTACTAAAATTTAGGTGTTGTATATTAAAGATGAGTAGATACTGCCCAATACAATGCTGTTCTAAGCAAATACAACAAAAGGTTTATGCTGAATGGATGTGAATATAATTGAATTATTAATTTAATAGAAATAAATAACTTTTAATGACTTAAAAGTTTTATGCCACTCCACATGCAATATTTAATTGCAAGCCTAAATGTAGAAGTCTATGAATGTTGAATCATTCATTTAAAAAATTAAAGTGATTATTTTATCTATTCATTTCCTTTGAAACTAAACTGAAAGCCTACTGTTAAGATAGCTCCATTTTTAAAAACACCAATACTTCTATCTGTACCATAATCTTTCTTGTTATAATTATTATACAGATTGATAAACAACTGCTTCCTTATGATGACCTCAAATGCTTTGTGCTATAAATTAATCTTTTCTAGCACTCAGTGGAAAATGGAACACAGTTGCTTACCATCTTCTTCCTGATATTGATTTGTTTAAGTGACAACTTTGATTAATTTCTTTTGTTAGAGCCTGCCCCAAGAATGTTTCTCCACCACAGACTGGAAGTAGAAGAGTACCTCTTTGGCTAAGCGCTAATTTCTAATATCCACACTAGGCTACCTGCTCTAAAACCTCTCAATGTTTCCACCAAACTGTTGGAACTAATAGTAAATAAAACATAAATATTATTGCAAACAAAGTCGAGATTTTTCTTAGGAAGCATTTCTGAGCGTGCCTTGGCATACAAAGACGTGTGATTAAGTTACTCGTCTTCTATTGCTGAAACATGGTCAAACAAAGAGTGATAGTTAGCACCATGACAACTAAAATATCTGAATAATGAGCTCATGAAATGTCTGATTTTGACTGCAGAAACTTCCCAATGACCTTCTCCAAATATTTTGGTGCAAATAATACACACATGAATTTATTTACAAGGAGTCTGCTCTAATGGGTTAATAGCTACAACCCAACAGAATTTTGAAGAGCAATTGACAAGGTAAGTTTAAAATCAAAACGGTCATTGTTCAACATTTCTACCAGCAGTTTAAAAATTATACTAATTTCTGAATAAGACATTTCTGATTAGTGAAAATAAGACAGTATTCATTGATCTCCTTAAAGATAAAAAGATTATGTATTTATACTCTCTGCCAAGTACAGTTTTAGATGATGAAGGTACCACCTTAGATAATATATTATAAATCCATGATATTTGCTAAGTAGTGTAATCCCTAAGATAAATGTAAGGGCAGCCTGTTATCTGAGCAGAAGAGATCAACTTTTAACTCAAATCTTGGAGTATGATCATATTCAGTTCAGGGTCTACTGATTAGAGAAATTTGCCTTAAGCACTTGTTGTAAGAGTAATAATAAGCTAATTAGGTAAAAAGTTGGTGGGTTTCAAATACATAGAGGTATAAAAATACAGGGAACTTGAATAGAAATAGTAATAAGACTGGAACAAAGAAGAATAGAGATGGCAAGAATGGAAATTTGGGAAGGCAGGAAATCCAGAAGGCAATGAGAAAATGTAAGGAGAATGATAATTGTTTTTGGAAACCTGAGAAGTTTTGGACAAGTATACAGAAGATCTATATGGAGCTACTCAGTAGGCAGTTTGAGCATTTATTTAACATGTAAGAGGTAATTAAAGACATAATGCTTGATGAAGTCCTCGAGGTGAGATTCTAGAGTAAAACGAACAGAGAAATAAACATGAACCCCTGAAGAACTACAATACTTAAATGGATGGAGGAGAATGCAAAAGTGAATGAAAATAGACATTCAAAATGGTAGATGGAAAACCAAGACAGAATTGTTTTATAATATAGCTCATACTGAGAGCGATAAATTTTATCAAATTTTGAAGAGAAATGATATAAATTAAATAAGAACTCAAAAAAATTGTCACTTTAAGGAAAAAGCATTCGAAGTAGGATGCTGAGTTAAAATATAAAAACAATTATGTATCTATGGGCTCAATTTCATAAAATAAAAATATCTGGATATGTAAAGACAAGGAACTGGAAAGAAAATACATGTTCACATCAACTATATGTGGGTTATTTTAATTTTTGAAATCTAATAAATTTTCTCCAAAATTGTCTTAAAAATAAAGAGCAAAAACATTCATTGAATTTATTTTGGAAAGAGGCAGGATTTTAAAGTGGAAAAAGTTTAGAATCAGACTTGCCTGAGTTCCAATAACAACTCCTCTGCTAATAAATTCTGCTTCACTTAAAGCCAACTGAAAAAAGGCAATTTATGAAATAGCTTTTTTTCACTAAACTGAAGTTTATCACTAAACTGAAGTATATCATTTATCATAATATAAATCCTGAGACACACATGATTTTATTATTTATTTTATCTATTTTGTTCCATTGCTCCATGAATCTAATTCTGAGAACATAACAGTCAAATTGAAACTAAAGGCAAAATGAGCTAAAGATATCAGAGTAGACTAAATCAGCATCTTAATTACCTCCTCACATTCTATGTATGTTAACAAAAATGTACTAGGTATCACTATTTTTACTATATCCTCTTTAAACAAAGTCACTATTTTAAAATTCTAGAAAAATTGTAGAGGGTGTTACTGGCTTGAATCATCATATTTGCAAGTGAGTAAAGATGAAATTGGGATCTTGGGACTTTAAGGAAATTGTGATATATTCAATTCTTGGCCTAGGAAATGAAAGCCAAAGCCAGTTAACCACAATAGGAGAAAGATCATTACAAATAAGTGATTCCAACAAGGGGCAAAAGGAAAGAATGTAGTTTGATGGAAGTTCTTTGAAACCCACCTCCACAACCTTCTCCTTTGTTCCTCCCCACCACGCCCTTTTTTGCCTTCTTTCTTTCTCCTTTATCTATGTCCATCTACCAATCTTCTAGTTTTCATCAATTTATCTGTCCATCAATTTTGCATCACTTCTCTGGGTCATACAGCTACTTCCAAGGCATCTCTATTAAAAGTATTATATTTCCTCATGGTCATACACACACATGGCCACACATCTTTCTGGGTGAACGGTCAAAATATGAATTTGACCAATCCTCATCTATGAGTTACTGAGGTTGCATTATGTACCACTTAGGCCACTAACTGAAAATGGTACCTTGGATCTATCTTAGACTTCCCATTGAACTATACTATTAAAGAAATGTGTAAAAATTTCCTAACATTTAGGAATGTTGTGGCTTTATACCTCAGCGACATATTTTCTTTCATATTCTGAATCCTAATTTGAACAGTATGATTCTTGGTGAAGTAGGAAAGATGCTGTGCCAAAAGAGAGACAAAAACACTTGATGTTTTCTGTTATATTATCCCTGAAGATATGGATTTAGTCCTTGTAGAAAAAATGGAACAAATATACAAGAGAAAGATAAATAAATTCAATACTAAGCACCCATAAATAGACTATAGTTCCTGGAGCGAGGGATAGAGGTAGACAAAGAAGCTAGCAAGGAGGTAATAAAAGTCAAAATCCAGGGAGAAACCAGAAACCAAAGATCGCTATCAAATAATAATATAGATTCAGAAACATAGTAATAAGCCTAAATTCACTGAATATTTTTTCATTTAAAGTTACTTTGAGAGAGGCACTTCTGTGCCATGTCTTTTCCTTGGTGCACCTTAAAAGCACCATTCAACGATTCAGCTCCCAAATTTATTTTCTTCATGAAAGAATACAACTAACAAATGTGTATGATGATTTGCATGCATTTTTTTTTCAGGAAGCTACATACTACAAAGAAATGCCCAATTAGCCTGTTAGCTTTAATCTCCCCCCTTTCTCTTTCATATATATGTATATATGTTTATTATATGTATGTATATCTTTGATGACTACAAAATAAAGATGTTTGATTCACTCAGACTCTTGCTGATGGAAATATTAATCACAAAATTTATTTAGAGAGTTCTTTATTTTTTCAAAACAATGATAGAAAATATAATTTCAGTTGCACAGTGCTGTGGACTCATATAAACAGTATGCAAAGCACATTGGAAAAAAAGAAATTTAGAAAAAGGTAAATAATATATTTTCTTTCCTCTCCATCATTTAGAAGAGATGTTGATTGTAAATACACAATTTTTAGCTGCTCATTTACAGTTAAGTTTCTATAATCTATTCTAGAACCTTGAATCCAGTTAAATGTATACAGGTACTTATCAAGTTAGGATAACCATTTAACTGCAGGAATTATTTTTGTTGTTCCTGCAATCAGTGTGCATTTGAAATCAGCTATAAGAGCTAAATATAACTTGACTGCCCTCAGTCTTTTAAGCTCCTCATTTTGGGCTTTCTTAGGTATAACACAGAATCAGAAAATAACATCTTTTCTAACAAGTTTACACTAATATAATTTTTGAATGTTTATATTTCAAACATTGATATCCTTTAACATTTTGAAACACAAATTCATCATTTCTTGGGCCATGCATCCAGGTAATTACTTATATGATGTAAGTATTTTATTTTAATGATATAGACAAAAGTACTTGAATCAAAAGCAAACCATTTGAGGGCCTACAGTGAAAAGCCTTTGCATTTATTATCTCAATCACACAAGAGCCATGAAAAGTGGTGCAATTATTCTAACTCTGTAGATGACCAGTGATATGAGAAATGCTAATTATACCCGAGGTCCCAGAAATGGAATGAGTTATTCTGGATTTCAATGTCAGCTTTATCTAGTTCTAAGGCTATGGTTAGAAAGCAAAAGGTATTTGTTTGATGCACTTTATTTTATGTGGTTGGAATAGTCTAAGCTTTACCTGTGGAGATTACTGGTATAACAGTTTTCTTATATGCAAGGACTATATTTAAGAACTTTGGAAAGAGGTTCATGAAAATTACCACTTTTAAAACCAACTTTTTACATTTGTGCTCATAGCTCTCAGTTGAGGGATTACAAATAGGTAACTAACCAGTTAAGACTTCCAGATATTAGGGACTCTGTTATACGTATTGGAAAAAAAAAAATCACAAGGATTGCAGTATCGTTCTGGTATGTTTTTGTGACAAAATCTTCCTGTATTCATTAATGAAAATTTAAAAAGAAATTGAGTTATTTCTGGCAGAAGATTGTCTTGGTATATTTCATAATATAACCTTAGTTGGTCACATTTGAGTCTTCACTTTCTAGGAACAGTTTGCCAAATACGTCAACAAAGGATATAAAGATGTATTAAATGCCCACTAGGGAAATACAATTTTAAAGATTCTAAAATATTATTTACATGCAAATAAATGAGAGATATGATTACTTCACTAAGACTTCCACCTAGATTTAGGCATGATACATAAAGATAATATTTTATTATAAAATATAGTTTCCATGCTTCAGTAATTTAAACAATACTAAGAATCTCAACCAGAAGTTTTTTCAAACTTTGCTGCTCAGTTTTCCTTTTGAACCACAACAAAAGCATTTGTTTTTAAGGAGCTTTCCAAAGGAAACATTTAAAATATAATGTTAATGAACTCAATTCATTTTATAGTAAGTGTTTTATAAGATGCTCAGGTTTCATAAGAAAAAGGTAAACTTATTGTAACAATGTTATTCTTTCGCAAAAAGGGAAATCTAAAATTCTATACAGTGATTCATTTGAGAAGATGTGGTTCTGAAGTTCAATTGTCCCAAAGTAACTGATAGTTTTTTAAAGGTGTGGGGAAGAAAAGAAATTGAAATATCAAGACAGACTAAGAGATGAAACGTATATACAACGTGTAGAAATGGGAAAGGCTAACAGAATATACATGTAGTTAATTCATTAAAATGTATAAACTTCAAATCAGTTAATATTTTTTTAATTTAAGAAACTGTTTTTAACCTAAAAATCATTAAGTGCAACTTTTATATAATTTCTAAGTAATTCTTTTCATTAGAATCAAAGGTATTATATGAATGCAGATCAGCAAAATTTGACAAGCTCCCTAATTATGTTCTCATTTAGTATGTGTCAAACTAGCATTGATCTTTGTCTTTTAACTAAATTTATTTCATGTACTACAGATATTAAAATGTGTATTTACTACATATTAAACATTAAATAATTTAACAAATATGTGTTGATAATATGATAGGACACCAAAATCAATGATCATAGATAAACATCCTCAGATGTTTCTTCACAGCACATTTTTACCTAATGAAGAAAAATAGCTATATAAAGTCACATTTTCTTCTTATGCAATAGATTTTCCACATTTCTATAAAAAGTTCAGTCTTGGATCTTCACTGAAGATCAGATCTCAAAGTAGAAGAGACAATCACAAAGCTTAAATTATTAATAATGGTAGGGATGATGGAACCTCAAAAGAATCCAGGTCAGGTGAAGAGTCACAGCCGCCAGAAGCCATGGGCCATAATGACCATAATGGCTGACAATGCTAGAGGGATAGTCCAAAAAATATTGGCTTTCAGAGATTTATGAAGATGCCTAATAGAACATAGTGACCCTGAGGACCAAAAGAGATACACTCAATGAGGGTACAACATAATACCTACAATAAAAGAAGGCATTAATGGAGAAGCAAGAGAATGAGGGGATGGGTTCAATGAAAAGACATTATTCCTTCCTCCATTTCCAAATATGAGCCAATACTCAGTTCCAGATGCCACTGATTGAAGAAGTGGCTGGGTTCCCAGGATAAAAGACTCTGTGACACCACATTAAGTATATACTATAATTCTGCAGCTCCCTCCCAAAGGACCATCTTGCTATAAACTAGGAGAAAAAGAATATATGAATATTTTGAGGACTATTGGGACACAGTGTCTGAGTTGACACTGGTAAATATAGGCATAAAATAGGACTACAACCCCTCTGTTTGTGTGAGTATATACATGGCTTGGTGATAAATGGAATGCTGGTTAAATTTCAGCTTATAGTAAGTCCACTGAATCTGCGGACTCATGTATCTGTCTTTTTTCTTGTTACCAAGTGTGTAGTTGGGACTGACATAACTGGAAGTTGGAATAACATGCACATCAGGCCCTTGGCCTCTGAGTAAGGAGTGGCATAAGGGGGAAGGCCAAGTGAAATCCTTGAAAGTTTTCCCTCCCTGACCAAGAATGTAAATCAAAAACAATATTTTATCTCAGGGGAAATATAACAATTAGTACCACTCTCAAGGATCTAGAGGTGGTATTGCCTATCATATTTCTGCTTCAATGGTCTGACACATGCAAAACCTGGATGGGTCCTAGAGAATGACTAGAAATTGCTAGTTCATCAAAGTAGTAGCCCTGATCAAAACTGTGATGTTTTGATTATAATGTTACTAGAAGGTTCAATAAGGACTCATGTATATGGCATGTGATCACTGATTTAGTAAATGTATTCATTTCTATACTGATCTAATCTCATCCTCATTAAGCTACTAACTATGTAGGAAATGCTACCCATCAAAACACACTAACACTTTTCACAGGATCCTTGGAATATGTTTGCATTCAAGAAGTCTTTCCAGATGCAGTCTTATGTAAACCATAATATGCTTCTAGGCCGATGAGACACTACTTATTCTCCTGTATATAGGACTTAGTCATGACAGGAACAGATGGCTTTAAGGGGAGCGAGTCAGAGTTTTCATTTCTTGTAGTGGTTTTAAAGATTTCAAGAATTAAAAAAACATTAGGTTTGAAAATTCTTGTCACACACTTATAATATTCATAAACCACAGAGAAAATAAAAGATTTTACAGGGAAAAATGGTACATAAAAAAGAACAAAATGAGACTTCAGTCATTTAATTATCCTTAAATGCTAGAAGCAATATATTGCAAGTTCTATAGGAAAAATAAGTCACATTCACCTTAGAATTCTATTCCAACAAAATTTCAAGGATGAATGAGGTTTACTCACATAGGTATGGTTCTTAAGATGGGAAGAATTAATCCAAGATAGAGTATGAAGATTGAGTTAAATAAATTTGAAGGCATGGAGTACAATTCACATAAGGAAAATGAAGCCAGAAAGAAATGAAAAGAGGGTTTGTAGACTAAATATCTGGAGATTCACAATTTAATGGTAAACCTGAATTGTCTAAAGGTTGATTTTTAAAATATGATTCTAGTAACATTATGTACCAGAGAATTTAATATTTACATAAGCACAAATGTTAAAACCCAGTTCTTTAAAAATATTCATACAGACAAAACTTAGAGGACTTATAAAATATACTTTTCATTACAACTTTGTAGTGTGAATGCCATCTGCCCTAATTTTTTTAATATTTCATGGTAGATGATAAAGAATAACATTTTTAAAGTTGGTAAATAAAAACAAAACTCATTAAGTTATTCAAATCATGCAATCACTAAAATAAAAAGTTATAACTAAGAAATAATCATATTGCAAAATGGGAAATGAAGTCAGAGACTAGTTTAAGTGTACAAGATTCTCAGATATAAACATAGACCATTTCTAATGAAAAAGAAATGATAACTCACAGTCTGAAGCCACAATGCCAGAAGAATGAATACAAAAGCCACATAGACTCACTCTCAGGGAGTCGGTAAAGCCTTAATCCAGAAAATGGAGAAGTGTGCCAGGCTGTAGTCAAGAACTTCAATGGACCAGTGACCAATATATGTCAATTTTTACCATTTTTGAATGGACATCATTTTAAGTCCTTGCCTAAAAACTGTATGCTGGATATGGAAGAATATGGACCAGAAAATCTGTCTCTTAATTAACATATCTTCAAATCAAGAGAAGCTGTAACTAAGGAACCTCATCTGTACATGGTCATAATTTAGATGATAAGACCCAGTAATTTAAGCCTGAGCCTGATGTCATAATGTCCTGAGTGCTTTGGGAATCTTGGGGAGGTTGAGTATATTTTGCATATGAAAAGAATGTAAATAATTTGTGATCAGTGGTTAGATTGTGTATGAATGAAAAATGGCCACATTTTCTTTGTCACTTACCCCATTTAGACATGGTGTTTATTTGTCCATACTTGTGAATCTGGCCTGGCCTTGAGACTGGCTTTGACTACTCAAGCATACATATTTTAAAACCTCAAAGCAGTTTTGCAAAGAAAAAATAAATCAAAGAAACATTCATTTCACAGACATAGAAAACAATCTTGTGGTTACTAAAGCGGAAAGGGGGGCAGTGAGGAATAAATTAGGAGTTTAGGATTAACAGATACACACTAGTATATATAAAACCAATAAACAACAAGGACCTACTGTATAGCACAGGGAACTATATTCAGTATCTTGTTACAACCTACAATGGAAAAGGATCTGAAAAAGAATATATATATATAAACTGAATCACTTTGCTGTACATCTGAAACACATTTTAAATCAACTATACTTCAATAAAAAATTGAAAAAAGAAACATTCATTATTTATATTACTAACAATTTTAAATTGTACTTATACTGACACTGTGTATTTAAAATAACCATAAAAGAATCAATTAAAAACAAACCAAAAAAAAGTATTCATTTGTGCAAAACCCTACATAAAATAATTCATTTTCAGGAGGTGTTTGAATTTATTTATTTTAAAATCAAGAATCTTATGAGAATAATATCAGTTTAAAGAATTCACTTTTGGAAAAGTATTTTACAAAAAGTAAAAAATATTAAAAGTTTGTATTACCAGCTTGTCTCATACTATCTATCTATCTATCTATCTATATACATACATATATATATATATATTTATTTAGTTTATGTTTATCAGACATGAAAAAGATGGGATTCTGTGGAGGAATATATATCCTTGAAGCATTTTTATATGATAGTAGATATACTAATATATAAGGAAATATTAGAAACTAGTGGAATAATCAATAAATATGTAACACTATAGGGTTTTGTGTTATGTGGGTTTAAAGAAAGGAGAAAGTAGAAAATATTTTATTGAAAAAGATCTAGAATAATCAAAGAAGTTTAAAGTTGGAGATAGGGAAATGAAGTTTATTTTTACTGTACAAAATGAACAATAAATGTTTAGAATATTTAGAAAATAGTGTGTAGTCTATATTAAGTGGAACATAGTGTCTATACAGATGAAGTTCAAAAATTGGGGCTATGCTGAAGAAAAGTTTTAACAGAATGAGGAATTTATTCTTAACTGATCAACATAATCAGAGCTGTTCCCAAAAAATTAATCTGCTAACATTGTTGAAGGTTGATGGGAAGAAAGAAATACAAAAGGTAGAAAGGTGTGGTACAGGGTTACTATAATGGTGCAGGTGAGAGTTAAAAAGGATTTGAAACAGAGTTGTGTCTATGGGAATGCACTACACTCAAAGAACATGGGAAATACAAAATTTGTTCAACCTGGAATTGGTAAGAAAAGTAGTTACTATTAATAGGGAAAGAAAAAGTGCTCTTTTTATACTAATTATAAATTAAATTAAAACACTATGTTGTTATTTTAATGTTTCTGAAAAAAAGTACATTTATTTTTATTTCTACAATGAAAAATATTTTCACTGTATATTTTATGATCTTCATAGTTATTCACTGAGTGCCATGATGAGAAAATATCCTACTGATGACTTATATCAGTAAAATGATCTGAGTATATGAAGCTTTAGGAGTAATGCAGAAAAACCTATTTGGGATAGAGCAGTAGAAGTTGATGGCTACCTCTATGTTTTCTCTTCTAAATCAAAAGCAATTCAATTACTTTGTATAAAAAATGTTCTCAACACAATAAGGCTCTTTCTAAATCACTAACTATATTTAAACATATCTTTGAATGGGCTCATCAACTTGTATTAAATTATATACTTAGATTTGACTTTGGTCTCTCTTCCACTACTGTTTTAACTTAAACAGAAGATATCATGCAGAACTATTCCTTTGATTCAACTTGTCAGCTTTACATTTATGAAATGGATCACAAATGCAATCCCACCTCACTCTACATTTTTTAACTTATTCATTCATATTCAATTATTCTGTTATCTGTATTTTTCCAATAGCTTCTAGAGAAGGGTCCCATCCTTCAAATTCATCACTGGTTAAAAAAATAAGACATAATACTATTCTATTGTGCATTTCAAATATATTCCCAGTTCACTTGTTAGATGAATTCACATTCAAAACTTGTATTTTCAAAAATGAACAAAAAAAGTGTTTTAGTAAAGTAGCATACTTCACATAACCCTGTACAGCTGACCAGTATTATGTTATAAATATAATACATAGTTAAAATCTGTGTTTTGTATTTCATTGTAGTATATCAAAAGCAGTATTAAATCATTTTCCATGTGCTTCCAGCAGTATGGGGCAAGGGGTTAGAGACTATTTCCTTATACAAATGTATAACGGAAAGGAACTGACAGGTCTTTCTGAGGGTTTAAGGAGTAAATTCTTAACAGTGGCTCTCACAGGTTTGAGAGTGGCAAGGGAGAATAAATTGGAGTCACTGTCTTATGAATTTTGCTTTGTAAAAATCTCTCTCCCTTCCCCAAACATTCTGCCATAAACCTCTCCACACAGCATTTCTCTGCCAGTTGAAATGTGATCTACATAAAACTGTATTGGTGACAAATAATTTCACAATGTATACCTATCAAATTATCACACTGTTTACTTTAAATCTATATATACATTTTCTTCTAGCTGGTCCAATTTGTTGGTGTATAACTATTCATATTATTTTATACTCCTTCATGCTCATGGATTGAAAGAATTAACATTGCTAAAATGTCCATATTACCTAAATCAATCTACAGATTTAATGCAATCTCTATCAAAATTCCAATGACATTTTTCACACAAATAGAACAAACAATGCTAAAATATATAGGAAACCACAAAAGACCCTGAATAACCAAAGCAATCCTGAGAAAAAAGAACAAATCTGGAGGTATCACACTATCAGATTTCAAATTATATTACAAAGCTATAGTAATAAAAATAGCATGATACTGGCAGAAAAAAAAAAGACACATAGATCAATGGAACAGAATTGAGAGCCCATAAATAAAGAGACATATGTGGAAAATTAATTTACAGCTCAGGAACAAAGAACATACAATGAAGAAACAATAGTCTCTTAAACAAATGGTGTTAGGAAAACGACACAACCACATGCAAAAGAATGAAATTAGACCACTATCTCACACCATACACAAAAATCAATGCAAAATACATTAAGGAATTGAATGAAATACCTGAAACCATAAAACCCATAGAAAAAAACATAGGCACTATGCCCTTTGACATTGTTCTTAGCAATATATTTCTGGATATGTATCCTCAGGCAAGGAAAACAAAAGCAAAAACAAACAAAATGGGACTACATCAAACTAAAAAGATTCTGCACAACAAAGGAAATCACCAACAAAACAAAAAGACAATACACAGAATGGGAGAAAACATTTGCAAACCATGTATCCAGTAAGAGGTTAATATCCAAAATATATAAAAACTCATACAACTAAGCAACAAAAAACCCAACTGAAAAATGAGCAGAGGATCTGAATAGACATTTTTCCAAAGAAGACAGATGCACAACAGGCATATAAAACGTTGTTCAACATTACTAATTATTAGGGAAATGTAAATCAAAACCACAATGAGCTCTTACCTCACACCTGTTAGAATGGTCATTATCAAAAAGGCAACAAGTAACAAGTATTGGAGAGGATATGGAGAAAAAGGAACCCTCATACACTGTTGGTAGAAATGTAAATTGATGTAGCCAACTCTGGAAAACAGTATAGAGATTCCTCAAAAAATTAAAAACAGAACTACCATATGATACAAGTAGTCTACTTCTGGGTATTTACCAAAGAATAGGAAACTAAAAGATATATATCCCTATGTTCCTTGAAACACTATTTACAATCACCTATATATGGAAACAATCTAAGTGCCTAACAACGGACAAAGAAGAGGTGGGAGACACACACACACATAAACACACTCACAGAACACTACTCAGAATAACAAAACATGAAAGCTCACCATCTGCAACAACATGAATGGACCTTGAGAGTATTATGCTAACTGATATGTCAGAAGGAGAAAGACAAATACTGTATGATTTCACTCATATGGAATATGAAAAATTTTTTAAATATTTCAATAAATGAAGAAACCAAACCAAACCAAAACAAACACATAGATAGAGAAAACAGTATGGTTACCAGAGGGGAAGGGGATTTGGGAGAGGGTGAAATGGGGAAAGGAGGTCAATTGTATGTTGATGGAAAATAAACTGTTGGTGGTGAGGAAGCTGTAGTGTATACAGAAGTTCAAATATAATATTGTACACGTGAAACATATAATGCTATAAACTAAAGTTAACTCAATAAATAATTTAATTTTTTAACAACTTTATTGGAATATAGTTGCTTTAAAATGCTGTGTCAGTTTCTGGTGTATAACAAAGTGAATCAGCTATACATATACATAAATCCCCATATCTCCTCCCTCTTGTGTCTCCCTCCCACTCTCCCTATCCCACCCCTTTAGCACCGAGCTGATCTCTCTGTGCTATGCAGCCGTTTCCCACTACCTATCTATTTTACATTTGGTAGTGTATATATGTCCATGCCACTCTCTCACTTTGTCCAAGCTTACCAATCCCCAAACTGTGTCCTCAAGTCCATTCTCTATGTCTGTGTCTTTATTCCTGTCCTGTCCCTAGGTGGTCCAGCCACATTGCTACAAATAACTCAATTTTGTTTCTTTTTATGGTTCAGTAATATTCCACTGTATATATGTATCACATTTTCCTTATCGATTCATCTGTCCATGGACACTTAGGTTACTTCAATGTCCTGGCTATTGTAAATAGAGCTAGAGTGAACACTGTGGTACCTGACTCTTTTTGAATTATGGTTTTCTCAGGGTGTATGCCCAGCAGTGGGATTGCTGGGTTGTACAGTAGTCCTATTTTTAGTTTTTGGAAGGACCTCTGTATGGATTGTCATAGTGGCTGTATCAATTTACATTCTCACCAACAGTGCAAGAGGGTCACTTTTCACCATACCATATACAGCATTTATTGTTTGTAGGTTTTTGATTATGGCCATTCTGACTGGTGTGAGGTGACACCTCACTGTAGTTTTGATATGCATTTCTCTAATGATTATTGATGTTGACATCCTTGCATGTGTTTGTTGGCGATCTGTATATCTTCTTTGGAGAAATGTCTATTTAGGTCTTCTGTCCATTTTTGGATTGGGTTGTTTGTTTTTTTGATATTGAGTTGCATAAGCTGCTTGTTTATTAAATAGATTAATCCCTTCTCAGTGGCATTAATTGTAAATAACTTCTCCCATTCTGAGGGTTCTCTTTTCATCTTCTTTATAGTTTCCTTTGTGGTGCAAAAGCTTTTAAGTTTCATTGGGTCCCATTTGGTTTTTTTTGTTTTTATTTCCATTTCCCTAGGAGGTGGGTCAAAGAGGATCTTGCTGTGATTTATGTCATAGAGCGTTCTGTCTATGTTTTCCTCTAAGAGTTTTGTAGTGCCTCACGTTACATTTAGGCCTTTAATCCATTTTGAGTTTATTTTTGTGTATGATGTTAGGAAAGGCCCTAATTTCATTCTTTTACATGTAGCTGTCCAGTTGTCCCAGCACCACTTACTGAAGAGGGTGTCTGTTCTCCATTGTATAGTCTTGCTCCTTTATCAAAGATAAGGTGATGTATGTGTGTGGGTTTCTCTCTGGGCTTTCTACCCTGTTCCATTGATCTCTATTTCTGTTTTTGTGCCAGTACCATACTGTCTTGATTACTGTAGCTTTGTAGTATAGTCTGAAGTCAGGGAGCCTGATTCCTCCAGCTCTGTTTTTCTTTCTCAAGATTGCTTTGGCTAATTTGGGACTTTTGAGTTTCCATACAAATTATGAAATTTTTTGTTCTAGTTCTGTGAAAAATGCCCTTGGTAGTTTGATAGGACTTGCATTGAATATGTAGATCGCTTTGGGTAGTATAGTCATTTTCACAATGTTGATTCTTCCAATCCAAGAACGTGGTATATCTCTCCATCTGTTTGGATCATCTTTAATTTCTTTCATCAGTGTCCTATAGTTTTCTGCACACAGGTCTTTTGTCTCCTTAGGTAGTTTTATTCCTAGTATTTTATTCTCTATGTTACAATGGTAAATGGGAGTGTTTCCTTAATTTCTCTTTCAGATTTTTCATCATTAGTGTATAGGAATGCAAGAGATTTCTGTGCATTAATTTTCTATCCTGCTACTTTACCAAATTCATTGATTAGCTCTAGCAGTTTTCTGGTAGCATCTTTAGGATCTTCTACGTATAGTAACATGTCATCTGCAAACAGTGACAGTTTTACTTCTTCTTTTCTGATATGTATTCCTTTTATTTTTTTTTTCTTCTCTGATTGCTGTGGCTAAAAAATTCCAAAACTATGTTGACTAATAGTGGTGAGAGTGGGCAACCTTGTCTTGTTCCTGATCTTACAGGAAATGGTTTCAGTTTTTAACCATTGAGAATGTTGTTGGCTGTGGGTTTGTCATATATGGCCTTTATTATGTTGAGGTAAGTTCCCTCTATGACTACTTTTTGGAGGGTTTTTATCATAAATGGGTGTTGACTTTTGTCGAAAGGTATTTCTGCATCTATTGAGAGAATCATATGGTTTTTCTCCTTCAGATTGTTAATATGGGGTATCACATTAACTGATTTGCATATATTGTAGAATCCTTGCATTGCTGGGATAAACCCCACTTGATCATACTGTATGATCCTTTTAATGTGCTGTTGGATTCTGTTTGCTATTATTTTGTTGAGGATTGTTGCATCTATGTTCATCAGTGATACTGGCCTGTAGTTTTCTTTTTTTGTGACATCTTTGTCTAGTTTTGGTATCAGGGTGATGATGGCCTCATAGAGTGAGTCTGGGAGTGTTCCCATCTCTGCTATATCTTGGAAGAGTTTGAGGGTAGGTGTTACCTCTTCTCTAAATGTTTGATAGAAGTCACCTGTGAAGCCATCTGGTCCTGTGCTTTTGTTTGTTGGAAGATTTTTAATCACAGTCTTAATTTCAGTGCTTGTGATTAGTCTGTATATATTTTCTATTTTTTCTTGGTTCAGTCTCAGAAAGTTGTGCTTTACTAAGAATCTATCCATTTCTTCCAGGTTGTCCATTTTATTGGCACAGAGTTGCTTGTAGTAATCTCTCATGATCCTTTGTATTTCTGCAGTGTCAGTTGTAACTTCTCCTTTTTCTAGTTCTATTGATTTGTCTTCTCCCGTTTTTTTTTTTTTTTGATGAGTGTGGCTAATGGTTTATCAATTTTCCTTATCTTCTCAAAGAACCAGCTTTTAGTTTTATTGTTCTTTGCTACTGTTTCCTTCATTTCTTTTTCAATTATTTCTGATGTGATCTTCATGATTTCTTTCCTTCTGCTAACTTTGGAGGTTTTTTGTTCTTCTTTCTCTGACTGCTTTAGATGTAAGGTTAGGTTGCTTATTTGAGATGTTTCTTGTATCTTAAGGTAGGTTGTATTGCTATGAACTTTCCTCTTAGAACTGTTTTCGCTGCATCCCATAGGTTTTGGGTCATCATGTTTTCATTGTCATTTGTTTGTAGGGATTTTTTGGCTTCCTCTTTGCTTTCTTCAGTGATATCTTGGTTATTAAGTAGTGTATTGTTTCACCTCCATGTGTTTGTATTTTTTACAGATTTATTCCTATAATTGATATCTAGTCTCATAGCATTGTGGTCAGAAAGGATACTTGGTACGATTTCAATTTTCTTAAATTTACCAGGCTTGATTTGTGACCCAAGACATGATCTATCCTGGAGAATGTTCCATGAGGACTTGTGAAGAAAGCATATTCTGTTGTTTTTGGATGGAATGTCCTATAAATATCAATTAAGTCCATCTTGTTTAATGTGTCATTTAAAGCTGGGGTTTCCTTATTTATTTTCATTTTGGATGACCTGTCCACTGGTGAAAGTGGGGTGATAACGTCCCCCACTATGATTGTGTTACTGTTGATTTCCCTTTTATGGCTGTTAGCAATTGCCTTATGTATTGTGGTGCTCCTATACTGGGTGCATAAATATTTACAATTTTTATATCTTCTTCTTGGATTGATCCCTTGATCATTATGTAGTGTTGTCTCTTGTAATAGTCTTTAAAGTCTATTTTGTCTGATATGAGAATTGCTACTCCAGCTTTCTTTTGATTTCCATTTGCATGGAATATCTTTTTCCATCCCCTCACTTTCAGTCTGTATGTGTCCCTAGATCTGAAGTGGGCTCCTTGTAGACAGCATATGTACAGGTCTTGTGTTTGTATCCATTCAGCCAATCTATGTCTTCTGGTTGGAGTATTTAATCCATTTACATTTAAGGTAGTTATCGGTATGTATGTTCCTATTACCATTTTCTTAACTGTTTTGGGTTTGTTATTGTAACTCTTTTCCTTCTCTTGTGTTTCCTGCCTAGAGAAATTCCTTTAGCATTTGTTGTATAGCTAGTTTGGTGGTGCTGAATTCTCTTAGCTTTTGCTTATTTGTAAAGGTTTTAATTTCTCCATTGAATCTGAATGAGATCCTCGTGGGTAATCTTGGTTGTAGGTTTTCCCCTTTCATCACTTTAAATATGTCCTGCCACTCCCTTCTGGCTTAAAGAGTTTCTGCTGAAAGAGTAGCTGTTAACCTTATGGGTATTCCCTTGTATGTTAATTGTTGGTTTTCCCTTGCTTCTTTTAATATTTTTTCTTTGTATTTAATTTTTGATAGTTTGATAAGTATGTGTCTTGGCGTGTTTCTCCTTGGATTTATCCTGTATGGGACTCTCTGCAATTCCTGGACCTTATTGACTATCTCCTTACCCATATTAGGGAGGTTTTCAACTGGAATCTCTTCAAATATTTTCTCAGTCCCTTTTTTTTTTTCCTCTTCTTCTTCCGGGACCCCTATAAGTTGAATGTTGGTGTGTTTAATGTTGTCCCAGAGGTCTCTGAGATTGTCCTCACTTCTTTTTATTATTTTTTCTTTATTCTGCTCTGCGGTAGTTATTTCCACTATTTTATCTTCCAGGTCATTTAGCTGTTCTTCTGTGTCAGTTATTCTGCTATTGATTCCTTCTAGAGAATTTTTAATTTCATTTATTGTGTCGTTCATCACTGTTTGTTTTCTCTTTAGTTCTTCTAGGTCCTTGTTAAATGTTTCTTGTATTTTCTCCCTTCTGTTTCCAAGATTTTGGATCATCTTTGCTATCATTACTCTGAATTCTTTTTCAGGTAGACTGCCTATTTCCTCTTCATTTGTTGGTCTGGTGGGTTTTTCCCTTGCTCCTTCATCTGCTGTGTGTTTCTCCATCTTCTCATTTTGCTTAACTTACTGCATTTGGGGTCTCCTTTTCACAGGCTGCAGGTTCATAGTTCCCATGGTTTTTGGTGTCTGCTTCCAGTGGGTAAGGCTGGTTCAGTGGGTTGTGTATGCTTCCTGGGCGAGGGGTCTAGTGTCTGTGTTCTGGTGGATGAAGCTGGATATTGTCTTTCTGGTGGGCAGGACCACATCCGGTGGTGTGTTTTTGGGTTTCTATAAACGTATTATAATTCTAAGCAGCCTCTCTTACAATGTGTGTGTCTGTGTTCCTATCTTGCTAGTTGTTTGGCATAGGATGTCCAGCACTGTAGCTTGCTGGTCATTGAGTTGAGCTGGGTCTTAGTGTTGAAATGGAGATCTCTAGGGGTGCTTTCCCCATTTGATATTTTGTGGGGCTGGGAGGTCTCTGGTGGACCAATGTCCTGAACTCGGCTCTCCTACCTCAGAGGCTCAGGCCTGACACTCGGCCAGAGCACCAAGACCCTGTCAGCCACACGACTCAGAGAGAAAGTTCAAGAAATATTAATATTCTGCACATCTTCCTCTTTTAGGTTGCAAGTGGTGTGGTCATTATCTTCAACAGTAAGGAAAAAATGGAGTTCTTCAAAACTATGTCCTCATTACTGAATTTCCTGTCTATATCTGAGAAGAGGAAGGGTTTTCAGTGTCTTGCAGAGAATCCAAGTTACCTTCCTTCTCCTCTTCCAGCTCGTCCTCATCATCTTCCTTCTTTATTATTTTGAATATATATGAGCTATGCACTTAGTTTTTGATTTATATATATACCCACTTCTCCTGGATCCTGGTAACTACCCATATCAAGAAAATAGAAGTGATATTTTCCAACACAACTCAATGGATGCAGCACTCTATTAGCATAAGTTACAGAAGAAATTTTATTAGGAGGTTAATATCAGTGCAAAATCATCAGATTATTATTTGGATGCTTCATCCTTAGACTAGACTTCCTAAAGTCTTCCTTTCCAGTCTTACTAAGGTCCAAATGACAATCCTTCTTGTGCTGAGAACTAAGAAGGCAAATCTTGTAGGTTGGGCCATTAATATTAACAAACGAGAAAGAAAATATAAAAGAGGGTGTCCAGGGGTAGTGTGGCTGCTACTTCCAGTTTTAGAAAGTGGCCAGAAAGCACATTCAAAGAGCCAAGGACCAAGGTCTCACATCTGCAGGGTTAGGGAAACAAGTTGAGCTGGTTGGAAAAACCAAGTCCGCAAATTCTAATATTTGAATATTTATGGTGTGAAATAAAACACATAATCCTGAAGATAAGGAGATAGAAAACCTGAGTAAAATAATTAGAAAAATCATTTGGGGAACAGATAAAAAGGATACTCCCTCTTATCCAATCTCATTTATCCATACAAACAGCCTATACATTAGTGATTATTATCATTATCATCCTTCAAATTAGAAAACTGACTTTTAGAAAGTTCCATAACCTCATGTAAGAATTGCTTATAAATATTAGAGCCCAGATTTTAAATCAAGACTTTTTAACAGCAAAGGTCAAGCTTTTTATGTATGTATAATTTTTTTAATATAGTAAGAACACAATTTTTTTTTTCTTTGCTATTTAATTGTAGGAGTTTCTTATATACTGGGTGGGCCAAAAAGTGCCTTCAGTTTTTTAAGTAAAAATAAAAGACACATTTTTCATTTTCACCAAGAACTTTATTGAACAATGTATTCACCCTTTTGTTCCACTCCCTTCTGCCATTTTTCAGGCAACTTCATAATTCTATCTTCCCAAAACTTTTATCTTTTTGAGCAAAGAACTGTTCTAGGTGCCTTTTACAGTCTTCCAGGGAGTTGAAAGTTTTTCCATTAAGAGAATTTTGTAAAGACCGAAATAATTGGAAATCCAAAGGTGTAATGTCTGGTGAATATAGTGAATGAATCAGAACTTCCCAGACAAGCTCTAAGAGTTTTGTCTGGTCATCAAAGAAACATGCAGTCTTGTGTTATCCTGATGGAAGACTATGTGTTTTCTGTTGACTAATTCTGGATGCTTTTCAGTGAGTGCTGCTTTCAGCTAGTCTAACTGGTAGCAGTACTTGTTGGAATTAATCATTTGGTTTTCTGCAACAACCTCATAATAGAGGACTCCCTTCCAATCCCACTATATACACAACATCACCTTCTTTGGATGAAGACTGGCCTTTGGTGTGGTTGGTGGTGGTTTATTTCGCTTGCCCCATAATCTCTTCCATTCCACATTGTTATACAATATCCACTTTTCATCACCCATCACAATTTGTTTTAAAAACGCAATGTTTTCATTACGTTTCAGTAGAGAATTGCATGCGGAAATATGGTCAAGAAGGCTTTTATTGCTTAACTTATGTGGAACCCAAACATCAAAGCAATTCACATAACCAAGCAGGTGCAAATGATTTTCAATGCTTGACTTGGATATTTTGAGTATGTCGGCTATCTCCCACTTGGTATAACATTCATTGTTCTCAATTATTATTTTGATTTGATCGCTATCAACTTCAACTGGTCTACCCGACCATGGAGCATCATCCAGTGAGAAATCTCCAGCACAAAACTTCGCAAACCACTTTTGACATGTTCGATCAGTCACAGCACTTTCTCCATAAACTGCACAAATCTTTTTGTGCATTTCAGTTGAGTTTTTACCTTTCTTGAAATAATAAAGCAGAATATGCGGAAAACGTTGTTTTCTTCCATCTTCAATATTAAAATGGCTACACAAAAATTCACCAATTTTGATGTCTCTTTTAAAATGCACACTGATATGACAGCTGTCACATACCATCTAACAAAACTTTCAAATGAAGTTAAAGACAATTAAGTGCTACTAGAACCATCTTATGGAAAAAACGGAACGAACCTTCTGGGCCACCCAGTATTTTGGAAAGTAACCCCTTATCTGATACAAGGTTTGCAAATATCTTCTCCCATTCTGTAGGTTGCCTTTTCACTCTGTTGATTCTTTTTCTTTGTTATGCAGCTTTTATTAGTTTGATACAGTCTCACTTGTTTATTTTTGATTTTGTGGCTTGTGCTTTTGGTGTTGCAGCTATGAAATAATTGCCAAGACCAATGTCATGAAGGATTTTCCCCTGTTTTCCTTCAGGAGTTTTACAGGTTGGAATCTTTTTTTTAAGTCTTTAATTCATTTTTGAGTTGACTTTTGTATATGGTGCAAGATAAGGGACTAATTTCATCCTTTTGCACACAGATACCCAATTTTATCTTCATCGTTTGTTGAAGACACTATCTTCATTGTGTATTCTTGGTATCCTTATGGAAAATCAGTTGATTGCATATGTATAGATTTATTTCTGGGCTCTTTAGTCTGTTCCATTGGTCTATATGTCTGTCTTTATGTCAATACTATTCCATTTTTATTACTGCAGGTTTGTAATAATATATTTTGAAATCACGAAGTGTGATGCCTTCAGCTTTGTTCTTCCTTCTAAAGATTGTTTTGGCTACCTGTGGTCTTTTGTAATTACATATGAATTTTAGAATTGGACAGGCTTTTAATCACTAAGTTGCATTTTCTTTAAGGTTCAAGTCATGAAATCTGTGTGGTTGTAGTAGTAAGCATAGAATGATCAGGCTAAGTGTCTGATGCTATTGCACTAAAGGTTTTTGGTTGAACATAGATAAGGATATCTAGTTTAGAAATACAATATAGAATTTGATGATCAATTTATGGTAATGTAAACTTTGCAAATTCTTCCTGTATGTTTTTGCTTATTGTTTTCTTTTTGTGAATATAGTCCTACCCTTATACTTCTTTCTGCACACATGTCTATGTCATTTACAGAAGCTTAACATTTTCTTTTCTATTTGACAAGTACAAAATATAATCATATACATTTGATATCAATGATTTTCAAAATATCAGAAATAATACAAGTATGTAGATTGGGATCTCATGCCCATTCTTATTATTGTTACTGATCTCTCTTTACTTTTTTCCTTTCCTTGCTTTCTCCTTTCCTCACCCTCTCTCTCTTTCTCCTTGCCCTGTTTCCTTCTCTCTATCTTCTTTTTCCTCTGGATCAAGGTGAGGGAAGGATTCAGTAGTGCTGATTTATTATAAAGCATTCTTTTCTAAGTGTGTGTCTGTGTATCTCTGATGTGTGAGTATATCCATATATTTTCTTTTGAGAGCCTGCATATCAAATGCCTTCTTGAAAAATTAAAGTACTCGAACTAAAGTAGTTATTTTCCTTCATCACAGAGAAAAGAAAGAAGCCTACAAATAACTTTTTCTTTATTTTCTGGTAGCCTGCCACAAATGAAGTTTACACTAATTAGAAACCGTCTGGAGGCATGAGAACAGATTGAGCCTTCGGCTGGAAGTGCTTTCTGACAGGTGGTTCACCACAAAGCAACATTACAATTACCTAACATACTGTTTGATTTGTGTAAACCTCATTACTACTCACATTATTTAATGAACTATGAGCATTCCTTCAGCTCCCTGCAGATTGCAGTGCTCCATTTCCATTTCAATTCAGGAATGAAGATTGCATGGTTTAAATCCATTTGCTTTTTTAAGGCAAATATTGCCTTGAATTTATGATTCTGAGTTTGAATAGAAGTTTTAAAACATCTACCTAAAACCAATAATGAAACAGGCAGGCAAAGTTTGTTCATAATATTAATAATATTAAGATTTAACCCCTTGGGTTATATTTCCCCCATGAATAAAAGAGAAAAACTTACTTTTCCAAATATGTAAGAATGTATATGTGTTCCCATATGTAGTGAGGTGCAAAATTAAAGCAATTATCCAGATAATTCAAGCCTCAAACCACAAAACTGCCGCAATTCTTAAGTTTTCTGTGTACGTTCCATTTGAATAAAACCAAAATATTCTATTTTCTTCTTAAAAAGTATAAATTTCTTTATATCTACCTTAGCCTAAGATCTCATGTTCTAATATCTCACGAATTTTCTGTTCTTAAAACAGAACAATAGGTTATTTACAGTTTCCCAGAGAAGTGATTCTGGCTAAAAGAATCTGATAACAATAGATATAGTTTTCTATAATTTATTCTATCAAAATTGTTTTTTCTAGGTTGCCTATATGTGCCTAGCATTGTGTTACATCCTCATAATAAACAGCCTCAAGATTTTTTATTGGCTGGAGCTAAAGTTCAATCTGTTTTCAAGTTGAACAAAATTTCACCTCAACATACTTTTCAGGTCTTTATCACTATTACCTACTTCCAGAAGTTTCTATTCCTATCAAATGGTTTAATTAATGTCCCCTAGACACTCCCCTGTTCTAGCAATGCCCTCCTAAAGGCATCCTTTATTTTTCTCTTCCCATGCTTACTCATCAGCAAGGAAGCAACTGAGTCCAGTTCTGCCTGACTTCAAGGACTGACCCTTCAACACTGTCTGTCTGAACTTCCAGACCCAGCAAAAATTCTATAAGTCCTGAAGACCTAATCATGCTGCAGTTACCAACTACCCACCCCACACCCATGACATAACAATACAAAAGTTGGTCTCTTGTGGTTCATTTCCAATGTCAGTTTCTAGACAATCTGCTCATTCATTGGAGACACTCAGAAATACAGTCAAATGGAAGCTTCCTCTACACCTGTGATAATGTATTTCCATTATCACAGGGGTGGGATAATTAGAGTGTGATGAATCATGAAATAACTCTGTGGTAGATTAAAAATAATTGGATTTTTATTCCTATGTTTTTATTAAGTCATGGAGTTTAATCCCTGTCCTATAAATCTGGCCTTGCTTTAGTGACTTGTCTGATACATAGAACATGGTAAAAGTGACAATGTGTGAGTTCCAAGTCTAAGTTAAAAGATGCCCTGAAGCTTTATGTTTTAGGGAGCTCTGAGGTATCACCCTTTCAGCCATCCCTACGAAGGAGCCAGACATGTAAATGAAGCCATTTTGCTAGACCAAACCTAGCACCACCAACTGAAAATTAATGATCTCAGTCAACTCCACATGGAGCAGAAGAATCTACCAACTCATCCCTGTTTGAATTCCTAACCTAGAAATTGGGAGTTATAATAAAATGTGTGAAGGTGCTACATTTTGGAGTGGTTTATTATACAGCAATACATAAACAGAGCAAAGTCTTAAAGTTTTCACTCAGTGACACATGTTCCTTACTTCTCATGATTAATTGGCAAAAGAAATGCCGAATGGGCAGAGGATTACCAAATTCAACAACTGTAACACTTGTGATTATAACAAATACCACCTTTTCTTAAAGCAATCTCTTTCCCTCCTGAATCTTTTATAAAGTATTTAATTGGCAATTACTTGTGTCCTTCTGTTGATATATTTTCTATTATTTTGAATTGTTATTTTAATATTTTCCTTTGACATTTTCTTATTGATTTCTTGTAGAATGTGTTCTGATCCTTGAAACATAAAGATACCAGAAAAATATTAAAAAGAAAAGACAACTCAAATAGAGTAGCAGTATGAGCCAAGTCAGCAAGGTAGGAATGGCAACTGTGGGTAAATGTAATAGTGACTAGATTTAGAAGAGAAACTGAAAATTAGAAACATTAGAGGAAAGTTATCAGAGGAAGTAGGCTGGCACTAAATGATAACGGATCTGGAAAACCAGATAGATGGTTTGTGTATATTTGATATAATACTCATTTCAATATTAGAAGATCATAATGAATATGGATTTGAGGCACAGCTTTCTTTCGCAAAGATGAACAGTTTCATTGAGTCTGAAGAGGCTGGAACTAGAGAGTGCTGCTAGGATATGTTTTGTGATTCGTATGTTACAGATGAAGGAAGCCAGGATATCACCTCAAAATATACCTCTTTGACTTAAAAATTATCTTGAGCTGAAGGCAATTAAGAAGGAGCAAGCCCAGAAAAAGCTTCCTCTTTTAAAAATGCCTAGAGGCAGGATATAAATTCTCCTTATACTGGACAGATTCTTAGCCTAAAGACCATACCAGCGGGATCTGCAAACAAAACATTCCATTTGTTTCTTTCCATGTATTTTTCTTTCCATAGTATTGCTTCGAAGCCTAAAACTACTTTCCTTTGTCCTATCATTTCTCTATACATTTATTGTTCTGTGTTGAAGATGCTACATAAGCTGCAATCCTAAACCACCACTTTGAGTTACTTTTCTGTTAGGTTTCTCCTATGTCATATACATTATATACGTTAGTAAAAAGGTTTTTTTTTTTCTCTCTCTTCTTTTTGTTAAAGAGCCAGCTGAAAAGCTAAGATGGGTAGAGCTAAAGTTGCCTTAACTACATAGACAATAGTAGTAGTGATGGTAATAGAAAGAAAAAAGGCAATCTGAAAAAAGTTTCAAAATGCCAGGAGTCTATGAAGCTTTTAAGACTTCTAAATGAATACAATAATTTGGCTGGGAACTGGAAGGATAAATTGCACTGCCACAAGAAAATGGAAGAGTTTAGAAGGCAAGTTGATTTAGAAAGTGAAATCAATTTTTAGATTTATCTTGCATGAATTTGGGTACTTATCCTAAGACAAGTAAATTAAAATAAGAAAATATAAAACAAAATAGAAAATAAAATATTCAGGGAAAAATGAAAGCATTCAATATTAAAAAATTCAAAAGTACTTATTTTTCCTAGAGTTCATGTGCATTCTTAGTCTCCAGTTAAACAATTCACTAATGTCCATCATTTGAAAAAATAATTTCAGAAATTCAATTCCCAGGGTCTAAAAGAAAATAATAATCAACTATTTACCATATAAGTGTGAAATATATCCTGAGTACCTACACACAATAAAAACTACACATAATAAACTTATAACAAAAACTTACACACAGTAAAAATATTTGACAACATACTAAATCACACATGTACAAAGCTGAAGTACTTACGTACGTGGTATGATGGATAAACAGTCTTAGATTCTGTTTAAATTCCACTGTATTAGCTGAAAAACGGAAAAAGGTGATCAGTTGGAATAAAGCCTTTAAGAAACTTCCAGTTTCTTAAATATAATATTTATAATAATATAATAACGTTATATTATCCCATGCCTAATTTTTAGTCGGACTGTGCAAGAAGTTTGGTGTGTGAAAGTTTTTAAAGGAACAAGAAAAATTTTACCCAGTAACTGAATGCAAAGATTACACAGGTTCGAATAACTGAAAATGTTTACAAGCCACACTCACAAGAGGCTTTTAACAAAACGTAAATAAAACAACACAGTGGGAGACAGAGAATGCAAGCAAGCGCTGAGGTTGCAGGGGTGGTATCTGAAAGACAACCAAGTCCAAGATCTGCACCATCCTTTTAATTCACCTAAGGTCACCCTTAGTCTCTGGGCTGTTTCTGGAAAGCTTAGGCAAAAGTGTCCAGTGTTGTCTTCTATTCCCATCCAGTCATGCAGCCAAGCAGTCAAGCTGCCTAATTTTTCACATCATGAAATTTCCCATGTCATTATATGTTTTTCAAAAACATGATTTTTAAAAATAGTGATATAACATTTCATCATATGGATCTACCTTCATTTAAAACACTGTTAAAAATGTAGATGGTTTCTGGGTTTTTAATAATTCTTAGTAATAATTCTTGGTAATTTTTCATAATTTTTAACAATTACTGTATAACATTTTAAAAGAAAAAATGCCAGGTGAACGCCATCAACAAACAAAGTGACCCTGGATGCTGCAGAGGGGGATTTTGTTATTTACCTAATTAGAAAATCTTCCTCCCTCATCTTGACCAAGAGTCAAAGACAGATTTTCAGGAGCCCTCAGAGGTAAGAATAGAGTTGTCTTCCTCCACTTGCAAAATACCTCTATCCTACATACTGGAATAGTAAGAAAAAATCCTAAGTGACTGTGTTTTTTTTTCAATAAGTCTTTGTATCAACTTTAGAAATGTATTCTTCGAATAATGGCACACTGAAATTGTTGCTGTTTATAGAAATTTAATGAAAAACCGAACTGACATGAACTAAACTGAATTTATCTTTAAGACCTATAAGTTGTCTCATTTTTATAGAAAATTTCATTTTCTTTCATGTGTGAAATAAACCTTTTCTTTTCAATTGCATTTTAGGATACAATAATGAAAACATGTAAAACTAAGGAGAATTCCAGAGCACTGGAAGAATATACTCTTTGTTTTCTAAGAATATGGCCAAATGATTTTAAAATATCTTTTGCAGGTAGACCTTGGGGAAAATTGTGTACACTAAATTTGCCCATGGTGGTTTAACTTTTCCATTTATCTTCTTTTCCTTCCTGCACAAGCCCTTTTCAGTATTATCTCCCCTAAATTCCAACCTTAATAATTGGGAAGAATAAAAGCAGTTTTCCAGTAATTTCTATCTCACCTGATTACTGAGGGAACATTGCCAAGGGAAGAAAAGAAAGCAGGTGACCCAAGCTAATGTCTTTGTCAACATGGTCTTCTGGGTAAACAAATAACATTAACATTCTTTACAGGAAGTATCTATTGCTATGGAATGTCCTCAAAAGTTGCTCCTGGTAAAGGATCACTTATGATAAGGAAATCTAGAATCAATGGATTTTTGATGCATGGCTCTTTGAAGAATGTCACATAAGCTATACAACTCTTTGGGCATAAAATGGGTTTGTGTACTTTGGGCTAGAGGGTGTCTGTCTGACAGGAGAAAGGAGGACAAGGAGGGCTGGCTGCAATGCGTGTGTGTGTGTGCCTATGTTGTGGACCTTTCTCTGCTCTGTCTGAATCTCCTAGATCCTTGAAATTTCTAATATGTGTGAGTCTGATTTAGCAAACTAATCCATTGCAATAGCTCAGTTACTCATAATATTATGTACTTTCCTATGGCTAACGTAATTATCCTAAGGGATACTTGCATTTGGAAAGATGATAAATGCTTTAAATACGTAACTTATTTCTAATTCTAGAATGCCATTCATTTGCAAAGAGAGCATAATAGATGGATTAAGCAAAAAGTCTGTTGTGTTTTACTTTAGTTTTTTTTGTTTGTTTTATTTTAATGAGAAGTCTGAGTTACCAGCTCTTCTAAATTTTGATTTTACTTTCCCCTCTGACATGTGATCCCCATTGTTTCCCTTTGCAATTTTCCAGGCTTCATCATCACTATGGGACCTTTTTTGGAATAGTATTTGTGTGTACAGTGTCAAATATTTCTTATGTTGCATACTATCTAAATTAAATTATTTAGGATCAGGTCATACCTGATATTCCTTTATACTAAGCACAATGCTAGGCCAATAATATATTCACATTATAAATATGAATAAAAATAATAAAAATGAAAGTAGTTTTAAGAGTGTAGTCCTAAAATGTCATGTTCTTTAAAATAATACTGGCATGTAGTCATAGCCATATATGATAAGGGCCATCATTTCTGTGTATAGGGAGTGTGAATAACCCAACACCAAAAGAAATACATAGAGAATGTGATTTTTACATGTATATTAAAATAGAATATAAAATTGTTTGCAAAATACACACAATGTAACCAAGCAGGCAAAAGGAACCCTTATAGAGTTAATCAAAACTTAATTGCACTAAAAGTTATTTTTCAAAGACACAAAAATCCTGTAGGGGAGTGTAAGTGGACTTATATTTATAAATGTTCATATTTTTTGTTATAAATGTATCATTAATCATCCAGAAGGAAAAAATTTACAAGAATTTAAACAATTGGTAAAAGTATTTTTAATGAGGTATATTAATATGAACAAAATGTATTGTAAATACCCATGAATCATTAATTAGAATGAAAGAAGAAACAACATATAGAAGAAATTATTCCAATATTTAATCACATTACATTGTAGATGGGAAAATTTGAAAATTACTGGGGGTAGGAACCCACAAAAGATGTAGGAAAATAACGATAATTAATACTAACAGGAAAGCCTCAATTTATTAAATTTTCTCCTATACTTTAAGGATTAAAAAGTATATTAAAATGATGTAGTGAAAGGAAGTGACTTTCAGAATATACTGTTGGTAATTATAATCATTTCAATGTTTTATACCTACAGGTGTATAATCATGATTAATATTCAAGGTGGTCTTCTTGAGGCAATTCATTACTTTATTTAAAAAAAGACTAAATTACATTTCATATCATGGTCAGAAAGTTAATAACATACAGAAATGTTTTTAGCAATGTTTTAAATAAAATGAGTTTATACTGGCAAATTTATTTTCATTAACTTATATGTTCAAAGATTTGAATGTAAAGAGAAAAAGTCAATATGGTCCAAGACCATACAAATCATAAAGAACATGGAAACTACTTAACTGGGATATTTAAAATAAATTCTAAGATAAAAGTTATCACTTCCTTAAATTATAACACTTTATAATACTAAAATCTGAGATACAGACAGTGGCATTACATGAGGGCATCTACACTGCCTTACAAAATGTGATGGCTTTACAGCATGTTCAGAAATTCTTTGACATTCCTCCCTTCAAAAGGTGAAGCCTAATTCCTCTCCTTTTGAAGGTGGGTCAGGTTTAGTGACTAGCAGCTAATGAACAGAATATGGCAGAAGTAAAACTATGTGACTTTTAAGATTAGTTTATAATAGGTGTAGTTTTCACTTGGTTCTAGTTCTCTGATGGAGGGTTGCCATGCCATGAGGATAATCAAGCAGTCTATGGAGAGACCCATGTTGCAAGGAAATGAAGCCTCCCACCAACAACCAGCACCAACTTGTCAACCATGTGAGTGAGCCACCTTGGTAAAAATCCTCTGGTCCCAGTCAAGCTTTCAGGTGACTCTGGCTTTGAGTCATTAAATTTGTGGTGATGTGTTACAGCAACATCAGGAAATTAATACATTACCTGTATGACTTCTCAACTGTCTCATATATAGATAGTCCAATCTGGACTCTACCCCAATTCCTTTGCATTCCAAAATTTCACCCCCAGTCCTAAAACACTGAAAGGTCACTGTAACTGGAAATCAAATTAATAGCTGTATCAGCAAAGATCAACATACAAAATCCTAACAAAGGGGAAAAAATAAAACTATGACATAAAATTAAAGGCTTTAAAGGGGACTAATTTATTCTGAAATAAGGTAGACCAGTTTATCTGAAATAAAGATACTTAAGTATACATGAAGCGGTCAATAAGAATCTTAGTAGCTAGGTTAAAAAAGCAGTCGTTCAAACTCAACTACATTAGGTTTATGAATAGAGAAGCTTTATCTGGCCTGTTAGTTGTGTATTTCATACTTAGCACATGATTTGCCTATAATACATTGGTCCATAACTCTTTGTCAAATACATTTCATCTAAAGATTGAAGGATAAATAATTCAACATAAAGATGTACTCTAGGTAATATAAATCTTGTTTTCAAGTAGAAAAAATATTGTTAAAACTTCCAAAATTTATTCTTAATGCAAAAATTTTCATTGTTCATAAAATCTAAATATGCTCAATGTTTTCTGATATAGATTGCTGTTATCATCAATGAACCATTAGGTTCATTTTATGAACCATTAAGTCAGCCAATGTTCCAATTATAGTGGAATAAGAGCCTTATAAAATCTGGGGGCCAAAAGGGAATTGATAATTTTTAAAAGGAGGTGATAATTGAGAAGCAGAAAGTATGGATAACACCAAAATGTAGTTAGAACAGCAAAAGATGAGTTAAAGAATGATCTGCGTTAGATACTAATTTAATATAGCAGGGGACATTAAATTCAAGAAGGTCTAAGTAAACGAAAGAAAACCATTAATTCCAAATTCAAGTGATTATTAAATGGAATACAGCTGGTTTAATTCAGAGGGATCTTTGATCTAAGATGAACTGCAGGGACTCAGAACATGCTGTGATATGTTCTGTGTATTTTGCTGGCATATGAAATCTGCAAGGTAATCAGCGATTCTAAAATAAGTTGTGAATCATAGATCCAGATCAACTTTTATGGACATTTTTGAAATTAAAATGACCTGTTTCCACAATCATAAAAGTACAGGCTTCATAAAGCTTAATTTCATCAAAAGTGCCCAAAACAGATGTGTTACACTAAGATGTTAGATAGGTTCATAAATTATCATATCTTTAAAATACCTCATACTTTTGTATCCTCCCATTCCCATCTTAGGCATCATAATCTAGATTTCCTATCATCCTACACATCTGGTTTTAAAACTTTGGAGTAATACTGGAAAGCAAATTTATAGGCAATTTAGCTATGACATTTTTTGAAGTGGCATAATATCCTGCATGTATATATATATATACACATGTGTGTGTATATATATGTATATACACATTATATATATTATATATGTGTGTATATATATATATATATTCTATTGTAACAAAATTCAAGTCGAGGGAATAGTATAATCCATAACCCATCTTCTACTATTATCAACCCATGACCAATCTTGCTTTATTTATACTGTCTTGTCTACAGTTCTCATCTTTGGATTACTTTGAAGCAATCCCAGGAATTGTATTATTTCATCCAAAATATTTTCTTTATATGTTTCTAAAAGATGCTTTTTTGTTGTTATTTATCCCATCTCTTTTATATCTATAATTTATATTTTGTTTTCCTTCTATTAATTTGTTAGTTACATACTTTTTACTATTCTTTTAGTGTTTCCTGTATTCATCTTTAACATTACCACCTAATAAAAATTCTTAGTTTTACCAATTCTGAGAGAGTTGTAGAACTTCAGATTCTTTAAAATTTGTTTTCCCCTCAATCAGATTTTTCCATTTTGGCATGCATTGCTTTTCCTAATATAATCTGAACAGTATAAGACATAATTATTGTGTTCTTCAGTTGGTATTTATTTTATTGACCTACATATTTACCTTCTGTGATGGTCTTCATTTGCCCTGAATAGTCATGTTTCTGTCTGGAAATTTTTCCTTTTCTACCAGAAGAACTGTGTTTAATTTTTTAAGTGCAGGCCTGCTGGTGACAAACTTCCTTGGTCACTATTTGCTTAGAAAAGTCTTTATTTCGTTTTCTCTTTTGAAGGATGTTTTCACTGGGCAAATATTTCTAGACGCGTTTACTTCCTTTTATCACTTTATATATGTCTTTCATTGCTTTCTGGCTTTCAATGTTTCTGTTGAGTAGTCAGTCACCTATCTATCATATTGTTGGCCCTTTGAAAGTAATGTGTCTTTTTATCTGACTTTTTTTAAACCTTTTTTCTAAGATTACCAACAGGTTTACCTTACATGCATGGGTGTGGTTTTCTTTGGTTTAGAGGTTTGCTAAATTCCTGAATCTGAGGGTTGATATATCTCAACAGTTCAGAAAATTCTCAGCCATTATCACTTCAAATATTATTTCTACCATATTATCTCTTTTGTTTCCTTTTGAGATTCCACTAGCACACAAATTAGACCTTTTGCATATAACCCACATGTCTTCTTTTTATTAAAATACTTTCTGTATTTTATTAGAGTATTTTTTATTGACCTGTCTTTGAGTTCATTGATCCTGTATTTTCTGTTAAAGCCATCCAGTGAGCTCTTAATTTTATCTTTCAACTCTAGAATGTTCATTTTATTCCTTTTAAAATTTGATTAAAATTATTTTTTGAAAATCCTTATTCTGCTTTTTTCTCATTTTAAAAATTTTGTTTAATAAATTTATCATAGTTATTTCAAAGACTGTGTTTGCTAATTCCAGTAACTGTGTCTGCTAATTCCAGTAACTGTGTAGTCCACATATATTGTCTGATATTTCCCTTGATTATCAGCCATTGCTTTTGTCTCTCACATGCTTCATCATCTTTGTTATTATATGCTGAAAATTGTGTACCAAAAAAAAAAAAAAAAAGAATCCAGATGATCTCATCTTTCACCAGTCATGGGTCTCTCTTTACCTTATTAAGTAATATAATCAGCAGTTGAGCTGGGTCAGGCTAGATTGCAGTTTTAGTAAAAATCAGTCCATCTTAATTTCACTTGTTTTTAAGGCACGACCCTTCCAGTATAATGGGGCTCTCTCCTTTGCCTTGATGTACTGTGGGAGATCAAACTCTGTCCTTCAGATATTCCAAATCAAGCTTTTTCTTTTTCAGTTCCAAGTAGTTCAAAATTGAGCAGTATCTTAAGGGGAATAAAATTGTTGTGCCTGAGGTAAATATCCTTCCAATAGGTCTTTTTTTTTTTTCTTTTCCTAAGCACTATAAGATGTGGGAGATTGGTCTGCCTTTTATAAACTTTCAACCTAGTTCCCCAGTCTCCTAAACAGCATCAGAACTCAACTAATGTCCAATGACACAAACTATGAGTTTCTTTCTCTCTAGTTTCCAATTGTTCCCATCAGCCTCACATGACCACTACATTTTAGGTTAATTTCTCTTTCTCCTAACAGATGTTTTTTGGTCTAGAAAAATCCCAATATTTAGCCCATTCCAAGAATTAATGAACTCCCAGAGGAGAGCATTAGCTTCTGTTAGAAAAGTTCTTTTCTTTGTGGAATATTTGCTTGTCTAATCCTCATGGCACCAAATCTCTGATACCATTACAATATTATCTTGTAATTTAGGCAAGTTTTTGTTTGAGCCATATGAAATTTCCAATATTTTTTAGGTCAGAAACAAATTGCCCCAAGAGACTTAGCCAGCCTTGACCTATCATGTTTTATTCATAAGCAGAATTTTTATATAAAAAGACTTTTTACAATATATAGAGCATTTGCAGCCTGCAAAACAATCTTTATGTTTTAAATCCAATAAAATGATTAATTTATTTATACAACAAAGAGCTAATACATGCCTTTTATTATTCTCAGACTTAGTGTTACACGCTGAACATGCAATAACTGGTAAAACAGACTCAGTTCCTACCTAGATGAGCTGAAATCTTTAATCAGGGAGGCATCTTTGCCCACAAATTCACACAAATACATAATCTAAAAAAGTATTTAGATGAAAAATTCTGTTGAGCTATAAAAATATTTATAAAGTGGACCTGATCTAGTCTGAGGAGTTTAGATAAGTCTTCTATAAGAAGTGGCTTTTAAATTCATAGCTGAAGAATATACTAAGTAACACAAAGGTAGGATTTAACATGTAGATAAGTGCAGTACTAAATAAATGCAGATAAATGGAAATATATTTGCCAAAAATGAGGGTACCTTAGTAAATAAAAACCCATAATTCTATAATAAAATAGGACACATGATGTTATGTTAACCCTTGAGTGTCATTTAATCTGGCTTTGGTGGGCCAGAGTATGTGCCTATAGAATTTTCCATCTAAGCTCACACAGGAAAGGTGAGTTGATGTCAGCCATGAAAATATAGGGAAATCTTATATTTTAGGCAAAGGGAATTACAGAGAAAAACATGACAGTCCTTTAAGATGTCTGAAAACAACATAAAGGATAAAGATAAATAGCTATTCAAGGATTTTCATCAGGGAGCTGACATGACCTGTTTAGCATTTTATAAACTTTACTCTGAATTCAATGTGCTGAAAGATCTGGAGAGAAAAAGCCTATAATCAAGAGGTGACTATTCCAGGATGGAAATGAGTAATCAAAATTCCAGACAGCATTGTGAACAGTGGCTATTTTGAGAAATTTTAGAAGACTGATGAGTCAGGGCTTTTCGTTTGATTTGATCTGGGGGTTTAAGAGAGAAGAAAGATAATATAGGGAGTAAGGGAAGAGAGCAGCAAGCTTGTCATCTGAGGGAGATAGATTGGAATTTGATATTGATGAAGTAAATTTTTAATGAGGCTGAAATTTAAAACATAGTCTATGTAGGCATTTGGTTGTAGTTATGCTGAAATAAAGGTCATTAGTGTTTACAAAGGTAAAACAACTAAGAGGCTAGGATATATAAAATTAAGCAAAGTGGATATTGAAGTCAATCAAGTGGATAGTAACTGGAAAGATCTCTAGGTAGAATGACATTGAGAAGGTTTAGAGGGTGTAAAACTTTTAATACAGATGAGAATGTTGAAGATGGGAGAAATACATGAATTATCCTAGGTCAGAAGTTGACATCAGACATCACTTTTACCATGTTAATTCCACTTAACCTTATTTATGTTTTGTTTTAGTTATAAAATCATGTATACTCTGACACTTTTGTTTTGATATTAGTATAAAGTAAGAAAATGTGCCAGCCATGAAAGTAAATCACAAGAGCACAGGGTAGTAATTCATTTGGAAAATAGGGTTAGCTGTAATAGCAATATGATATTAACCTAAAGAGTATATTTTAACTTATATAAATATAGCAAATTGCTTTTCTGAAACAAAGAGTTCAGTACAACCATGAAGAAAAGAATAAGACTCTTTCATTTTACCTGGGGGAAGTAAATGGATACTGATACTGACAAGGATGTTCCTTCCTGTGCTTATATTTTTACTAAAGAAGTCAGAAGAGTTGTCCATTTTAGTTAAATGCGGCTATATTCAAGAAACTTGGACTTTGAAAATGGCACAGAAAAGCAAAGAAAGATATATAGGGCAATCCTGACAATATTTAAATCAGTCCTAACCCATAATGCATATCAGGGGAAGATAAATTATTGTAAAGTGATCTTATCTCTGTTCAAAGTTCAAATAAAATCTTTGCACTTTTGTAAAAATAATTTCCTAAAAGAGTATTCCCCAAAATAAAAGATGTAAAGATTTGCTATTTTTTGCTTACCTGCTCTTGTGAAAATTTTATTCAGGTATACAACTCAGGAAAAAATATCCCTGAGTTTATAAGCAGCTAAGAAACAGTGACACCTACAGCAGCAATAGTTAACATTTGTAAGTGATATCCATCACAAACCAAATATACCTATTTCACATTCAGTCTGGAGAGTGGGAGCCAAGTGACAGCTCATGTGCGTGTATGCAATCTAAATGATGAGAGGTGAATCATTCAAATCCTCTTTACTGTAATAAGAATGGAGAAACCTGCTGTAACTAGCTCAGAAAAAGAATGACCATCTCTCACTCAAGTAATGTTTAAAATGTAGATTGTGTACAGTGGTTTCTTTTGTGAGGTCATGAAGGAAGGTCTACACATCTGTGTGTAGAAAATAATTTTGGAATACTGTGTCACAAAACAAATCAGAACCAAGGGGCCATACACACACACACACACACACACACACACACACACACACACACACACATTCATCTACACAGAGAATATAAGTCAGAAAAGAAAAAAATAGCAATGTAATCTGAAGTCTCGTCTCCTCCTAGCAAGTAAATCTCTATGTCATTTTCTATATATCACTCATTATTAAGTTCCACCTCTGTCTTGTACATGTCTTTACTTTCTTTCTACCTACTGAATATCTATCTACTTTTCCTCCAAATCTGATTATTTCCCAATTACCTTCAAGAGGTAGGTTCATGGTCACCGTTTTCAAAAAGCATCTCTGTGTTCATGTTCTAGACCAAGACGAGGGTCAAACTGATATTAGCAACTAGTATTAGTAGTTGTTGAAGTTATGCTAAACACACAATGGGAAAGACAAATTGCATAGGGTATAATTCAAGTCAGGCCAGACATGGAACACTCCCAAAACCAAGGTATTCAAAATAAGAAAGGCAAAGTTCAAAGGCAGAAAGTATAATAAAGACTACACAAAGTCTCTGATCCCCTGAGTCAGACAAAGGGAAACTTTACTTCTCTGGCCAGCTCTGTGAAAAGTACACAAAATTGACAAATTCTCAGTTTGGACTAAAGAATTCTATTCTCTGCTTTCAACCAAGGCTTCACAAACTTCTTCTACTGGTCTGTAAATAAGCTTTCACTAATTTGCAAGAGAAAAAACTGTGAAAAATGAGCATTAATGTAATTAGTTCTTTATACGGCAACATTTATTAAAATTAAGACTGTGCTGTGTTTAGAGATTATGTCCTTCCTACACTTTTGGTGGTAATAAATGATAATTTGAATTATTTGTTTTGCTTGTTTCCAGGTCTTAATTCTGTAAATTAAATATCATAAATTATACTTTAGTTACTGATTTCCCCCCCCACCGGGGTCTATAAAAAAAAAAAAATCAAAGGGATCTACTGTCACTTAGTTACTCTCTAGATAAAATTCTTTTTGATAAGTGGATATCAAAGAATTTTGTAACTCTGAAAAACCTTCTCAATTCTTCAGGAGATTTTTTAATCTCCATTCTTTCATTCATTCCCTCAAAAAACATTACTAAACCTTACCATATGCCTGACAGTATACTAATCACCTAGGATATATGTGAAAATGCCAGACAAGTTTCCTTCTCTAACGGAGCTTAAATTCTACTCCAGGGACAAAACCAATAAGCAATTAAATTGATTAATTTATAGAGGCATAGCTCACATAAAAACATAGAATATATAGTATGTGTAAAATTAAAATACAACTATATGATAGTCACTGAGTAGTTATTTATATTTGGAAGATCATAATGGAAAGTCTTTCTGAGAGGTAGCATTTAAGCTAAGATCAGATTGACAGAAGCCAGTCAAGGAAAGCCTCTTTCAGGAAGATGGAAGAGCAGCTGGAAAAAAAGGCCTGAAGGTATATTCTATGGAGAGTGACTGATGCCCCCTGGAGCTGCACAGTGCAGGAGAGCTAATTCCAAAACAGAAAGAAGGCAGGTATGTTGAAAAATATTAGGCAAGACTAAGGAAAAGGAGTAGGTTATGGTCAGAGAGATAATGAGGATTATGAAATCAATTCCAAAACATTGTCTCCTCAAATTTAATCTTTCATTCAATAATAACTCATATCTATTGGATGTTCGATATAGTTCATATGTGCAATTTCTCATTTCTCCCTATAAGGCTTTAATGTTTACTTTTTAGACCTCCATTTTATAAAGGCAAAACTGAAGTAATCTGTGCTCCATCATACAGATAATAAATCAGAAGTAGTATTTGAGTGCATGCAATCTAACTCTAAACTCTTAAGTAGGATGTTACACTTACTGATACGTTCCTTGCAGTTACTTCATGACCATGCCATAAAAAGATAGATGTCCTTATGAAATTTAAATTCTATTTGAAGATAATGTATTTGGTTAAAAATTCTAAATAACTGACTTGAGAATTAAAATATGTTTACCAACGTAAGTGCTTTGGACTAGAATTTCAATGAATGAGGATATTTTGTTTGCCATAATTGGGAGGGGTGCAGAGTGGCTACTGGCATCAAATGGGTAGACACCAGAGATGCTGCTCAACATTCTACAATACACAGGATAGATCCCATAATAAAGAATCCGGAACAATCATCGACAGGAAGACACTGGAACTCACCAAAAAAGATATCCAACATCCAAAGACAAAGGAGAAGCCACAATGAAATGGTAGGAGGGGCGCAATCACAACAGAATCAAATCCCATAACTGATGGGTGGGTGACTCAAAAACTGGAGAACATTTATACCACAGAAGTCCACCCACTGGAGTGAAGGTTCTGAGCCCCACATCAGGCTTCCGAACCTCGGGGTCCAGTAACAAGAGGAGGAATTCCTAGAGAATCAAGCTTTAAAGGCTAGTGGGATTTGACTATAGGACTTCGACAGGACTGGGGGAAACAGAGACTCCATTCTTGGAGGGCACACACAAAGTAGTGTGCACATCAGGACCCAGGCAAAGGAGCAGTGACCCCATAGAGACTGAACCAGACCTACCTGCTAGTGTTGGAGGGTCTCCAGCAGAGGCGGGGGGTGGCTCTGTCTCACCATGAGGACAAGGACACTGGCAGCAGAAGTTCTGCGAAGTTCTCCTTGGCATGAGCCCTCCCAGAGTCCGCCATTAGCCCCACCAAAGAGCCGGGGTAGGCTCCAGTGTTGGGTCGCCTCAGGCCAAACAACCAAAAGGGAGAGGACACAGCCCCACCCATCAGCAGACAAGTGGATTAAAGTTTTACTGAGCTCTGCCCACCAGAGCAACAGCCAGCTCTACCCACCACCAGTCCCTCCCACTAGGAAACTTGCACAAGCCTCTTAGATAGCCTCAGCCACCAGAAGGCAGACAGCAGAAGCAAGAAGAACTACAATCCTGCAGCCTGTTGACAAAAACCACATTCACAGAAAGACAGACAAGATGAAAAGACAGAGGGCTATGTACCAGATGAAGGAACAAGACAAAACTCCAGAAAAACAACTAAATGAAGTGGAGATAGACAACCTTCCAGAAAAAGAATTCAGAATAATGATAGTGAAAATGATCCAGGACCTCAGAAAAAGAATGGAGGCAAAGATCGAAAGATGCAAGAAATGTTTAACAAAGATCTAGAAGAATTAAAGAACAAACAGAGATGAATGATGCAATGGCTGAAATGAAAAATACACTAGAAGGAATCAATAGCAGAATAACTGAGGCAGAAGAACAGATAAGTGACCTGGAAGACAGAACAATAGAATTCACTGCTGCAGAACATAATTTTAAAAAATGAATGAAAAAAAATGAAGACAGCCTAAGAGACCTCTGGGACAACATTAAACGCAACAACATTCGCATTATAGGGGTCCCAGAAGGAGAAGAGAGAAAGGACCCGAGAAAATATTTGAAGAGATTATAGTCAAAAACTTCCCTAAAATGGGAAAGGAAATAGCCACCCAAGTCCAGAAAGCACAGAGAGTTCCATACTGGATAAACCCAAGGAGAAACATGCCGAGACACATAGTAATCAAACTGGCAAAACTTAAAGACAAAGAAAAATTACTGAAAGCAGCAAGGGAAAAATGACAAATAACATACCAGGGAATTCCCATAATGTTAACAGATGATTTCTCAACAGAATCTCTACAAGCCAGAAGGGAGGGGTGTGATATAATTAAAGTGATGAAAGGGAAGAAACTACAACCAAGATTACTCTACCCAGCAAGAATCTCATTCAGATTCGATGGAGAAATCAAAAGCTTTACACACAAGCAAAAGCTAAGAGAATTCAGCACCACCAACTCTACAACAAATGCTAAAGGAACTTCTTTAAGTGGGAAACACAAGAGAAGAAAAGGACCTACAAAAACAAACCCAAAACAATTAAGAAAATTGTAATAGGAACATACATATGAATAATTACCTTAAACGTGAATGCATTAAGTGCTCCAACCAAAAGACACGGGTTCGCTGAATGGATATAAAAACAAGACCCATATATATGCTGTCTACAAGAGACCCACTTCAGACCAAGGGACACATTCAGACTGAAAGTGAGGGGATGGAAAAAGATATTCCATGCAAATGGAAATCAAAGAAAGCTGGAGTAGCAATACTCATATCAGAAAAAATAGACTTTAAAATAAGGAATGTTACAAGAGACAAGGAAGGACACTACACAATGATCACGGGATCAATCCAAGACAAAGATATAACAATTATAAATATATATGCACCAACATAGGAGCACGTCAATACAGAATGCAAATGCTAACAGCCGTAAGAGGGGAAATCGACAGTAACACAATAATGAAGGGGACTTTAATACCTCACATACACCAATGGACAGATAATCCAGACAGAAAATTAATAAGGAAACACAAGCGTTAAATGACACAGTAGACCAGATACATTTAATTGATATTTATATGGCATTTCATCCAAAAACAGCAGATTACACTTTCTTCTCAAGTGTGCATGGAACATTCTCCAGGATAAATCACACCTTGGGTCACAAAGCAAGCCTTAGTAAATTTAAGAAAATTGAAATCATAACAAGCATTGTTCTGACCACAATGTTATGAGATTAGAAATCAATTACAGGGGAAAAAAACATAAAAAACACAAGCACATGGAGGTTAAACCACAAGTTACTAAATAACTAAGAGATCACAGAAGAAATCAAAGAGGAAATCAAAAAATACTTAGAGACAAATGACAATGAAAACACAATGATCCAAAACCTATGGGATGCAGCAAAAGCAGTTTAAAAAGCGAAGTTTATAGCTATACAAGCCTACCTCAAGAAACAAGAAAAATCTCAAATAAACAACCTAACGTTACACCTAAAGGAACTAGAGAAAGAAGAACAAACAGTACCCAGAATTGGCAAAAGGAGAGAAATCATAAAGATCAGAGCAGAAATAAATGAAATAGAAACAAAGAAAACAATAGCAAAGATCAATAAAACGAAAAGCTGGTTCTTTGAGAAGATAAACAAAATTGATAAACCATTAGCCAGACTCATTAAGAAAAAGAGGGAGAGGACTCAAATCAATAAAATTAGAAATGACACAACAGACACTGCAGAAATACAAAGCATCCTAAGAGACTACACAAGCAACTCTATGCCAATAAAACGGACAACCTGGAAGAAATGGACAAATTCTTAGAAAGGTATAACCTTCCAAGACTGTACCAGGAAGAAATAGAAAATATGAACAGAACAATCACAAGTAATGAAATTGAAACTGTGATTAAAAATCTTCCAACAAAAGTCCAGGACCAGATGGCTTCACAGGTGAATTCTATCAAACATTTAGAGAAGAGCTAACACCCATCCTTCTCAAACTCTTCCAAAAAACTGCAGAAGAAGGAACACTCCCAAACTCATTCTATGAGGGCACCATCACCCTGATACCAAAACCAGACAAAGATACTACAAAAAAAAAGAAAATTACAGACCAATATCACTGATGAATATAAATGCAAAAATCCTCAACAAAATACTCGCAAACAGAATCCAGCAACACATTAAAAGGTTCATACACCACGATCAAGTGGGATTTATCCCAGGGATGCAGGATTCTTCAATATATGCAAATCAATCAATGTGATACACCATATTAACAAACTGAAGGATAAAAAACGTATGATCATCTCAACAGATGCAGAAAAAGCTTTCAACAAAATTCAACACTCATTTATGATAAAAACTCTCCGGAAACCGGGCATAGAGGGAACCTACCTCAACATAATAAAGGCCATATATGACGAACTGACAGCAAACATCATTCTCAATGGTGAAAAACTGAAAGCATTTCCTCTAAGATCAGGAACAAGACAAGGATGTCCACTCACCACTATTATTCAACATAGTTTCAGAAGTCCTAGCCATGGCAATCAGAGAAGAAAAAGAAATAAAAGGAATACAAATTGGAAAAGAAGAAGTAAAACTGTCACTGTTTGCAGATGACATGATACTATATAGAGAGAATCCTAAAGATGCCACCAGAAAACTACGAGAGCTAATCAATGAATTGGGTAAAATTGCAGGATACAAAATTAATGCACAGAAATCTCTTGCATTCCTAAACACTAATGATGAAAAATCTGAAAGCGAAATTAAAGAAACACTCCCAGTTACCACTGCAACAAAAAGAATATAATACCTAGGAATAAACCTACCTAGGGTGACAAAAGATCTGTATGACAAAAACTGTAAGACACTGCTGAAAGAAATTAAAGATGATACAAACAGATGGAGAGATATACCAATTTCCTGGATTAGAAGAATCAATTTTGTGAAAATGATTATACTCCCCAAAGCAATCTACAGATTCAATGCAATCCCTATCAAATTACCAATGGCATTTTTTATGGAACTAGAACAAAAAATCTTAAAATTTGTATGGAGACACAAAAGACCCTGAATAGCCAAAGCAGTCTTGAGGGAAAAAAGCAGAACTGGAGGAATCACACTCCCTGACTTCAGACTATACTACAAAGCTACAGTAATGAAGACAATATGGTACTGGCACAAAAACAGAAACATATATCAATGGAAAAAATAGAAAGTCCAGAGATAAAGCCACTCACCTATGGTCAACTAATCTATGACAAAGGAGGCAAGGATATAAAATGGAGAAAAGACAGCCTCTTCAATAAGTGGTCCTGGGAAAACTGGACAGCTACATGTAAAAGAATGAAATTAGAACACTCCCTAATACCATACACAAAAATAAACTCAAAATGTATTAGAGACCTAAATGTTAAGACTGAACACTATAAAACTCTTAGAGGAAAACATAGGAAGAACACTCTATGACATAAATCACAGCAAGATCTTTTTGATCCACCTCCTAGAGTAATGGAAATAAAAACAATAATAAACAAATGGGACCTAATGAAACTTAAAAGCTTTTGCACAGCAAAGGAAACCATAAACAAGACGAAAAGACAACCCTCAAAATGGGAGAAAATATTTGTAAACGAATCAACGAACAAAGGATTAATCTCCAAAATATATAAGCAGCTCATGCAGGTCAATATAAAAAAAAAAAAAACAACCCATTCCAAAAATGGGCAGATGACCTAAATAGACATTTCTCCAAAGAAGACATACAGATGGCCAAGAAGCACATGAAAAGCTGCTCAACATCACTAATTATTAGAGCAATGCAAATCAAAACTACAATGAGGTATCACCTCACACCAGTTAGAATGGGCATCATCAGAAAATCTACAAACAACAAATGCTGGAGAAGGTGTGGAGAAAAGGGATCCCTCCTGCACTGTTGGTGGGAATGTAAATTGATACAGCCACTATGGAGAACAGTATGGAGGTTCCTTAAAAAACTAAAAATAGAATTACCATATGACCCAGCAATCCTACTACTGGGCATATACCCAGAGAAAATCATAATTCCAAAAGACACATGCACCCCAATATTCACTGCAGCACTATTTACAATAGCCAGGTTGGAAGCATAAAAAAGGAACGAAACGAACAAAACGAAAAAAGGAACGAAACTGGGTCATTTGTTGAGACGTGGATGGATCTAGAGCCTGTCATACAGAGTGAAATAAGTCAGAAAGAGAAAAACAAATATCGTATATTAATGCATATATGTGGAACCTAGAAAAATGGTACAGATGAATGGGCTTGCAGGGCAGAAATTGAGACACAGATGTAGAGAACAAACGTATGGACACCAACAGGGGAAAGCGGTGGGGGGGGTGGTGGTAGTGGTGTGATGAACTGGGAGATTGGGATTGACATGTATACACTCATGTGTATAAAATGGATGACTAATAAGAACCTGCTGTAAAAAAATATAAATAAAATAAAATTCAAAAAAAAAAAGAAAAACACTTAACAACAAAAAACCAACAACCTGATTCAAAATGAGCAAAAGACTTGAGTAGATATTTCTCCAAAGAAGAGATACAAATGGCCAATAAGCACATGAAAAGATGCTCAACATCCCCAATCATTAGGGAAATGCAAATCCAAACTGCAACAAGACACCACCTTACACCCATTAGGATGGCTACTATCAAAAAAATAGAATATGAGTGTTTGCAAGGAAATGGAGAAACTGGGACCCTGGTGTACTACTGGTGGAAATCGGTACAGTCACTATGGAAAACAGTATGGTGTTTCCTCAAGTAATTAAAGATAGAATTACTATATGATCCAGCAATTCCACTTCTGCACATATACCCCAAAGAACTGAAAGTAGGATCTCAAAGAGATATTTGTACACCCATGTTCAGAGCAGCATTATTCGTAATAACTAAACCATGGAAGCAACTCAAGTGTCCATCAGTGGATGAACGGATAAGTAAAATGTGGATATACATACAATGGAATATTGTTTAGTCTTAAAAAGGAAGGAGATTATGCAGTATGTTTACAACATGGATACCTTGGGGACATTATGCTAAATGAAATTAGCCAGTCAGAAAAAGATACATACTGTACGCTCCCACTTATATGAGGTACTTAGAAGAGTCAAAATCATAAAGACAGAAAGTAGACTGGTGATTACCAGGGGCTGGGGGCATGGAATAATGGGGAGTTATTGTTTAATGAGTATAGAGCTTCAGTTTCACAAGATGAAAACAGTTATGGGGATGGACAGAGGAGATTTTTGCACAACGTTTTGAACGTATTTGATAGTGCTGAACTGTACACTTAAAAAATGGTTAAGATGGGAAAAAATTTGTTTATCATGAAATATATCAAATACAAAGTGTAAATAAAATACATATGTATAATTTAAAAAAGAAAAAGATGTGGCACATATATACAATGGAATATTACTCAGCCATAAAAAGAAACAAAACTGAGTTATTTGTAGTGAGGTGGATGGACCCAGAGTCTGTCATACAGAATGAAGTAAGTCAGAAAGAGAAAAACAAATACCATCTGCTAACACATACATACGGAATCTAGAAAAATGGTACTGACGAACCTACTGACAGGGCAGGAATAAAGACACAGATGTAGAGAACGGACTTAACAACACAGCAGGGGAAGGGGAGACGGATGTAGTGAGAGAGTAGCACTGACACTACCTGGTAAGCTGCCACATAGCACAGGGAGATCAGCTCGGTGCTTTTTGTCGCCCTAGAGGGGTGGGATGGGGGGGTGGGATGGAGGCTCAAGAGGTGGGGATATGGGGAATGTGTATACATACAGCTGATTCACTTTGTTGTAAAGCAGAAACTAACACAATGTTATAAAGCAATTATACTGCAATAAACATGTATTAAAAAAAAAAAGAATCAGCTGACCCAAAATGTCAATAGTGCTGAGATTGGGAAACTTTGCTTTATAGACACGAACACAGAAAACAATATATCCTATGGGAGTTAATTTCTTTCTTCTTGAAAATCTACTGCCCACACTATGAATAAAGCTTATAGTAAATCTCTTTCTTTCTCTCCCTCTCTTTTACTTTGGTTACCCAGTATCTGAAAACCTTTTCTGTTTGGGAAGAATCCCACATTATGATTCTCAGTGAAAAGCTGAGAAAGCCTCCAATCATAGGAGCTTAAAAATGTCACCGATTACATTTTCCTTGCAACTAGTACACAGTCATGTGGCATTGGCTCAACAGTAAAATAATCCACCCAGATCTTGAATTAGGACTTGGTGATGCAAGCAAATGGGGATGGCCAAAATCTACCTCTGACAACAGCTACAGGAAAGCCAGCTTACTGGAGTGATGGAGCAGCAATGATAAGAGCTGGTTATGTTGGCAATTCAAGCTGCTCTTGGTGCTTGGAAGCTGCAAGGTTTCCTTCACCAAATCTGCTCTACAGTGTGATTTGGGAGGTTGTTCCTGGATCTACAACTTGATGCTGTGGCCCATCCAGCAATTATGAGAATTGCCCAGGGTCCTTTAATAAATTTTTGTCCTATTTTATTCAGCCAGAATGGGATTCTGTTGATTTCAAGTAAAACACTGATAAAGAGCTACTTTTTGCTCTTGCTCTCTGGGTATTTTAATATGTATATCTTGTAACTACCTACATCTTGAGAAGACATACAGCATTGTATATATTCAATTTGATTTTCCCTTTAACTTTCTATTTATTACAACTATATACAAAAGCATATAAAATATGAGTATACTTTTTTAAGGTAGCAAATCAAACCCATGTACCATCACCCAGCTTATAAATGAAGAAAAACAAAAACAGAGAATGAGGTGTTTTCTGTGTTCCCCTCCATATTTGCCCCATCTCTCTCCACAAAGAGGCGACCCCGCACTGAATACATATAATATACACATATATATGGATATATATCATAATATTCTGGTGTATATATATTTATATATTCTGATGTATACACATATATGTCGATATATATTTGCTATATAGGCTGATACATATTCTTATATATATATACTGATTCTTAGTATATCTAAAGATGTAGTAATGACTTTTGAAAGTTAACACAGAGAGATAAAACTTCGTAACTGCCATTAATAATAAAAATGGATTTGGATATTACAATTATGTTCAATTTTGAGAACTAATTATCTATTTTAGTGTTAAAATGCAGATTCCTCAAGTACAATCCAGAAGTTGTAAACCGGAATCTCTGTTATTGGGAACTGGCACTTCTTGTTACATGCCTTTCTGTGCCTTCCATGGTTGAGTCTCAGGGAGCCAGAAACATCTGCTGAGTGGGGATGTAAATATCACTGTGTGACCCAATGCCCTCACGGGTCCATTCGCAAAGCCTGGCACAGGTGGTGTCAAATCTGCCTCGCCTCGCCTCCCTTCCTCCTCTTCTCCTGGGGCCCCTGGCTGCTCCAGTTCCCTCTCTCCTCCAATCCAGTGGAACCACTCATCAGGCAGCCCTCCTCCCGACCCTCATATACAGTTACAGGTGAAGCAGGCAACAACAGCAATGAGCGTGGGTGGGAAGGTCACAGCTGTGTCGTTTCCCTTCCAAAGGCTACACCTGTGGCTCTTAACAACAAGAATGCCCTGCCCTACCCACTGCGACCAGGGCTAGCAAACAGCCCGGATTAAACCCTCACTACATCTGGGATGCTCCTGTCTCACCTGCAAAAGGTTTTCATCAACGATGGGAGCAGTAGGTACTCTGACCTCCATACCTACGCTCCTGGGAACAACATGCCTCCAGCCTGGGCCACCCACCGAGCCAACCCTGATGTCCCGGGTGACGGGGTACCTAATGGTGGTGGTGGCTGGCACCCCCAGGGTGGCCTATGTTGACCCAGAAAGGACCCCCCAGACAGCCACAGCCTGCACGACCAATGAGTGCCAGTTCCCCCTTTACAGTAAGCCATGACACAATCCCTGGGGGCCCATTCCAGCTGTAGGAGCCCTGCAAGGCTACAGAAAGAGGCCACCAGGACCTGGAGACCCACTCCTCTGAAGGGGCCTTGCACACACCCCGTACAACCTTGCCAACTGTGGCACTGGAGTCAGCAAAGGGCGTGGTACTCCCAGCAGGCGCGCAGCCCCCAGAGCGTGATGGCCAGGCCCACCTCCGCCGAGATGGCCAAGACGTGGTGTTCCGGCGCTGGTGGCAGAGAGCATCACTCCCGCTTGGTAGTCCAAGACGGGCCCCCTTGTTTCACAGAGGTGGCCAGGGCTGGGCCCGCAGGGGGAATGGGGTGCGCTGCCGTCCCCCGAAACTGGGCTCGCCTTCCCCACCTCCCCTTCTACTTCACTGTCCCGGCGCGGCGGCTGCCGGCGCCGCCGTCCGCCAAGGCCTGGGCGACCCTGAGGAGAGAGAAGCATGGGCCCGGCGCCTATGGAAGGCAGCCTGACTCACACAGTCCCGCTCCCCCCGACCCCCGCGCCGTTTCCTCTGGAGACGCCAAGAGTACAGGAGATAGAAAGTTACAGTGCACCCACCTAATGCCATTTTGTAGACTCACACGCCTTCTCTCTCAACTTCGAAAATGCAAAGTCAGCTGGAAGACTACACAGTGGCTCCGAGCCTTAGGAGCGGAGACGGGCAGGGGGAGAAATCTTGCTGCCGAAGCGGAAGCATTAACCAAGGCGCGAAAGATGGAACTGCGCAGGCGCACAGCAGCTTTCAAATGCGGGCAGCTGGGAGGGTGTGTCCAGAAAACGTGGTCTCAGGACGAGACCTGTTTTTCTCTCCTCTGTGTTTTATCAATAGATATTGTCATATCTACAGTCAATGTATGAAGAAACTGAGGCACAGAGAGGTTAAGGAATTTACCTGGTGTCACACTGCCAGTGAGTAGCTTAACTAGGATCTGAACCTAGAAACTCTAATTCCAAAATTTGCCTTCTGGATAAATAAATTTATATGTACACTTGTTCTCAATTCCAAGTTCTCATAAAAGTGACCAAAATATTTTTTAAAAGATGAAATGTTTAAGGAAGTCGGAGCGTCCATCAGTGATATAATAATTTTAATGTGTTTGTAGAGGATAGAAGGTTGATGTGATTGAAGGGTAAAATGTCAACTGTAGATAAAATATAGGAAATTTTATTTCCTTTCATGAGAAAGCGGAAGAGACTCCAAATCCTTTAAATTGTAGTGGCAAATATGATACAAAAATTAAAATTAATTAATTAAAAAATAAGACCCTTGTCAGAGCGTTGAGATTGACACCCTTGGATACATGATTGACTTGTGGCCATGACTCTCTTGCTCCCTCACCCCCACCACCCCAAGTAAAGCCTAAGAACTACCTTTGAGCCAAAGTATGTAATTTACCATCAAGGACCTTCTAGTAAGGACAGTGGGGTCTCAGTGAGAGGCAGAGCTGTCTGCAGAACTGAAACACCTTACCCTTAAAATTAGGCTTTCCCACTTGGTCTTTGCTTGTACTCCCATCACTCGATCACTGTACAAATTGCCATCTCATATCCACACATAATCCCCTCATGTAGTCTACATTAACATAGATTCGTTGACTTGCCTTTATTCTGTCTGCTAGGTGCACCTTTCTTCATCTTACTGGAATATTCTTACTTTTCAAAATCAATCCTTAGTCTTTATTGTAATCTATGTGAAATTCTAACTCACTTTTTAAATATCTTAATCATCATCATCACCACCACCACCACCATCATCATCATCATCATTGCTGCCATTAAAGCATGCATTCATAACTGCATGTTAAACACTCCATATGCATTATATTACTATGCTAATGTTATTTGAGTTGAAAAAACTGAGGGTTAAAAGATTAAGTAACTTACCTAATATTACAAAGTTAGGATGTAGTAAAAACAGCATGAAATTCATTCTTTTTCTTATTTCACAGTCTGTCATACTGCCTTGATCTACAATACCTTTTGTGCAATTTCCATGTGCATTTATAATTACATATACCACATAATGTATTTATTTGTTTACATGTGTATCATTCCTCTCTTATTCATCCAGGAATGAATATTCCCTGACAATATAGATTGTAAGTGATTTGTGAATATATCTATATCTGTATATCTATATATCTAACACCTGGTGAAGTTTCTGATACTCTATAGCTATATCATATATAAGTATAAAACATAGAAAATAGGAACAAAAATTACAAATGTATGGGGCACATATATGCATATGAAAAACATTATACATAAATCAATATCTTCAAAATTAATTCCAGTTCCAATCAATTTTAATAAAATAGTTTTGGGATGTTCTTTTAACTTGACAAACAGTAGAAACTTTATATAGAAAAAAAATTGAGAGTAATCCCAAAAACATTAATAAAGAATAAATAGATATTATTCCTACAGATATTAGAACATGTTATTATAAAAAAGAATAAACAAAATGACATAATACTAACAAAAATAGATAAGGGAAATGGAAAAATCACCATACATAGTCACTATTATATAATATATAATATATAATGTATATATTATATATATAAGAATTTATATGTGTAATTTCTTTCTTGAACTCATGAAGAAGTACTTTTAAAAACAGACTTTAGGAATACTGATTATTAATTTTAAAAACATTAATTAATAAATATCCTTACTTCATGCCATATGCACCATATTACAATGTAATAAAAATAAAATGCTTTAGAATAAGAGACAAAGATGAAATTTAAATATTGAAGCAATTCAAATATAGTAAAAACATATAAAATTTTGCTACATAAAAATTTAAAGTTACTGTATATTAAAAATGATAAAATAAAAGTGCCAAATAATTTTGGAGAGAAATAACAAGGAATGTGACAACAAATAAGTTGATATTTTTATTTTATATAAAATTTATGAGTGATGATATGAAAATACTACAGATCCTATGACCAGACATACCTGAATATAGAAGTAAACTAGCTGATAAACAATTTTCAACATATCTCAGAATAAAAAATCAAATTAACACAACAAAAAGGCATTCATCCCCTAAAATATTGGAAAAATGAATTAGAAACATTCCAATGTTTGCTTAGTGTCCTAGTACACTGGCTAAGATGTAATTTGGTGAAATTCTTCTGAAAGACAAATTAATATCATATGTCTAGAACCTTAATTTATATATTTTGACCCATTATTTCCCTTTCTTAAATTTATTGCAGTGAAATAATTGTAATGGTAGGCAATAGTTTATATGTGCAAATGTTAATCTCAGAATTGTTCATGATAAATAATCAGAAAAACATTAAATTTTCAACAATGTATACATTTAAAATATTGCATCTTAATAAATAAAAATGATCTGATCATTAAAATATGGCTTTAAAAGATAATTAAACATCATGATTATAAGCTTATGATATAGAATTGAACCAACAATAAGGCAGATTACAAAATCATATTATTTGATGTTTATTAAATTATATTGTTTTCATTCATATACCAAATTTAATAGTTACCTAAGTTTAGACATTTTTAGTAATTTTGTTTTCATCTTTATATTTCTCTAAGTTTTTAAATGATCATATAGTATTTTTGTTTTCATTACTAGAATGTTCACACAAAAATTATCTTTTCAAAAAATATTTATCTCTTTAAAAATATTCAGAGTCTAATAAGTAGGATAAAAAGAACTGCAGAAAATTTTACAAATATGCTAATGCAACTTTTAAAAATAAAATTTAAACTCTTTAAATATATTCAACAAATGCCACAATGTCCTTGCTAATTTGATGTGGTTTTCATATATTGTTCTACTTTCCAAATGTTTTATTTATAACCTAAATAAAATGTTGATAGTGTATCTTTACATTAAACTTCATAAACATTTCCAAAGAAGATGTGTCCTAATTAGTTGTTCAGGCTGCTGTAACAAATTACCATAGACTGGGTGGTTTAAACAACAAACATTTATTTCTCACCAGATCTGAAGGCCAGGAAGTCCAAGAGCAAGGTGCCAGCAAACTTGGTGTTTGGTTAAGGCCCTCTTTCTGGTTTGCATATGGCTGCCTTCTCAATTTATCTTCACATGGCAGAGTGGAAACAGATCTTTCTGGGGTACTTTTTATAAGGGCACTAATCCCATTCATGAGAACTTCACCCTCATGACCTAATTAGCTCTCAATGGCCCTACCTCCTAGTACCATCACATTGGGAATTAGAATTTCAACATATGAATTTGGGGGAGACACAAATTTTCAGTCCATAATAATATGCAAAATAACAATCAAAACAACAAAAACATTCCAAAAAACTTTTAATGTTACACATGATTAAAATTTTTCAAGATATTCTTTTTATAAATATGGATTTATTCAATAATTACATAATGATGTTTTTAAATGTGAAAGAGGTGCCTTAGTAATAAATAACATGTTGTTTTAACAATCAGGCTCCTACAAATTCAAATTAAATAACTCTCATAAACTAATACTTGATGTAGAGAGACATGGACATTTGAGAATTCATTATTTGATTCCTAATAACTTAAAAATAAAGGTGACAGAATTAACACTTTTCCCAATCTCACCCAAAATCCCAATATATTTAACAATGACAAATACATCTGTTACAGATGATTCGAACCATGTTGTGTATTGTAGCCTTGGTTTGGAATCTAGTCCTTTTTGCCATGTACATGAGTTCAAAGGATAATCTCAGAGAGGAAATGTCTAAATATCTAAGACGTCTAAGAAGACCTTTTACTGGGAATGAAATCTTTTGGTGGGAGCCTAAGGTAAAGATGCGGATGTGCAGTTCTGTGGGAAGTGATAGCCCTATGCTTAAGCATTTTCACAGTTGTCAACCTATCCCAAAATACAAGAGTTGAACTTAGAAAAAATGATAAGTGTAATCTTAAGTAATTCATGTAGTCACTGGAGGAAGCTGGTGTACTCTTACAAAACACAAGGATAATTAAAAGTTTTGAATGGCTGGGGAACTTGAAGATTGTCAATATTTTACAACGTGCAATGTCCAAATTTTATAAATAAGTGCATTTGGTACCTATACAATGTTCATACTTTCATACAGAGTAAACATTTATTTCTCCAATCATTTTAAGTTAATTTAAAAATATGGAAAACTCTTTCTTATGTAGAAAGAGTGATTCTAAAATATAACTTATTAATATTTCAAAATAAGTAAAAACAATACATAGTCTCCTCAGATATCTACAACAGCTTGGTATGATAAATATATTTTACCAGAAACTGCATTTTAACTCACAGAATCAGTTACTGAGGACATCTGTTACTATTCTCTTCATTTTTCTCAGTGTTCAACTGAAATGCATCTTTAAACTTAATTGCAATTTAAAAATAATTTTTAGTCCATATTTCTAATTTTAAACACAGATGATTAGACTGGCAACTGCCCACATGTCTAAATTATTGTCCTTTTATCAGTATCATGATTGTTTTTATTTAAAGTGCTGAATAGAAAAAATAATCTTGCCTGTACCTGATTATATTGTTAGAAATTGAATGAAGAAATTGCAAAATGGAGGAAAATAAAATTTAGCTAAATAAACATTAGAACAACTACAGTTACCAGAAATATTTTCAAAAATCAGCTTCTCCATATCAACTGATTTTGGCTCTCACATCTTTCCTTTTTGATTTGGGAATAATAATTTTATAATATTGGATATGTTCACAGAGCTAGCATACTGCAGCTGTAACCACCATTCAAATTTTTACGCTGATTATACTCACTAATTACAACTGGGATGCAAAACAGATTTCATATTAAGCTACATTATAATGGAAGAAATTTAAACAGACCCATTTTTTAGAAGTATATTCTTTCGGAGACTGCAGATTTTAAGGCAGCATTAGCCAATTAAAAACACCAGGTTTGGGCTTCCCTGGTGTTGCAGTGGTTGAGAGTCCACCTGCCGATGCAGGGGACACGGGTTCGTGCCCCGGTCCGGGAAGATCCCACATGCCGCGGAGCGGCTAGGCCCGTGAGCCTTGGCCGCTGAGCCTGCGCGTCCGGAGCCTGTGCCCCGCAACGGGAGAGGCCACGACAGTGAGAGGCCCGCGTACCGCAAAACAAAAAAAACAAAAAACACCAGGTTAGTTCTTGAATAAAGGATTAAAGCAAAAGATTACTTTCACACTTGCGTGGTGTATGTCAAAACAGACATTTTGCCTGATGGCCACCCTTGTGGCAAATGAAATGAAAAGCTAGACTATACAATAAAAGATGACCATTTGTACAGTTCCATATTAAATAATGCATTTTGAGAAGCCTTTTCTATTTCCTTGGTAGGCTGTCTAATTTGAATTCGGTCTTTATTTCAGCAAGACATATTTCACTTATTTACCCTTGTATATTCGTCAGGCGTTTGTGTTTCTAGTGCAAGTGTTCTCTCCATGACTAACCTTATCCTTTCAGGAATGAGCCTGCTGGATTGCGACATACACAACACCATGTAATTTAAAAATCTCATATAAGTGTGGACCCAATATTCCTTCCTCAGGACACAGTATTGTTTACAAATGAAGGAAAACAAACCACTCTGGCATTAGGTTCTGAAACTATATGATGGGTAAAAGTAATGTGTCTGCTCTGAAAGTAATTCCAGACCTGATAGGACATTTGGATAAAGGTTTAGCATTGAATTTGAGATGAGCAAACATGGGGTAGAATGATTCAATTAGAATTTTGCACTTGTTTTTTACTGTTTCAGTAACATACTGAGCTAACTTTTACCTCCATGCCTTTGCTTATACTGTTCTGTACCTAGAATGTCTATCTTTCTAATTCCCAGTATCTAGATTATATCCACTTTTTAAAGCTTAAGTCAAGTTGCATGTATTTGTTGAAGTCTTTTCTGCCATATCAGTAAGTAAATAACCTTACTTTCTTCTGAGCCTCCTATACTATTTTTTTATTTCTACACAATGAATTAAGTGATATTTAGGAAAGAGCACACACATTGTAGTTAGATGACAGTCTGAATTTTATCTCTGCCATTTACTAGCTGATGTACATTAGGAGATGATGAGGATCAAATATCTTAAAGCAAAAGGAAGTATGTGGTAAACCAAAAAAGAAAAGCTTTCATATTTTAAAATGTACTTTTGTTTCATCATGTACTTTCCTTTTTTATGTAATTGTTCTTTATGTGCTTTCCAATATTGTTTCGATTATAAATCCCTGGAGAGCAGGGATTGAGGCATGCATATGCACAAATGTTTTACATTTTGGAGATTTTTGGTACATTTATACAGTAAATGAATCTATATCCATCTAGTTAGCTATCTACCTACCTATCTACCAACTATCTTGGAACCAGAATGGATAAAAGGCTCAAGACATTTTAGAGACCAGTGCAAAGGGAAATAATTAAATAATTGAACTTACGTTGATACAGGTTAAAATATTTAATATACTAAGAGAGTAGATCTTAAAAGTTCTCATCACAAGAAAAAAATCTGTAACTATGGGTGGTAATGGATGTTAACTAAACTTATTGTGGTAATCATTTTCACAATATGTATATCAATACATACATCAAATCTTTATCTTGTACACCAAAAACTGATATAATGTTATGTGTCAATTATATCTGAATAAAAATTAAACATTTAATATGTATCGAACTGTACCATGACAGAAAAAGTCCTGTAGAGCAAGTAAAATTTTATTTGTTTAAGAAAGAAAAAAGTTGAACTGACAAGGAAATATACAAAATTGCATAAGAATAAACTGCTCCCAAGTTAGAGCAACTATCAGAGGACTAGAAAATAGCTGATAGTAAATACATGATTTTTCAAATTTGAAAAATTTAGTTAACAGAGAATAAACATCAGGAAAAGCTGAAATAAGAGGTGACCTAATAATCATGAATAAGCAAATGCTGAAGCTTCTTTTTATCTTCAAATACTGTAATGTCTTTACAAGTTTGCCATAGCCTCTCCTTTCTGTCCTGGAATTCTTATATTTAGAGATCGCTAGTGGTTAAAAGTGAGGCCAATATGTATTTATAAACCACCTGATACAGAAAAAAACAAACAAAAAAGTGATTAGGAGAGGTAAAATATCCAAAGTGGACAACCTGAAAGATTACAATATCTATTTCATATGAATAAACATTGTCCTGGTCATTGTAAGAGAAAATTAAGATGAAAAAGGTTTAGTTACTGCTCTGAAAGTTATAATTTGTAAACAAAATAAGTAAACAATGTAACAATAATATAATATACTATGCCTAATGTGAAAGTATTGTTTAAGATACTAGTTACTGTCTTTTATTCCCAGAAACCCTCCTCTTTTAAATATTCTCAGTCTACCACTCAGACTCCTAGCATCAACTGCAGTTTTAACTTCCGTCTCTCAAATGTATTTGACTTAAGCAGGAGGAAGTTAATTAACTTTTACCTAGCCCTCAGGATGCAGCGGTCAGTGTACGCAGCTAGAATTATTCTGACTTAGGGTCTCACTTTTAACATTTGGGTTTCCACTTTCCCAATTTTACTCTTACTTTTAGAAAATAGAAGTTCCTCTACTACAGTCGTTATTTTGATTGGCTGACAGTAACACATTTCCTCTGGAAATTTCAACTTCCTCTAAACAATTTCCTTAATCATGTACCACACTGTGATCCATAGACCCTACTAATAGCACATAAACATCTCTGATGCAACTGCTTGTCTGTTCTGTTTGAATCTCTTAATGTTTTTGGTCTTGACTTCTGAATTCCACACTATGATTTTTGTAAAGACACACAGTTTCTCTCAGTAGTACCTCCTGACATTGCCTTCTGAAACAGACATGCCAGCAATGTCTTGTTATATGGTGAGTATCATATTTTCCTACCAGACCTTCCTATAATTTACTGGCTCATGCCTACCCTTAGTATGTGACTCTATTTTTGACTCTTGCTTCTCTACAAAACATTCCTATTCCTAACCTGGAAATGCCTATCTGTGTGTGCTAAGATGTATCAAAGCAATATTATAAAATGAATGATTGTTATTATATCCCAAATCTCATCAGGCTCTGGAAGTGTTTTTCATAAGAAGTATACCTGGGTCAAAGGTCTGCCAAGGAAGAGAATCAGGTTAGTTTCTTCCAAACATGTACAGTGCTCAGCAGGGACAGCTAAAGCAGTCAACTAGTTATCAACTTGATCACATTATTAATGAAAGCAGAATAAACAAAACAAATCAAAACTTTTCCTGAAAGATTGTTTAATTTACAACTATGGTAGGCAAAATAATGGATCCCTAAATGTGTCCATGTCCTTATCCCAGAACCCTTTGTGTATGTTATGTTACAGGACAAGGGAGAATTAAGGTTGACAATGGAATTAAATTTTCTAATCAGGTAACTTTACAATAAGGAGAGTATCCTGGATTATCCAGGTTGGAATAATGTATTTGCAAGGGTCCTTTTTTTTTTTTTTTGCTGTAAGATTTGGGGTGGTTTATTACACAACAAGTCTGTCTAATACATGTTGCAAAGAATAATCTTGCACATACAAGTTTAAGAGTAGAAGTTCCCACATAGGGTGAGAGATGGAGCGAGGCTTAGTAATGGGATCCTTAGTAATGGGATGGAGTTTAGAGATGGAGTAAGGAGAAGGGGCTCAGGAATGGGATAGAATCATAGATGGGATGAGAGTTTAGGATGGAGATGGGAAGCTCAAGAATAAGTGAGGATGTCTGTGTGCATTTACTTGGTAATTTTCAAAATCTGAATATTTACTGGTGTATTATGCTGCACCAAAATGTCATCTACCAGAGAGTGCATATTTCACCACATACTCACCAACAACACGTATTATTCTTTTTCTTCTTGGCCAGTATGATAAGTGAGACTGATATCTGCTTGCTTTGATTTTGCACCCTGTGGTTACTGGTAGAGTTGAATTTCTTTTCACAGAGTTACTCCATTTTTCTTTTCCCTGTTCATGCCCTTGGTTCACTTTACACTGGATGTTCCTCTTATTCTTATTAATCTTCAAACCGTTTGTCACAGAGGTTGCAAATATTTTCCTAGTTTATAGTTTGCCTTTTAATTATTTTTACAAGGCTTTTAAAAAGTCAACTTGTTTGAGATACAATTTACATTAATAAAATTAAGTTATTTAAAGTGTAAAGTTTGATTTTTTTTTTGCGGTACGCAGGCCTCCCACTGCTGTGGCCTCTCCCATTACGGAGCACAGGCTCCGGATGCACAGGCTCAGCGGCCATGGCTCACAGGCCCAGCCGCTCCGCAGCATGTGGGACCTTCCCGGACCAGGGCACGAACCCATGTCCCCTGCATCAGCAGGCAGACTCTCAACCACTGTGCCACCAGGGAAGCCCTGATGAGTTTTGACAAATGTATACACCTGTGTAACTGCAACCACAACCAAAATTTAGAACTTTTTCATCACCCCTAAATATTCTTTCATGCTCCTTTCCAGCCAATTTCCATTTCCATCCTGGCCCCAGGCAACCACTGATCTACTTTTTCTATCATTATAGATTAAAACTGTCAAGGCTTTTTGATATGCAAAATGTACTTTAACCTTTTTATTAGTCAAACCTCACTCTTTTCCTTTAAATATGTTGTGTTTTTTCTTTTTTTTTTTTTTGTTTGAGTGGAGTGCCCTGTGCTATACAGCAGGTTCTCATTAGTTGTTTATTTTATACACATTAGTGTATATTTGTCAATCCCAATCTCCCAATTCATCCCTCCTCCTGCCTTTCCCCCCTTGGTGTCCATATGTTTGTTTTCTACATCTGTGTCTCTATTTCTGCCTTGCAAAGCAGTTCATCTGTACCATATTTCTAGATTCCACAAATATGTGTTAATATACGATATTTGGTTTTCTCTTTCTTTCTTACTTATTTCACTTCATATGACAGTCTCTAGGTCCATCCACATCTCTACAGATGACCCAATTTCATTCCTTTTTATGGCTGAGTAATATTCCATTGTATATATGTACCACATATTCTTAATCCATTCATCTGTTGATGGACATTTAGGTTGCTTCCATGACCTGGCTATTGTAAATAGTGCTTCAATGAACATTGGGGTACATGTGTCTTTTAGAATATGGTTTTCTCTGGGTATACACCCAGTAATGGGATTGCCAGGTCATATGGTAAGTCTGTTTTTAGTTTTTTAAGGAACCTCCATACTGTTCTCCATAGTGGCTGTACTGGTATACATTCCCACCAATAGCACAAGAGGGTTCCCTTTTCTCCATACCCTCTCCAGCATTTATTGTTGTAGATTTTTTGCTGATGGCCATTCTGACCAGTGTGTGGTGATGCCTCATTGTGGTTTTGATTTGCATTTCTCTAGTAATTAGTGATGCTGAGGATCTTTTCATGTGTCTCTTGGCCATCTCTATGCCTTCTCTGGAGAAATGTCTGTTTAGGTCTTCTGCCCTTTTTTGATTGGGTAGTTTCCTTTTCTAGCATTGAGCTGCATGAGCTTTTTGTATATTTTTAAAATTAATCCCTTGTCTACTGCTTCGTTTGCAAATATTTTCTCCCATTCTGAAGGTTGTCTTTTTGTCTTGTTTATGGTTTCCTTTGCTGTGCAAAAACTTTTAAGTTTCATTAGGTCCCATTTGTTTATTTTTGTTTTTATTTACATTACTGTAGAAGGTGGGTCATGAAAGATCTTGCTGTGATTTATGTCAAAGAGTGCTTTTCCTATGTTTTCCTCTAAGAGTCCTATAATGTCCGGTCTTACATTTAGGTATTTAATCCATTTTGAGTTTATTTTCTAAGTTCATTCTTTTACATGCAGCTGTCCTATTTTCCCAGCATCACATATGTCAATGAATGAATTTTATAACAAAAAAATTTTTCCAACATCTATCTGTTGAGAATATTATCTGAATCTTCTTCAGAAACATTACAATTTTACTGAACCTGTGAAGAAGCAGTATTGTGACTGGCATGGATTCTAGTTCCTGCAGAGTTCAGAATGTTCTTGAATATTCTGATGCTTTATGAGAAAATGTTAAATTTAATTAGAACAGCAGCTCAAAACAAATAGAATTAGAACATTAATATAATGCTTAAACATTTTTCTATAAAGACATTTCAAAATTTTTATTACTCTATATTAATGTTTTTATTAGCTGATATTCCTGAGTGGGATATATGTTAGTGTCTTCACAAATCTACAAGTTATCTTTGTACTGAAACATATAAAATATCATGTTAAAGCTAACATTTTTATGAGTTTGCGCTTAGGAAATCTTTGCCTGATATCATTTATGAAAGGACAAAAAAGGTTCATTTAAAAATCACTCCAGGCTATACATTGCTTTTATCAAAGATTTTAATTTGTATCTGAGAAAACAGATTAGAAATGCTGCATCACTGTCATTTTGATCACCTGTTTATAGTTCTTGAATTATATTCTTTCATGGAGCTACATATATTTAAGTAATCAGTTGTGAGGTAAGAATAAATGTTTGTATTTATTAGAATAATATTCAATGCATAATGTCACTAGAAGATAATTTCTCTTAGATTGTGTGTGTGTGTGTGTGTGTGTGTGTGTGTGTGTGCATGTGAATGAGAGAGAAAAGAGAGAAAAAGAAAATTTCACAACTACTGGTTTATATATATAACAGTCAATATTCTCAACAATTAGAAGTTTACAAATCATCCAAATAATTGGCACTCCAGCTGGTTTTTGAATCAACTGAATATTTGATAATTTTTTAGTAATGATTCAATTATAATAACTAGCAGTTATCAATTGATTGCTCTGTGCAAGATAATGAATTAAGTGCCCTGAAGGCACTTTATCATTTACTGCTCATGAAGATGTCATGTTATAGTTATGAGAATTATCTATATTTATGCTAAGGAAACTGAAACTTTAAGAAATTAGACAAATCCTGTGGTGAGCATATGATACAAACCAGTATGTATTTGAGAGGGAAAGAAAAGCTATTAATAATTATCTATGTGGCTTTATAGATGTACACCAGAATTGTCCCAGGTAAACCAAGATACATGATTACCTTACACATATAGTAAGTAGCAGAAGTAAGAGTCAGCCCTAAGGAACCCAGGTAATTTTCCAAATGTATGATTTAACTACTATGTGGTGAATCTGCATGATCCAGACAGAGTAGAATTTTAAATGCTCCGTGAATGGTTTGGCATCACGAACCAATGTCCTAATCAAATTAAACATTTCTTCTTGTCACCCATACGTCTCTTTTCACTTTTATTTAACCAATACGAAAGCCAATTCATACATCTCTGAAGTAGTAACACGATATTTCACTTACGTATCTCTGCATATTTTCCCTCCATCTTCAAACATCAAATTTTTACCAATATATACACTATTCCTAATTTGATGCTCAGATGCAAATTTCCTCCTCCTCCAAGATTCCTTTGCAGATTCACACCTGGAAATTTCAAAACATGTTATTTGTATTGTTGTTATGGTAATTATGCCAATATTTATCATATTCATCATAATTTTGTGTATACTTTGTCTCCCCTAAATAAAACCTCAACTCTTACTCATGGTTGAAAGTTTATAATATGATTAATAATATGTATATACATGAGTCTTCTGCATTTCTAAAATTTTGTTTCTCTTCAGAATTAACAAATTCTTAAACTTGAAGAAAGTTATTTACTCTTTAGTTTACTCTGGACATGAGGGTATAAATGTGTAACATAAGAAAACAAATTGTGTGAAGATTTTTCTATTCATAATTTAGAGAGGGATTGTGGAGCAATAAATTTTGGCTACAAATATAATTTTTATAAATATTTGATGTAAATGTATTATAAATTTCAATATGACTTTAGATTTTTATTTCACTCAGAGTTTCTCATTTTAAAACTCAGATTATCTAATTTTGTCTAATAAATACATATTTTTAAATTTATTAAGCTGTGCAAGCCATGATCTTTCTATCAGGAACTTTCTATCATGCATATATTCATCTCATTAATACTTTTGTAAGTGAATATCATGTAGGAAAATCATGATTTTGCTTGTAAAGATGCGCACTCATCTACCTTTACTCTGACTGGCATTTTAAATTGAAAGGCAATGGTGGAAGTTATTTATATATTGTTGTAACAGTTTTTTTTTAACACAAGAGTTTCTTCTGAATGCCACTGACAGAGAGAAACTATTTAATTCATTCCACAAGGGTGATATTTAGAGCCTGTGTAAATCAGAATAATAGCTGTCCATGTGCTATATTTTTAGGAACCTTAAAAGAATCACCCAGCCTAAATAATCTGCCTCACTATATTTCCACAGTGCCTAAATTTTTGTCAATTAATGTCACTCCTTAAGGGTGTTGCCAAGAAAATGGACTTTTAATTCATTACCTTAGAGGGGAAGCACATTGGTACAGATTTATCTTTATTGCAACTGGGCTGTCGCAAATAGCAGGATCCAGCTGTTATAAGACAGTAAATGAGTACATTTTAATTTAGAAGTAAGCAGGAAGAAGTTCTAAACTGACAATTCCTCGCCAAGGGCATAAATTCCCAATGACCTAAGTTTTTATAAACACAGATACCCCGGTCTTACCAGAAAACGGTTTTAAGAGTCAGCAAATTTTCAGTGAACCCCAAATAATCTTATTGTGCATTGGAATTGAAGCCAGTGCTACTGAGGGAAATTATTCAGTGTTGTTCTGTGCCTCAGGGAAGACCTTGAGAACTGAAGAAAGCCTCCCCCTCAACCCCCCAACCCCCCCCCCCACCGCGGCTCCCGAGGGTACTGAAGCAATAAAGAGGGGAGAAAGGAAATAGAAAATTTGAACTCAATCTCAAGTTCATCTGAGTCCTGGGTTAAGTATTTCCCATGTTCACTCTCAGCACCTCTGTTGACTTTCACATGTTAATTCTGAGTTCCTCTGTTGGATTCTAGGGAATATTTTCATTCTCAGAGAGTAATCCAGAATAAGGCATCCAGATTGTTTGTATAGAAAGTAAGTCATCAGACTTTCTGCCTTATCAGAGCTTAGTTGGATTTTAAACAATACATATCTAGTTAGGTAATGCAGTACTGTGAAAAGAGAATTTTATTACCTCTATATGGAAGGTGAGGAGGGCTTCCCTGGTGGCGCAGTGGTTGAGAGTCTGCCTGCCGATGCAGGGGACATGGGTTCATGCCCTGGTCCGGGAAGATCCCACATGCCTCGGAGTGGCTGTGCCCGTGAGCCATGGCCGCTGAGCCTGCGCATCCGGAGCCTGTGCTCCGCAATGGGAGAGGCCACAACAGTGAGAGGTCCGCGTACCGAAAAAAAAAAAAAGGAGGTGAGGAGATGTATCTTCCCAGCAATTAGTCTCAGGAGGAATTTCCTGTAAGGTGACCAGATTTGGATTTAATGACTAACACTGCTGAACCCTGGTGAGGAAAATACTGCAGTGTTGCCACTGTGGGTCATGATGAAAGGAAACCTGCAGGTCAAAATAAAGAGGAAAAGAAGCCAAAAGGTAGATGATATTGCAATAACAAGAGAAAAATAGATACCTGTTCAGTCTGGTAAGATGATTGTCTTTCCTTACCAAACAAAATTTCTAGTACTTTTCAAAATAGTCTAATCAAGACTCAGTTATGCATCATACTCTTCATATACATTTTAGGACATCCATATTTTCTTTTCCATAGAAGGTATCATTTATTTAATATGTTCATTTATTTATTAACTAATAAGTTAACTTGCTTTTTAAATCACTAGAGGCATATATCACCCTACATTCTAATCTCAATATGAAGCTAGCACTCTCTTAACAATCAGGTTTTTTTTCTTTTTGCTCAATCATCTCAAATTCCTCCCTTACGTCATCAGACTCTCTCTCTTTCTCTGTCTCTCTCTCAATCTCTGTCACACACACAAATACTCTTTCTTTTTTTCTCCTTTTTCTTTGTTTCTGTATTTTATTTTTTGTTTTTTATTCACAAATCCCTTTCTTCCACAACTTTATTCTTCTTTGATTAACATGTAGTGTACAGAAGTGAAAGGAAAATACTTTGCTGATGAAAGAAATTGGTTTCTGGAACCAGAGCCTCATTTCCTACAGCCATTGAAGTTGACAGTAAAGAAGAGGATTTTTAAGTCCTTATTAGGATGTACTTTATTTTATTCAAATGTATACTCTGGGGCCTATCAAAATCATGAATAGGCCTAGCATTCAGTTGGTTTCCTGAATGAAGGTAAATGAGAAGAGGGCACTGCCATAGTATTAAAATATCCTGCAAGCAATTCTTCTATTTTTATTTTAAATCAAGATGGAGAAAATAATTGAATAAAATTCACAAATTTTAAGTGTATAATTAAATTAATTTTAACAAATGTATTATAACCACTGTCATAATCATGATATTTTCATGACTCCAAAGAGTTCCCTCATGCTATTTTGCAATCAATTCCATTCCCTCGCCACTGGTCCTGCTAACCACTGATCTGCTTTCTGTCACTGTAATTTTGCAATAAACAGTATGTGGCCTTTGTGTATTGCTTCTTGACGCAGTAGTGATGTTCCCAGTGGCAGTACAGTGTTTTCCACCTTCTGGTTAGGCACTAACTACACAGTGCATATAATTTACATGTATTTTTGTAGCTCAATATATTTGATGAGATTTCTTTCACATGAAAATGTAAAAACAATACTTCTAATTAAAAAAGGTGTTGAGTAGATACTTGCATAAGCCTCTTAGATACCCTCATCCACCAGAGGGCAGACAACAGAAGCAAGAAGAACTACAATCCTGCAGCCTGTGGAAAGAAAACCACCTTCATAGAAAGACAAGATGAAAAGGCAGAGGGCTCAGATGAAGGAACAAGATAAAACCCCAGAAAAACAACGACATGAAGTGGAGATAGGCAACCTTCCAGAAAAAGAATTCAGAATAATGGAGTGAAGATATTCTAGGACCTCAGAAAAAGAATGGAGGCAAAGACTGAGGAGATGCAAGAAATGTTTAACAAAGACCTAGAAGAATTAAAGAACAAACAAACAGAGATGAACAATACAATAACTGAAATGAAAACTACATTAGAAGGAATCAATAGCAGAATAGGTGAGGCAGAAGAATGGATAAGTGACCTGGAAGACAGAATGGTGGAATTCACTGCTGTGGAACAGAATAAAGGAAAAAGAATGAAAAGAAATGAAGACAGCCTAAGAGACCTCTGGGACAACATTAAACGCATTATAGGGGTCCCAGGAGGAGAAGAGAGAGAGAAAGGACCAGAGAAAATATTTGAAGAGATTATAGTCAAAAACTTCCCTAAAATGGGAAAGGAAATAGCCACCCAAGTCCAGAAAGTGCAGAGAGTCCCATACTGGATAAACCCAAGGAGAAACATGCCGAGACACATAGTAATCAAACTGGCAAAACTTAAAGACAAAGAAAAATGATTGAAAGCAGCAAGGGAAAAACGACAAATAACATACAAGGGAACTCTCATAAGGTTAACAGCAGATTTCTCAGCAGAAACTCTACAAGCTAGAAGGAATTGATAAACCATTAGCCAGACTCATCAAGAAAAAGATGGAGAGGACTCAAATCAATAAAATTAGAAATGAAAAAGGAGAAGTTACAGCACACACCGCAGAAATACAAAACATCCTAAGAGACTACTACAAGCAACTCTATGCCAATAAAATGGACAACCTGGAAGAAATGGACCAATTCTTAGAAAGGTACAACCTTCCAAAACTGAACCAGGAAGAAATAGAAAATATGAACAGACCAATCACAAGTAATGAAATTGAAACTGTGATTAAAAATCTTCCAACAAACAAAAGTCCAGGACCAGATGGCTTCACAGGTGATTTCTATCAAACATTTAGAGAAGAGCTAACACCATCCTTCTCAAACTCTTCCAAAAAACTGCAGAGGAAGGAACACTCCCAAACTCATTCTAAGAGGCCACCATCACCCTGATACCAAAACCGGACAAAGATACTACAAAAAAAGAATATTACACCAATATCACTGCTGAATATAGATGCAACAATCCTCAACAAAATACTCACAAACAGAATCCAGCAACACATTAAAAGAATCATACACCATGATCAAGTGGGATTTATCCCAGAGATGTAAGGATTCTTCAATATATGCAAATCAATCAATGTGATGCACCATATTAACAAACTGAAAAATAAAAACCGTATGATCAACTCAATAGATGCAGAAAATTTTTTGACAAAATTCAACACCCATTTATGACAAAAACTCTCCAGAAAGTGGGCATAGAGGGAACCTACCTCAACATAATGAAGGCCATATACAACAAACTGACAGCAAACATCATTCTCAATGGTGAAAAACTGAAAGCATTTCCTCTGAGATCAGCAACAAGACAAGGATGTCCACTCTCTCCACTATTATTTAACATAGTTTTGGAAGTCCTAGTCATGGCAATCAGAGAAGAAAAAGAAATAAAAGGAATACAAATTGGAAATGAAGTAAAACTGTCCCTGTTTGCAGATGGCATGATACTATACATAGAGAATCCTAAAGATGCCACCAGAAAACTACTAGAGCTAATCAATGAATTTGGTAAAGTTGCAGGATACAGAATTAATGCACAGAAATCTCTTGCATTCCTATACACTAATGATGAAAAATCTGAAAGACAAATTAAGGAAACACTCCCATTTACCACTGCAACAAAAAGAATAAAATACCTAGGAATAAACCTACTTGGGAGACAAAAGACATGTATGCTGAAAAATATAAGACACTGGTGAAACAAATTAAAGATGATACCAACAGATGGAGAGATAAACCATGTTCTTGGGTTGGAAGAATCAATATTATGAAAATGAATATACTCCCCAAAGCAATCTACAGATTCAATGCAATCCCTATCAAATTACCAATGGAATTTTTTATGGAACTAGAACAAAAAATCTTAAAATTTTGTATGGAGACACAAAAGACCCTGAATAGCCATAGCAGTCTTGAGGGGAAAAAACGGAGCTGGAGGAATCAGACTCCCTGACTTCAGACTATACTATAAATCTACAGTAATCAAGACAATATGGTACTGGCACAAAAACAGAAACATAGATCAATGGAACAAGATAGAAAGCCCAGAGATAAACCCATGCACATATGGTCAAGTAATCTATGACAAAGGAGGCAAGGATATACAATGGAGAAAAGACAGCCTCTTCAATAAGTGGTGCTGGGAATACTGGACAGCTACATGTAAAAGAATGAAATTAGAACACTCCCTAATACCATACACAAAAATAAACTCAAAATGTATTAGAGACCTAAATGTAAGACTGGACACTATAAAACACTTAGAGGAAAACATAGGAAGAACACTCTTTGACATAAATCACAGCAAGATCTTTTTTGATCCACCTCCTAGAGTAATGGAAATAAAAACAAAAATAAACAAATGGGACCTAATGAAACTTCAAAGCTTTTGCACACCAAAGGAAACCATAAACAAGATGAAGAGACCACCTTCAGAAAGGGAGAAAATTTGCAAATGAATCAACGGGCAAAGGATTAATCTCCAAAATATATAAACAGCTCATGCAGCTCAATATTAAAAAAACAAACAACACAGTCGAAAAATGGGCAGAAGACCTAAATAAACATTTCTCCAAAGAAGACATACAGATGGCCAAGAAGCACATGAAAAGCTGCTTAACATCACTAATTATTAGAGAAATGCAAATCAAAACTACAATGAGGTATCACCTCACACCAGTTAGAATGGGCATCATCAGAAAATCTACAAACAACAAATGCTGGACAGAGTGTGGAGAAAGGGGAACCCTCTTGCACTGTTGGTGGGAATGTAAATTGATACAGCCACTATGGAGAACAGTATGGAGGTTCCTTAAAAAACTAAAAATAGAATTACCATATGATCCAGCAATCCCACTATTGGGCATATACCCAGAGAAAACCATATTCCAAAAGACACATGCACCCCAATGTGCATTGCAGCACTATTTACAATAGCCAGGTCATGGAAGCAACCTAAATGCCCATCGACAGACAAATGGATAAAGAAGCTGTGGTACATATATACAATGGAATATTAGCCATAAAAAGGAATGAAATTGGGTCATTTGTTGAGACGTGAATGGATGTAGAACCTGTCGTACAGAGTGAAGTAAGTTCGAAAGAGAGAAACATACATCGTATATTAATGCATTTATGTGGAACCTAGAAAAATGGTACAGATGAACCGGTTTGCAGGGCAGAAAGTCAGACACAGATGTAGAGAACAAATTTATGGACACCAAGCAGGGAAAGCAGCAAGGTAGTAGGGGTGGTGGTGGGATGAACTGGGAGATTGGGATTGACATGTATACACTGATGTGTATAAAATTGATGACTAATAAGAACCTGCTGTATAAAAAAATAAATAAGATAAAATTTAAAAATTAAAAGAAAGGTATTGAGTAAATGGGGAAATACAAATGTACACTGCAGAATTTCTTAAAAAATATATAATGCAAATACTACATTCCTGCTTCTATGGCATGCATTTAAATAGTGAGCAGGAGAACAACTGTACAAAGAAACAGAACCCATATGAGATGAATGGGCGGAGAGAGGTATCTATTGTAAAGAATGGGCTTATGAGATTGTAAGGGTTAGCAAATCTAAAATCTGCAAGGTAGACCAGCAGACTGGAGATCCAGAGAAGAGGTGATAAAGCAGCTTGAATCCCAAGGGAGTCAGCTGGCAGAATTTCCTCTTCCTCCAGAGAGATCAGTTTTTTTTGTTTGCTTGTTTTCTATTTATTTTGTTCTATTCAAGGTTTCAGTTGATAGGATGAGAGCTAATCACATTACAGAGGGTTATCTGCTTTACTCAAAATCTACTGAGTTAAATGTTAATCTCAACCAAAAAAACTCCTCCACAGAAACACCTAGAATAATATTTGAGCAAATATCTAGAAACCATTGCATAGGCTAATTGACACAAAAAATTAACCAGCTCAATTTGTGTCAATTAAAAAAATTTAATACCCAGCAAGACAAGGAGTAAGCTAAGAAAATCACAAGGAATAAATGATAAAGATAAAATTAAAAATTGAAGAGATAGATAAAATAAAAACAATATGTCTGGTTAATGTCTGAGTTAATTAGAAATGTTTTTTGAGTAAATTTATAAAATTGACAAACCACAGGTAATTATTTCAAACCACCATAATATCTGAAAACTGTTTATATTGATGTAACCCATGTCATATTTTTAAATGAGATATTTAGATTTTGGAAACCGGGTTTGCATTATTAATAGTTTATTTCATTTTCTAGCTTTATTGAGGTGTATAAAAATCTTAAATTATATATATTTAAGGTGTACAGTATGATGATTTGATATATGTATACACTAAAATAGTCAACATACTCAAGCTACTTAACATACCGATCACCTCATATAGTTACCATTTTCTTTTCTCTTCTTCTTTTCTCTTTGTGTGTGCGTGTGTGTTTGTGTGTGTGGTGAGGACACTCAAGATTTACTCTCTTAGCAAATTTCAAGTATACAATACAGAATCGTTAACTATACTCATATTGTTTTATGTTAGAGTTCCAGAACTTACGTATCTTGTATAACAAACTTTGTCCCCCTTAATCAACATCTCCCTATTTTCTCCTCTTCCAAGTCCCTGATAACCACCATTCAACTTTCTGCTTCTATGATTTGACTCTTTCAGATTCCACACATACCAGTGATCATGCACTATTTGTCTTTCTACCTTTGGCTTATTTACTTAGCCTAATGTTCTCCAGGTTTATCCATGTGCTTGCAATTGGCAGTATTTCTGTCATTTTTAAGGCTGAATAATATTCCATTGCATATATATATCACATTATCTTTATACGTTTGTCCATCAATGGACATTTAGTTTGTTTCCATATATTGACTATTGTGAATAATGCTGAAATAAACATGGGAGTGCAGATATCTCTTCAAGGTCCTAATTTCATTTCCTTTGTATATACACCCAGAGGAGTGATTACTGGATCATAAAAATAGTTTTATTTTTAATTTTGTGAAGAGCCTTCATACTCTTTTCCATATGGCTGTACCAAATAACCTGATTTTAAAATGAGCAAAGTACCTGAATAGGCGTTTCCTAAAAGAGGCATATAAATGACCAACAGGCATATGAAAAAGTGGTCAACTTCACCAATCATCAGGAAAATGCAAATCAAAACCACAATGTGATATCACCTACACCTTTTAGAATGGCTTTTGTAAGAAAGACAGAAGATAACAAGCTGTCACTATTGATCCAGTACTTGTACCTTTAAAAAACTGAAATTCAGGGCTTCCCTGGTGGCACAGTGGTTGAGAGTCCACCTGCTGATGCAGGGGACACGGATTCATGCCCTGGTCCAGGAAGATTCCACATGTCGCGGAGCAGCTAGGCCCGTGAGCCATGGCCGCTGAGCCTGCGCGTCTGGAGCCTGTGCTCCTCAACAGAAGAGGCCACAACAGTGAGAGGCCCGCATACTGCAAAAAAAAAAAAAAAACCCTGAAATTTAGATATAGGAATCTGTCAATTCTCATTTATGAATTTTCTATTTATAATATCATGGCTTTTCCTTAGTTATACATCTCATCTCTATATATAATCAGAAAGTCTTAATGGAATTCTTTTAGCTGAAAACTCTACACAGCTTAAAAAATTAATTGGATACCCTTGTGTCATTAAGTTTAATCACATGAATTAAGAGGTTAGATTTTTTAAGTTCATAGGAAGATAATATGCAAAATTCACAAGTTGTATATTGTTGTTTTTCTAGCCTCCTTCTTTTACAATGAGACTATAAATGCATGGAGAGCTTAGTTTTCTAGACTCCCCTGTTACTAATGCTTAGGCTAGTGTTTGTAGTTGTAGGGAGTAAATCACAATTTATAGTTGAAAGCATACTGATGTAGTATTTTTCTGGTCAATGGTGTTTTTCTTTATATTTTTGTCTGACACCCACAACTTCTATACTCCTTAAGGAATAAAAAAATAACTTTATTTCTTCATGGTTTAACAGTTGGCCATTGTGATGGTTAATTTTGTGTGTCAATGTGACTGGGCCACAAGGTACCCAGATACTCAGTTAAACAGTATTTCCTGGTGTAATGTGAGCTTGTTCCTGGATGAGATTAGTAGACTGAATCAGTAGGCTGAGTAAAGCAGATTGCCCTCCTCCATATGAGTGACCATAATCCAATCTGTTGAGGACCTGAATAGAACAAGAAGGCTGAAGAAGAGAGAATTTACTCTCTTTCCCTGACTGATGAACTGGAACATCAGTCTTCTCCAGCCCTCAGACAGACCTAAGCTATCAGCTCTCCTGGTTCTCAGGCCTTTGGACTAGGACTGGAACTGAACCACCAGCTCTCTTGTGTCTTCAGCTTACAGATGGCTGATGGAGGAATTCTCAGCCTCCACAATCAAAGTGAGTCAATTCCTTGTAATAAATCTTTCTCTCTCCCATCTCTGTACCTATCTCTTTCTCTATCTCTATCTCATCTCTACTTCTGTTTATATATTTTCTTTTAGTTCTGTTTCTTTGGATAACCATGATTAATAAGTAGTTAAACATTCAGTAATGTACAAATGTTGAATAAAAGCATAGGTTCTGCTGTCAGACAGACTTGAATGAATTCTGCTTTTCACAGTTGCTACTATGGAATCTTAGGCAAGATGAATAACTTTTTAGTTTTGTTCATCTGAAAAATGGAGATAATATTACTATCTCATAGATTTCCCCCCCCAGGGGATTGAATGAAACATTTTATAAATTTTAAAACGGAGAAATATATGTAAAGCTCGCTGAAAAGTGTCCGGCATATATTAAGAGTTCAATAGCTATTATTGTTAGGCTTCTAAATCTCTTTCTTCTACAAAAATTGTCTTTGGAATCTTTATCCCCTAATCTCTTTTCCAACCATTTTTTAGAAATTTTGTGTCTCAGTTTTCAGTTAAATAGCATTCAAGAGTATTGTGAATTTTTGAAGAACTAAGTGACAATTGAATCTCCTGAAAACTATTCTCTATAGATCATATATTCGACCTATTTTCTTTATATATCAAACAATTTCGTCTGATAATGAATGACAAATGCAATTATAGTATGTAAATATTGTAATAGAACCTTTCTATTGATGTTATTGTTCAAAAATATTGATCAAATATAAGTAAATAATCATTATGTACAAGCTTCTACTCTATTGATCTAACACACGGTCTGTATCTTGAGATTTATAAAACATTGAATAACTATCATTTTCTTCAGCATATAATTGAAATATATTTTGTGATGGCTCTAAAATATGTATGGTACTTCATCAAAATAATGTGAAAGCCAAGAACAGCATAAAAAAATAATCAAAGAGAAATAGAGCCACCACACACAGGGAGTTTATTTATATAAACTGCAGATATGATAAGAGTAGATAATCTTTTCTTAGCCATATTTGGCTTTTTTAGAAACTTTAAGCTTTATTCCCAGGGAGAACACTATCAAAGAGACACTTACCTCTTCAGAGAGGAAAATTTAAAAAGGAAATTTCAATGTGTAACTGTGTTCTTCCCGGGACTAGGACTTCACTCTTTCCTCCCACAGTAAGGACATTTCCATTCTTGAATTTTTGCTTTGAATTCATGCTGTTCTGTTATCCCCTTGAAGGTTGTCTTGATTATGAGAGTGCAGATAACTGTTCCCAAAAGCAGTTTTCACTACTGCTTTCAAGAAAATGTTTCATATATTTAAAATCTACGAAAGCATAGAAACATTTACATGTCATATTACTTTTTGGATATATAGAAATGCTATCAAATATTGAATGAAATATATATTATTTAGTTACAGGAGTCATTGTATTCAATTAAATGGATGAGTTGCTAAAGTGCTAAAACTGCCCCCACTAATAATTGGCAATTTTCATGGGGCAAAATGAGATGATTCTCAAGTTAATGAATTTCTGCATGAAATGTAAATCTTATTATATTGTCAGTGGTTTATTCCTAGGAATTATCACTTAAAGATAGTTTAGTATTTACTTGAACGACCTTTTGAGCTTCAAAAAGAGTATCACACTGAAATAAACTCACTATCTGAGAAGTAAATACAAGTGAGGCATGTACAAATTAAGTTGAATATTTTTCAAAATTGTAGCCATACTTGATTAATATATAAGGTTATTCTGGAAAAATAGGTGTTTTACCATTGAACCATGCCCTAAGCATATATATGGCTCATGCTTAAAGTACATGTTTTGCTTTATTTTAGATAAAAATGCTATCTCATTGAGTACGTGAAGCCCTCACACATTTGTGAATTAATTGGATTATGAACTTCAGTATGAATTAATTTTTATAGCCAACATAATTGCCAACAAATTCTATGAAAAGAAAAAGGAAAATATTACATACTAGATACAAAAATGATGAAAACAGATAGCACAAAATAAATTCATAAATTATATTTAGGTAAAAGCACAGTATTTTATCAGTTTTTCCTTACTGAACAAGTAAAACATAAATGTTTGACAAATGTCCAAAAATTAATAAGTGAAACCTGGAAGGTATTTGGTTGTAGAATTGTAAAGGTTTGATTTAATATTGTGTTTGGACTTTATTTGCTATTACTTTCTCTGCTATTTGTCAGGCTGCACCAATCTGTCATTAATTTATAAATCACAGGTTACTGGTTACAAATGTTGACTCCTATAAAAGATAAATCTCTAGGAGTTTCACTTTGTGCTATTTTCTTTGACTTTTAGTGACTGCAGTAAGTAATATTTACTCATAGTACTATGAACTTATTATAAATATAGAAAATATTTAGCAGTATATTGAATTTGAATTGTTGATAAACACAGCAGGTCTCTACATACCATAAAATAAGTTACTTTTATTTTATAATGAATGCTAATGAAGAAGCCTACCATGCCAATTCTTAGAATTATGTTCCCATTGACGTATTTTTGGCAAATACTTCTTTAATAAACTTCCCTGTAATCTCTTACTTACAGATTTAGAAAAACTGATACTTGAAAGTTTTCATTAAAATATATACTCACATTTTTCTTTGGGAAACCAAAACTTACTCAAGTTTATTCATTGGAACACTATTAGTAATAGCTAAAGATATTACTAGAAGTAGATTGAATAACCAAGAGCAAATGTAGCAAAATATGAACAATTTCTAAATCTACAGGGTATGTGTAAATGTATAGGAGTGTACATTATTCTTTAAAAATTTCTAATTTTGACATTTTGTGTAATACATTTGGAAAATAGATTAGGAAAAAATCATTCAGCTCTAGAATGCTTCATCACTCATATTACTCTTCAAGTTTATAAATTTCCAAAATACTACAAGAAATTCATTATTGTAGCTATGGAAAAGAATATGGTGGTTTAACTCTAGAAAGATCAGTCAGTGAACCCTGATATAATTAAATGTCTTTGTCACTTTGACCTATAGAAAAACATTAGCAAATAAATACACTACTATATATGCTTAAGCAAAATAAATAAATAAACAAATGGAAATTTTTACAGATTATGGATGAAGTGTTCATATCATGTAGTGAGAAATTTAGGATTTCATTTCTTTTTAGACATAAAATATATTTAGTATATAAAATATATTTAGTATATTTTATATATTTTATATTTTAACATTTAAATAGACATTTGTTTAGATATATTCTTTCAGGGAAAAACTTTCTTTCATAAAGTAAAAATGATATATATTAAAATATCTTTAAAATATTGATATCAAATATAATAAAGTATAAGTTATAGTCATTTCATGTGTTCCAGTTGTGTGAATATTATTTCTTGCACAAATTATCATTATACAGTGGAAAAGCACTCACTCAAATTTGCTTCTCTTTTTCATTAAGGAACTTAGAAATACCAGCATAGGCTCTGTTAGTATTTTCAGCAGCATTGTACTTTGTGATTCAATGATACTTGAGTACATGATTGAAAAATATTCACAAACTTTTGTTTTAGAGGGCTTTCCTCTTTTGTGTATTTTTTTCAGAGACATACCATCATTGATGTTTTGGTTACCTATATAATTGTATTTCACTGCTTATGAAAGGTTTTATTATTTCTGAAATCCAGAGTCCAGAGTTAGATTTTAACCTCTGTCTGTTCTAAATTAAAGATCTATAGTCCTGGGGGCTTCCCTGGTGGCGTAGTGGTTGAGAATCTGCCTGCTAATGCAGGGGACACGGGTTCAGGCCCTGGTCTGGGAGGATCCCACATGCCGCGGAGCAACTAGGCCCGTGAGCCACAACTACTGAGCCTGCGCGTCTGGAGCCTGTGCTCCGCAACAAGAGAGGCCGCGATAGTGAGAGGCCCATGCTCTGCGATGAAGAGTGGTTCCCGCTTGCCACAACTAGAGAAAGCCCTCGCACAGAAACGAAGACCCAACACAGCAAAAATAAATAAATAAACTAATAAACTCCTACCCCCAACATCTTCTAAAAAAAAAAAAATCTATAGTCCTGTGTATGAAGATTATAGAGTCAGCTTAGTTTAAATGCTGACTCATTCTGAAATAAATTTTATAATTTATTTGAGTAATTATTTAAGCTTTTACAATAAAAATTTTTAATGTCAAACTACAAATTTGGAGATAAATTTTAGGATATATATTTTCAAAATTCAGGAGAAATGTAAGAGAAGAGAAAAAAGAGGAAGACTCTTATGGTAAATTGTATTCTTGTTCATGATTGTCTCCTCTTCTGTAAGAGGGTTATACTTGTCTTTTCTTGCCATATATCTTTCTATACTTCCCCACACCCTTAGCAGTCTTGACCTTTCACTTAACTTTTCTTGGATGTGATTTTTGCCAGGTCTGAGAAGAAGCTTTATGATTGTGTGGGTCAGCACGATCTCTTATGCTTCTGCCACCTGTCACTGGAATAACATATCTCGAAGGCAGTCTTTTTTCAATCTTGGCTTCAGAATGAGAAGATACAGTCTGGAGAAGAGCCACAGTCAACCTATAGCCTATATGTGAACAAGAAATAAGTGTTTACTGTTGTAAACCCACTGGGATTTTAGGAGTGATACATACTACAGCATAACTCAGTAAAAGGTAAATATTACTAATGCCCACAAGCACTGTTGCTATTTCCACTGGATGTTTCTGCTCCCATTTTGCACTCTTGGGAAATATTTCCTCTTCTAGTAGGTAGCACTGCATCTTTCAGGCACCACAGACTCCTATCATCTACTGCCATATTCCGTTAGGTAATGGCATTATTTCAACAAGATTTTCTCATTCCCTAATAAAAGCAAACTGTGCACAACTTCCAATTCCACTGGGCAAGTAACATCAGATTGGCATCATCATCATTTGTAATAAGTTTCATCAAGTTATTCAATACCAGAATCTCAACTGTACCTTCTATAGCACAAACTCTATTTCATAGGCTAAATGATCTGTGAATATCTCAGTATACGAAAACTCTATGAATTGCTTTGCAGAATTGGAGTCATGTAGTGATACTGTGCAGGGCAGGGAGAGTGGGGGAAGAGTGGTTCCCCCACACCACCAACAAGCAATTCTAAGACATCATCTGTGTGTCCTATAATTCAACTCAATTCTGACACTATCTGCTTGGAGATAGCATCAGATTCCACAAGTTAATCGTTCAGTTCCATAAGACTACCCTTCCACCACCACTTCAGATGCCAGTTGCAAGCCTAGGTTGTTACCTACCTGTACTTCTGAACTACTGCCTATAAATCAGAGGTTCACAACATCCTCTCATTGGTTCAATTAATTGGTAGAGTGGCTCACAGAACTCAGGGAACATCTTACTTATTAGATAACCAGTTTATTGTAAAAGGACATGATAAAGTTTACAGATGAACATCCAGATGGAAGAGACGAGTAGGGCAGGATATGGAGAAAGGGCATGGGAATTCCATACTCTCTCAGAACAGAACATCTCCCCAAATCTCCCTGTGTTCACCATCCTGGAAGTTCTCCCTCTGACTGCAGTCCTTTTGGGATTTTATGGAAGCTTCATTACATAGACATGATTGATTAAATCATTGGCTATTAACCATTAATTCACACTCCAGCTCCTATCCTGTCCTCTGAGGTACGGGGAATGGGACTATAAGTTCCTAATCACATGGTTGATTCTCCTGGCGGCCAGCCTCTATCATTAGGTGGGGTCTAAAAGTCTCTGCATTAACATAAGAGACACTTTTATTGCCATAATCACTTAGGAAATTCAAAGGGTTTCAGATCTGTACCAGAAATGGGACTGAAGGCCAAATATACATATTTCTTATTATAAATCACAATATCACATATGCCTTTTTCCACAGGTATTCACTTTCAGACATTTGGTTCCATCTATTTTTATAGACACTTTCCTTATTAAATACTTCTACTCCCTCTCCAGAGGAATTATAACCCATACCCAGATGGTAAAACATCATTCTGTGCTCAGAATTTTCCCCAAACCATTGGAAGTGACCAGCTATATACGTAATCTAAATCCGGGATCTTAGTTCCCAACCAGGGATTGAACACTGCCCTGGCAGTGAAAGCATCAAGTCCTAACCACTGGACCAGCAGGGAAGTCCCATAAATCTGTCATCTTTCATAGCATATAATTACTAATTATTTCCTAAATGTTGATGAATTAAAAATTTAATATACAAATTTAATGTTACATTTTTAGTCATATGAACATATACAGAAGTGTTTACTGAGAAAATTATGAAATAATTACCCTTTTTGCTCCCCTTTAATAATAGTTATTTTTTAAAATAATACATTTTAAAAAGAGTGACTGATACTTCATAAAAATTGCCTTCAACCTGACTCACCAGGCATATAAGAATTCCAAGGGGAGTCACAAGTTAGGTTAAAATTAGGACCCTGATCATAGTAAAATTTATCTCTATGATGTCTAACATGGAATGTCCAGCCCCAAGTATAAAATATTTCATAAGTTATATTACCCTAATTTTTCTTCTTTGCATAAAATTATATGAGAATTCTAATGCACACAAACGTATACACAATTGTGATATGTATAATCAAACTCTGACATTTTGGTTCAAATAAATTATATTACATTTCTGTCGAGGTTAATTACACCAAAAATGGAATTCAGAAATAAATAAAATGAAAGTAAATTGGGTTAAAATATATAAATAGAACAATTTTTGTTTTGTTTTACAATAAGAACTTTAAAATACAGAGGAGACTAAGAAAAAGTGACTATAGACTATAGAACTTGACTATTTATTTATGTATAATAAGTTGATGGCGTGTGCCTGATCCTGAAGTTACTGAGAGTAATATTTTAGCCATATATTGTTTTTTAGTGGGTAAATGGATTTAAAACTAACTAAGTAGACTAAATAAAGATTACTTTCTCACCACTGCCTCTCCACTGGGAGGACAAAAAAGATATTTAAACCCTTATATTTCTCTGTTCTGGCTAGGTCCAAGTAAAAAGGATTTTAAAAATATCTGAAATATAAAAATAAAAATATTTTGAACATATGATTAGAAATAAAGAAAAAATATTTTGTCATATATTATTATAAGCACCACCACCAAAAGTTTGTAAATATGTTGATTATTTTTGGTTTAATATATATTGGCTAGGGCTTCCCTGGTGGCACAGTGGTTAAGAATCTGCCTGCCAATGCAGGGGACATGGATGTGACCCCTGGTCTGGGAAGATCCCACATGCTGCGGAGCAACTAAGCCTGTGTGCCACAACTACCGAGCCTGTGCTCTAGAGCCCGTGAGCCACAACTACTGGGCCTACGTGCCACAACTACTGAAGCCTGTGTGCCTAGAGCCCATGCTCTGCAACAAGAGAAACCACTGCAAAGAAGAGTAGCCCCCGCTCACCACAACTAGAGAAAGCCTGCGTGCAGCAACGAAGACCCAGTGCAGCCAAAAATAAATAAATTAAATAAATAAATTTATTAAAAAAATAAGTAACTAAAATAAAATACATTGGCTAGGTAGATAGTAAAAATATTTTATAAGAAAATTATAGCAGATAAAAATTGATTATACAATACTTATTATCATTAATTTATGACATTACAAAAGTTAACTTAATAACTTATTTCTATAATTTCAGTCCTTACTGCTTCATTTTCAATAGTATAAGAATAACTAGTTTGTGAGAGATTTTACAAGTAATCACAATTATTTTTTGGATGAGCAAAGCATAATATGTATCCATAGTTTAATTTTTTTGTTTGCCTGTGTCTTTGTTTTAATAAATACTTTTAAATATTAGTTAGATTTGGAATATGTTCTCTCTTTCTATTAATTTTGTCTTTTTATGATGTGTTACAAGTTTGATGCTTATTTTTTATACTCTAATAAATTATTTATATTTTAATCAATCTAATAAATTGTTTATATTTTAATCACATGAATACAAGCCATGAGTATGAAAAATATTGACCATTTTATTTCTTAAAACAAATCTGAAAGTTTCCAGTGAAATGAAATAGAGGAGAATAACAAGGAACTTCCTACACTAGCTTGTTCATGTTTTAATAAACGTTTTTGGTTTTCTTCTTACTATTAGAGATGAAAATAAGTGACATCATCTCATATTCCCCACGACTCAATGCATTTTTCAGCCTCTGTAGCATAACACATTGGAAAGAGCACAGGCTTTATTGACAGACAAACTTGAATTTTAATTCTAACTCTACAAATTACTTGCTATGGGATGTTGGGTGAGATACTTAATTTTTATAAGCCTGAGGATCCTCATTAATAAAATAGTGATTGTCATATCTAACTCAACATACTGTGAGGATTAAAGGAAAAATGGTATGTAGAAGAGATTAGCCCTGCAAACAGTAATAAATGGTAGCTGTTCTATTAAAATTATTATCATTATTATTACTGCTATTAGAGAAGTGACCGGTGGCCCCCAAACAGTTCTGGGGTTAGAAATGGCACCTCTTCTCAAGTCACCTCTCCCAAGATTCAGAATTAGTTAAAGGAAATAGCAAGAAAGAACATTTGGCTGCATAGTATTAAACCTGCCACTACCTACTCTACTTCTTCCTTTTGTCTGGGAATTTCAACAGTCATACCATGGAGGAAATGGATTGCCCTCAAAACAGATCCCTGAAGAGTGGGGAAGAACTGTGCCCTGACTGAAGAACAGTAGCTGACACAATTATTGTTCCTCATATACTATGGAGAGTTTAAAGTATGTGTTCAATTATGCATAGGTATCATATTTGAGTATTAAGTTCCATAGTTATCAATTTTTTATTGTACAGGTGACTGACACACATTTAAAATGAGATTCTGAAATGCCATTTAATTTGCATATTGTGAGGAGTTTTAAAAATACTATTCTAGCATAACCACCTATTAAAATAGCCATAGTCATCTATATTATTATACTTTTCCTAGCATAATTTATTTCTGAAAATTCCTCCCTACTCCTTTTTTATAATGCTAAAAGTTTTGTAAACTAATTGGGACCCTATCAGCACTTTGATCTCTGTAACTCAAAAAAATAATAATATTTGTTGAGTGCTTAATATGTGCTGATGTACTATTTTAAAAACTTTGTGACACAATATTATTATTTTCATTTTACAGTCAAGAAAACTAAGATTGTTAAAGTTGTTACTGTAATGATTTCTACAATAAAAATGTTAAAGTAATAGCTTATTGATAAATCTCTGAAGGCAATTAACTCTCAGGTATATTTTCAGCTCCTAAAATGTGAATTCTTCCTTTTGTTAGTGTCTTCTTGTTCTTTTGTCTCTTTAAACAGCTCACAACTCTTTTTGGAATGCTAGAGATCAGTTGATTAGAGAAGGTGTTAACATGTCAGGCATGTATTACACACTTCCTCATTTAAGCATGTTAAAACCACTTTATATAAATCAGTAATATTACCTGTTTAAAAGCAGAACACAACTTCCCAGTTTCTCGCATACATTATCGCATGCTTCCTTTATTTTACTTATAGATGATATCTAAAATAATAGCAATTCAAAGTGAGTTCACATTTTTAGGTATAAAGAAATTATCTCTTGTATTTTCACATCTGCATTGCTCCTATTCCTCCTTTCCTCCTTCACTTTCTTCTACATTCCACCTTCAACCAGTTGTTGACAGTGGGTGATAATATGTTTAATAAGTTAATGTTAAGTGCAACAGTGATTGTACTAATGTAATTCATTAACAAGTCAAACTACCAAAGCCCTTTAGTGAATATTTATAAAGTTGGATATTACTGGATATATTGAATTTATTTGTAATGGTTAATTAGGGAAGACAATAGAAGAAGGTAAGGGAAAGATTACAAGGCGAGTGTCTGAAAGGGAATTTGCATGGAGATATATATATGTATATGTATATGTATGTCCCCACCACACCCATTGCCTACTCTGGTAACTTCCAGTTTTTCTTACACATAGAATGTGGACAATATAATTGATAGAAATAATTTGTTAATAGGATACCTATTGATAGAATCGATTTGAAATTGAATCATAGATAATCATAGAATTGAATTATTGACTTGAAATTGAATCATAGATAATCTTTCTCAACCCACCCCAACTCCTTTCTCTGATTATATGTTTTTATGTTTGTAAGGACACTGAGGTGAAGTGAGAATGAAAAAATAAGCTTTTATTTTGCACATTTTCCACCGTTAACCAGTGATTTACAGAATGACTTTATTCTTAACTCTTCTTATTTGGAAACAAAACAAAACAAACAAAAAACCCTGACTACTGTCAGCATACTAAACTGATTATGTTTTATAAGGAAGACAATAAAATGAGGCAGTAGACAGATTTCAAATCCTCTATATGCTACCCTCCAGCTAGAAGGGAAAGTCCCTAAATGTTTGCTATTGCAATAAATAACCTCTGCCCACTTTGTTGAATATTATTGGAGCTCACTAGGGAATATTTCTAGCAAGGCACCATATGCTGCTCTCCTTTATATTGCATGCTAGGGCATACAAACAATATATCCATTCTGTTAAAGAATATATGAAGATTTATTGGAGTAGAATTCACTGCATCGTTTGGTTTAAATCAAATTCATGAGATTTGCCAACCTTGCTAATTACTTTGGAAAATATGAGAAAAAAGATCCTCATTTTTTATTCTGGAGAGGTCAACCTATTCCGGCTTGAGATATTTCTCGGCTTTTTCTTAGGAACAGGGACTTGATGTTCCATTAGCATAATTGCATGTATCCTTCAAGCCTCGAGGAGGACTTCCAACACACTGAAATTTTAACTGTGTCTGACTCCTCATTAAAAAAAAAAGTAATTTCTCAGAAAAAATCCTACAGGGTCAACAAAGTTATGTGTCATACTGAGGATTAAGGACATTGAAAATGTCTGTTCTGTGATAATAAATTTCTTCACTCTTTTAAAATGGAAACCTCAGAGGAAGTGATTTTGAAATGAGAAATTAAGGTTTAGAAACAAAAGGTCATGCATAGTTAACCTCTATTATCACCAACAACTCACAAACCATATTAGTCTTGAGAACAATCAGATAAAATTTAGCAAATTACATGAATATTGGATAAGAAAGATAATATCCTTTGTTAATATAAATTGAAACTGAACTGCATTTTAACACACATTTTCTTTTCTGCATTAATGCATGTCGTTTTAGATGTTTATGTGAGAGGAATCATATTTTTAAAAACAGCAAAAATAATCACTAAATTGGCCAATCTGGAAATATCACTGCCTTACAGACAAAATGTTGGGCTATAATTTTTAACTCTATTTGCTGCCTTGATGGAAATAATCCATTGAGTTTTATTCTTTCCTTTTTTCTTCTTAAAGATTGTTTTGATGTGGACCATTTTTAAAGTCTTTATTGAATTTGTTACAATATTGCTTCTGTTTTATGTTTTGGATTTTTGGCCTCGAGAGATGTGGGATCTTAGCTCCCTGACCAGAGATCGAACCTGCACCCTCTGCATTGGAAGGCAAAGTCTTAACCATTGGACTGCCAGGGAAGTCCCAAGTTTTGTTCTTTCTTAAAGAAATTAAGAATATGGAAAAGATGAATTTCAAAAATTCTTTACTGTTTGCAACCCTTGATTTTAAATTATAGGTATTCATACATGTTACTTTTGATACAACTAATAACTAAAAATCCAATGGAGAATATATTTCCAAATCCATGTCAAAGGATGGGATGAGTTGGAAAAAAAAGGTATTAATTTTAAGTAAATACCTAAATAGCATAATAATGTGGAAAATCAGATTTGACACATAATTGGAGATGAGTATAAAATATTGTTATATATTTGAGCACAGTAAACAATATATTTGTTAAATGAATGCATAATCAAGAAAAAAATAAAGAAAGAGGAAATGTGAACACATTTAGGTAGACCAAGTTTAAAAGAGATTTTAAGTTGTGGGGAGAAAAAAGTATTTAAGATGGAGAAAGCAGGAATGAGATAGAAAATAGAAATTTGTGTATAAAAAAGGGTAGACTCTGTGCTAAATACTGTGCTTGGAGCTTTTACATGTTATCTCATTGAATCTTCATAAAAACACCTCAAAGTGCATATCAATCTCACCATTTCACTCGAGGACAACTGAGAATTTGTCAATATAAAGGCCCTTTTAGATATGTTCAGAACAGTGTGGAACAAGAAAGAGATATGCTTGCTTCTGGGCCCAGACTGATATATTTAATAACCTGGAGGAAGAAATTCTTTTCAACTTCCATTGTACCTTCTTCTTCTCCTTCAATGAAAATTTCCCTCTGAAAAGACAATTTGAAAAACAATAGTAAAGAAAAACAGACATACAGATAAGTTGAGGCGTTTAAGAGAGAGCTCATGTGCTTTAAATCAATTAACAAACATTGATTCACTCCAGGGTACATAGTGACCCAGTGTTCTGGCCCAAGTTGCTGTGTAACCAACACCAGTACCTTCCTATGGATGGAAAGTGAAGAAGGTCATCTACATCAGGGCTTGGCAAACTATGGACAATGGGCCAAAGCCAGTCCACCATCTGTTTTTTTAATAAGTTTTATTAGAACACAATTACACCCACTGTCAATGGCTGCTTTTGCATCACAAAAGCAGAGTTGACTAATTACAGCAGAGACCACAGGGCCAACATAGATGAAAATATGTACTATCTGGCCAGTTACAGAGAAAGTTTGCCAATTCTGCCATAGTTACTTGAAAAGGGTAGATCTCTAGGTTGTTCATTTTCTCTGTTTATCTACCCATTAAGGCTCACAACAATGTCAGTGTGGAAGCACATGATCATTACTTTCTTAAAATAATTTTTTAATCTTGGAGAATTACCTTTGAAAGTTAATTGTTTTAAGAAAATTAATTTTAACACCTTTTTCCCACTTATTGTTCTTATAGTGCAGCAAACAAAACACCTTTTATGAGAATGTAGTAACTCCAACAAAAATATTTTACTGATCTTAGAATCATCTCAAAGAAAAACATGAGAAGGAATAAATATTTTCCTTGAGAAATGTTCATGTATACTTCCATAACAGTGTAACAATAAAAGCCCATATCACCATAGGGTTGTGGGTTTTTTTTCCACATTGTGCACATGAGTGTGTGTGTGTGTGTGTGTGTGTGTGTGTGTTTTAACATCTTTATTGGAGTATAATTGCTTTACAGTGCTGTGTTAGTTTCTGCTTTATAACAAAGTGAATCAGCTATACATATACATATATCTCCACATCTCCTCCCTCTTACGTCTCCCTCCCACCCTCCCTATCCCACCCCTCTACATGGTCACAAAGCACCTAGCTGATCTCCCTGTGCTATGCGGCTACTTCCCAATAGCTATCTATTTTACATTTGGTAGTATATATAAGTCCATGCCACTCTCTCACTTCATCTCAGCTTACCCTTCCCCCTCCCTGTGTACTCAAGTCCATTCTCTACATCTGCAACTTTATTCTTGTCCTGCCCCTAGGTTCTTCAGAACTGTTTGTTGTTGTTTCTGTAGATTCCATATATAAGTGTTAGCCTATGGTATTTGTTTTTCTCTTTCTAACTTACTTTACTCTGCATGACAGATTCTAGGGCCATCCACCTCACTACAAATAACTCAATTTCATTACTTTTTATGACTGAGTAATATTCCATTGTATATATGTGCCACATCTTTATCCAGTCATCTGTCAATGACACTTAGGTTGCTTCATGTCCTGGCTATTGTAAATAGAGCTACAATGAACATTGTGGTACATGACTCTTTTTGAATTATGGTTTTCTCAGGGTATATACCCAGTAGTGGGATTACTGGGTCATATGGTAGCTCTATTTGTAGTTTTTTAAAGACCTCCATACTGTTCTCCATAGTAGCTGTAGCAATTTACATTCCTACCAACAGTGCAAGAGGGTTCCCTTTTCTCTACACCCTCTCCAGCGTTTATTATTTTTAGACTTTTTGATGGTGCCCATTCTTACTGGTGTGATGTGATACATCATTGTAGTTTTGATTTGCATTTCTCTAACGATTAGTGATGTTGAGCATCCTTTCATGTGTTTGTTGGTAATCTGTATATCTTCTTTGGAGAAATGTCTATTTAGGTCTTCTGCCCATTTTTGGATTGGGTTGTTTGTTTTTTTGTTATTGAGCTGCGTGAGCTGCTTATAAATTTTGAAGATTAATCTTTTGTCAGTTGCTTCATTTGCAAATATTTTCTCCCATTCTGAGGGCTGTCTTTTGGTCTTGTTTATGGTTTCCTTTGCTGTGTAAAAGCTTTGAAGTTTCATTAGATCTCATTTGTTTATTTTTGTTTTTATTTCCATTTCTCTAGGAGGTGGGTCAAAAAGGATCTTGCTGTGATTTATGTCATAGAGTATTCTGTCAATGTTTTCCTCTAAGAATTTTACAGTGTCTGGACTTACATTTAGGTCTTTAATCCATTTTGAGTTTATTTTTTTTGTACGGTGTTAGGGAGTGTTCTAATTTCATTCTTTTACATGTAGCTGTCAAGTTTCCCCAACACTACTTCTTGAAGAGGCTGTCTTTTCTCTACTGTATATTCTTGCCTCCTTTATCAAAGATAAGTTGACCGTATGTGAGTGGGTTTATCTCTGGACTTTCTATCCTGTTCCATTGATCTATATTTCTGTTTTTGTGCCAGTACCATATAGTCTCAATTGCTGTAGCTTTGTAGTATAGTCTGAAGTCCAGGAGCCCGATTCCTCCAGCTCCATTTTTCTTTCTCAAGACTGCTTTGGCTATTTGGGGTCTTTTGGGTTTCCATGCAAATTGTGAAATTTTTTGTTCTAGTGCTGTGAAAAATGCCATTGGTAGTTTGCTGGAGATTGCATTGAATCTGTAGATTGCTTTGGGTAGAAGAGTCATTTTCACAATGTTGATTCTTCCAATCCAAGAACATGGTATATCTCTCCATCTGTTTGTTTCAACTTTTATTTCTTTCATCAGTGTCTTATAGTTTTCTGCATACAGGTCTTTTGTCTCCTTAGGTGGGTTTATTCCTAGATATTTTATTATTTTTGTTGCAATGGTAAATGGCGGTGTTTTCCTAATTTCATTTTCAGATTTTTCATCATTAGTGTATAGGAATGCCAGAGATTTCTGTGCATTAATTTTGTATCCTGCTACTTTACCAAATTCATTGATTAGCTCTAGTAGTTTTCTGGTAGCATGTATCGCATTCTCTATGTATAGTATCATGTCATCTGCAAACAGTGACAACTTTACTTCTTCTTTTCCAATTTGGATTCCTTTTATTTCTTTTTATTCTCTGATTGCTGTGGCTAAAAATTCTACAACTATGTTGAATAATTGTGGTGAGAGTGGACAACCTTGTCTTGTTCCTGATATTAGAGGAAATGGTTTCAATTTTTCACCATTGAAAATGATGTTGGCTGTGGGTTTATCATATATGGCCTTTATTATGTTGAGGTAAGTTCCCTCTATGCCTGCTTTCTGGAGGGTTTGGTGTTGAATTTTGTCGAAATCTTTCTCTGAGTCTATTGAGATGATCATATGGTTTTTCTCCTTCAATTTGTTAATATGGTTTATCACATTGATTGATTTATGTATATTGAATAATCCTTGCATTCCTGGGATAAACCCCACTTGATCATGTTCTATGATCCTTTTAATGTGCTATTGGATTCTGTTTGCTAGTATTTTGTTGAGTATTTTTGCATCTATGTTCTTCAGTGATATTGGCCTGTAGTTTTCTTTCCTTGTGACATCTTTGTCTGGTTTTGGTATCAGGGTGATGTTGGCTCTATAGAATGTGTTTGGGAGTGTTCCTCCCTCTGTGCTATTTTGGAAGAGTTTGAGAAAGATAGGTGTTAGCTCTTCTCTAAATGTTTGATAGAATTCACCTTTGAAGCCATCTTCACCATAGGGTTTTGATTCCACAGTGTGAGTAAAATAAATTCACTTATGCTGTGCATTAGAGAGCCTCCAGAGAGGATAATCAATGCAAATACATATAAAAATGGGTCTAAAATTCAGAATCCTTCCAATGATGGAGAAGAGATGATGACTTTTGAAAGTGCTAAAAGCAAAAGTTGGAACTCTGTGTTGTATATATTTTAAACTAGAGTCATTATCAAAACAAACAAAGAAAAAATATTATTAGCAGTAATGTCATCACTGTTATTAATATCACAAATGGAAGTGGTGGAAACATTTGAAGATCTTGTTTAACCAAATTCTAATTGATATTCTATGTTGATATCAGGTCTGAGGTGCAAGTTGTTGTCATTGGTGGGTGTCTGATATCACTAAAATAAATTTATATTTTGAAATCAAAATCAATCCAACATTAGACTTCGTTTTTCCTTTAACATTTAAGAACAATGGCTCAACAACTTTTTTTCATCACCATTCACATATTCAGTTAAATTTATTACAACCAATACATATCAGTATCTGACAATTCTGTTGATGAAGATCATATCAATGATCAAATTTTATGTGCTAAGTCAATGACAAACTGTAAAGTGTTCAATTCTATGGATTCCATATAACTAGTCTTTGGAACCAGGTCAACTGGTAAATGAATCACATTTGATTCCCACTTACTGAATCTGTGAATTGGGTGAGGTATTTAACATGTCTGGGCTTCAAATACTATGTTTTTTGAAAAACACTTTATTGAATTATAACCACAAAAGCAGTACGCTATACTCCAGTCTTTGAAAACTTAAGCATGACTGATAATTAAATCACAGTTATTTTCATTTATTAATTCTGGGTATTAGGTGAGGAATTTAACATGTCTGAGCCTTATATAGCTCATCTCCAAAACTGGGATGCCAATATCTAATTAATAAGAACAAGTGTAGTTTAGATGACATATAAATTGTTCTTAGCACATGGTGCCTTAAAAGAAACACTCAGCATAATCATCATCACCACTGTCAACATCACCATTGTCAACATCAAAAATTGAGATAGATGCTAGAAAATACTAATAAGCAAGAGTTATTCAAATTTTCCGCATAGGAAGATGATGAAGAGTATGATTTTCTTTGACTGAACAAACATAAGCTCACCATCCTTCTCCCTTCCTATCTTTACAACAGAGACTGGAAGATGGAAAATTCACTTTCCCTGACTCCTTTACATGTGTAAACCATCAGTTCATACAGTTCAGAATGGAGGAAATTAGAATTATGTAGCATTTATCCTTTTTTAGCCATCCTAATTAAAGGAACAGATATGCTGGCACCTTGCCTTCCCATTCTTTGTTTTAGAATTTTAGTATTATGCCTGGAGCTTCAGCTGCCACCTTAAAACTATAATGTAAAAAATATAAAGGAAAGACCAAGAGAATTTTTGTGTACCAAGCCAAATTTTGTATATTTTTGTGCATACACACAAATTTCTATGCAATTATTTTGTGGTTATGATTAAGTGAATAGGTTAATAAGTATCATTTATGTGTAACACATTTGCATACCAATTAGAGACAAAAAAGAAATGAGTAGATCCATGTATACATTATTTAGTAATGTTCAATGTATATTTTTAACTAAAAGTATACAAAGTTGCAGATTTGTGAGATTTTATTTAAGCAATAATAAATCATGTAACCAGCTACACACAAAAAACCTTAAATATTATATTTGAGCTAGGATAAATAGATGAGGCTGTGTGAATTCACAGAACTATATATACCAGATTGTTAAAACTTTATATTTGATGTAAGGCTGCAGGAGAAGTCAAAGACAGAAGAGCAACCCAGAAATTACTAGCTTTCTTATTATACATATTCATATGTTTATACTTGCTAAAATGTGAATATTTGGACTATTGTTATATGAATAACTCATCAGCTCTTAAGGATTATGTTGAATATCATATTAAGTAAAAATATTGAGAACTTACAAATAAAACTATTTGAGAGAGAGGTAAGTGTTCATTCACTAAATCCAATTTAATTGAGTTTAGGAAATGTCCTGGAGTCTTAATGACACTCAATTCAATATATCACCAGCTAATTATGTTTTATAACTTTTACTGTAAATTATATTTTGTTGTTTATTGAAAGTACCATGACAAATACGAATTTTTAAATTGTAAAGCTAAAAAATAAGACATAGATGAAGTTTCCAGTTCTCTGTTTAAAATGATCCTTTGAGTAGAAATGGTCAGTTTAAAATTGAATTAATGGATAATATGGTGCAATAAACTAACCAAGAGAGCATCTCTAAGTTTTGTAAATGAAGTTGATTTCAATATTTGAATCTTCCTGATTTCAGATATGACAGTAAGTCTCATTACATAAACTGATCTCTTAATTCCATTGAGTTTATGGCAATGCTCCTGAATGAGATGTTCAAAACATGATTTTTTACTTCTTATATATTTTTCATCTGTGTCCATCAAAAGCAAGCATTTTTTAAAAATCAAATCTTTTAAAGCTATTTTGTTGGAGTGTTTTTGAACTGAGACCAAACAATATTGATAAGGTTGAGTTATAGTCTTGGAAAATATAGTTATTAAGGACAATACTTACACCTTTTTAGATGTTAATGAAATGTCTAGCTTTTTAAAAAACTTTGATTCAATTGTGCTGTGAAAATAAACAAAAAGTTTTATATAAACCTGAGTTACCTTTGTTTCTAATATTTAAACTGTTCAATATATGCACATCACAATCCTTTTACTTAAAGGCCGTATGACTTGATGATATTTAGAAAATAGAAAAGTAAGATTTTTGTGGTTAAGTATTAGTGTAATGTTTAATAATGAGGTGTCTGTTTTAATTGTAAAAGTAACTTTAAACTTCAAATGATGTTTAGTATGCAGAAGGATGTTATAGACCTTTTTCTCTCTGGAATAAACAAACAAACAAACAACCATCCAATCATACTCTCTACAGTACTACTGAAGATTGGTGGACAGAAGGGAAACTTAATGCTAGACTTTCCTAATTAAGTGGAGAGTTATAGTAGCAAAAGCTGAGGAAATAAATACTTAAGATGTAGATAGGTTGAGAAGTGTGTCTGCAATTGGAAAGGGGACTTGCATAAAGAGAAATCAAGAGACTATAATAACTGTGGACATTTAGGGAAAATTGAAATCTAATAGTGCCTTGGACATAAGAAAATGTCATTAAAATTCCAAATTTCTTTTTGTCCTTTTCAACTCAGGAATTTACAAAATAATTGGAATTCAAGGAAGAGATAAAAATAGAAGAATTTATTCAATCTTCACATTATCACATGATTATGGTTCTTGGTTTCTTGGACCGCTCCAGAGGTGCAGCCAAAGGGGATCAGACTACATGACTCCGAACTCTGCCACTTCAACTTGTGGGTTATTTTAAGCTGAAGGCAATCAACACCCAGCAGATTCAAAGAAAAATGTTTACCGCTCCCTTGAGAATTTAGATAGGTGGCCTGGCTCAGAGAGAGAACTATTACCAAAGATAACTTTCATCTGAAAGACCTATCTAATTTGCAGGACAAACGTCCAATTACCAAACATCTGCTCTTCTCATTGTCCTGTAAATTACCCTCCTCTCCTTTCTAATCCCAGGCCCCTATCCCTTTCCTTAGCTCAGGGGGCCTTTAAGCCTCAACTGCCTGACTTGCCTTTGGGTTTCATATTTTAAAGGGATCTCACACATATAAAATTAAACTTATTTTTCTCCTATTAATCTGTTTTATGTCAATTTATTTATTAGACCATCCAAAGAAACTAGAAGGGTAGGATGAAACATTTTTTTCCAACAAAGCTAAATGTAAAGCAAAAGCATGGAGAACTACTGCCTAACTACCTTCCAACCTAAACACTGTCAAGATCAAAGGAAATATCAGAGAGTTAGTTTAACCAAAGGTGAATTCACTATAATCAAAGATACAGGCTAGCCTCCAACTCAACTGGGCTCTTGCTCCTGCCAACTATCCCAAAAATAAAAGAATTTATACTATGTGGAAAAAACAAACAGAATTTTACTTTTCTTTTCTACACTATATCTGGAATATAAGAAAAAAAATCATGAGTAAAGAGTGTCATCACCAAACGGTGACATATGTCATTCTTGCTCCCCTTCAACAGCTAACATGTATTCAACCAATGAGGGAATCCCAGAACATGGGGGTAAAGTTGAAGCACTCCCCTGCATCACAGAGACCTAGACAGACTGCATTAGAGGGGTAAGAGAAGTGACTACATTTGACCACATTGCCCCTCCCACCTCCTCAGCAGCATCACACAGAGAGGTCTTCCCTGAGCCGCTGGTTCCTCCAATGGGAAAAGAATACCCAGGGAGGACAACCAGCCTCTCCCAGCATTGTGGGTTGCTTTATGGGAGCCTCTACTCTGTTCTTACACCACAGGGGTTGCAACAGAATCTGTGGGTCCCAGTCACTGGAAATCCTACTATGATGAAGAAAGTGGGAGGAGCTTGCAACAACCAGCATATAGTTCCTACCTGCACTGCCCAAGTAGAACCAGCAGCTTTGCTTATCTGCAGAATCAAGTCAAGGGTGCACTCTGATTAGGAAACTTGGAGGGTCCAGATCTGCCTGATTTGGATCCTCAAACTAGTTTTTCTGACCCTAGAGCCTGGTTTGCCCACACCCAGGTAAGGTGTTGAGTCATAGCTTCACCCACTGTGGAGAGTGACTTCTGGCCTCATCTGACCAGAAGGGCTGGTGACAACTCCTGGAAGCTGCACTGGCTCAGCAATGTACAAACTGAGAGAAAGGCAGACTGAACTGACAGTTTGCATAGCAAAGCCAGTGACTCTGTTTGACAAGGGAACTTGGAGTGTGGATCAAGTTAAGACAGCAAACTGAGAGCTTTGCCAGTTTCAGAGGTGCTTCTTCAGCTATGTCCAAGCAAGGCATTTAATGTGTATCTCTGCTCATCTCTGAATACAGCCTTCAGCCTGTCCAACCAGGGAACCTAACTATAGCATGTGGGAAGCTGGGTAACCCATTCAATGGTGCTATGTAAAGTGACACTTGAACAGATTGCACAACCCATGGAGCAGAGCAAAAGTGGTGGCCTCACCTGACCAGGGAATTCAGTACACACTCAGGCCTGATTTGGACCTCCAAATAATGAGCTGTACAGCACCTGGGCACTGACCTGCTGCCCTGCCAGGGCAGGGAACCTTATTCATAGCCCCATTTTCTTTTTTTTTGTATGTGTGTGTGTTTTTTAATTAATTAATTAATTTTTAATTTATTTTATTTTTGGCTGCGTTGGGCCTTCGTTGTTGGGCACAGGCTTTCTCTAGTTGCGGCGAGCGGGAGCTCCTCTTCGTTGTGGTGCATGGGCTTCTCATTGCCGTGGTTTCTCTGGTTACGAAGCAGGGGCTCTAGGCGCGTGGGCTTCAGTAGTTGTGGCTCGCGGGCTCTAGAGTGCAGGCTCAGTAGTTGTGGTGCACGGGCTTAGCTGCTCCGCGGCATGTGGGATCTTCCCGGACCAGGGCTTGAACCGTGTCCCCTGCCTTGGCAGGCGGATTCTTAACCACTGTGCCACCAGGGAAGCCCCATAGCCCCATTTTCAACTGCATATAGAACCTAGACTCAACCATCTAGTTAAGCTTGCCCAGAGAATTCAAGCAATCATGAAGCTCATCCTACAGCCCCACTTGGGTAGGGAACCAAGTCAGCACTCCTGTCCGACTTTTTTCAGCCTCTAGCACGCCCCCTAATCTCCATCCTCAGAGCTACTACAGTTGCCTTGTGCCCAAACAGACCATAATGACAGGCCCAACCTGCCCAAGCACATTACCAGCAGACATACCCAGAAACCCAAACTGAGCTGACTTGTGAAGAACTGTCTCTGCCAAAGCAAACCTGCAATGTCTGGAAAAGGAGTCCCATTACTCAAATGTACAGATATCAATGTAAGGAATCAAGGATCATAAGGAGATGTGATTTTCACTATTAAAGATAGGAATTTAAACTTTTGAAAGGGACAAATTAGAATATTAGTAGGAATTCTGAAATGATGTTTATACATATATAATAGTATGTGTAGTATATATGTGAGTGTACTTATCTTCAAGCTTTTTCCACTGAGTGGTTTTAGAACAGCATTCATTATCTAATAGAATTTCCTGTGATGATGGAAATGTTTTATGTTTGTGCTATCCATTATGTCACTAGCCACATTTGGTTATTAAATACTTGAAATGTGACTAGTATGATTGAGAAACTTACTTTTAGTTGTATGTAATTATAATTAATATTTATGTTAAAATAGCTATGTGTTGATAATGGCTATTATAGTTGCAGCACAAAACTAGAAGCAAGAATACACCATTAGCAATGAGCACACAGAGAACCCAGATTTTGATTTTTACTAAGAGAAACCAGGACTCTTTGGAGAAAAGTTTGATTCCAGAGCTGGGTCAGGGAACGTATGATATGAGCTTGGCAAATCTCACTATAGCAAAAAGTAAAAGAGTTCTCAAAGAATGAAGGGTCATATCAAAATGATATGAGAACCAGCTTAAAGGATTCCTGCTAGTCATATCTGGGGCATTTGGATATCAAAATAAAGAGGGATCATAATGAATTATAATCCATTAGATAAATCATTTCCATAAGTCCATTTGGATATAAATAAATAAATACATAAATAGGGAAAAAAGAAAAAACTATTTCTTAAAGTAGAATGTCAACTGATAAAGGTGGAAAAAATAATGGAATTAGGAAGTATTAGTGGATCCTAAAACTAGTTAGTGACTATTTGATGAAGAACAGGGTATTTACATGCTCTCAAAATATCTCATATTTATGTAGTCTTGAAATATCTCTCAAGAAAATATATCAATTTCCAAGAAAAATAATATTAGCAGTGAAGAGACTTGACAGACACCATCTTAAACAAGTGATCTAATTTTACATGTACCAATATAGGGACAAGCCAATATTATGTGTTTCTTGATATGATACTCAGAGAAGAACATAAAATCATTTACGTAGTATTTCTGCCAAAAATGCATAGTCTGAATTCAATCATAAGGAATTTTCAGAAAAAAACAAACTGAAAGACATTCTAAAAATAAAAAAAAAAGTAGTCTGTATTGTTAAAATGTCAAGGTCAAGACAGACAGATAATATTCCAGGTTAAATGAGACTAAAAATAAATGGCAACTAAATGTAATGCATGATCCTGGACTAGGAAAACACATAGCCATTAAGAACATTAATGGTACAACTGACAAAATATGAGAATGGACTGAATTCAGATAATAGCATTGTATCTATGATATATTTTCTAATTTTGATAATTGCTCCGTGGTCATGTAAAAGAATGTCCTTGTTCTAAGGAAGTACACACTGAATTATTTCAGGGTAAAGTGACAAAGTTATCTCCAATTTGTTCTCAAATGATTTAGAAAAAATAATCATAAAACATATATGAGGAAATGTAAAGAATTGGTGAATCTGGATAAAGAATTATTTGTATGATCCTAGCAACTTTTCTGTAAATTTGAAATTATAACAAAATGTAAATTTAAATCAACTATATTTTTAATAAAAGCAAAAAAATGAAATTTGAAAAGTATAAAAATACCAAGAACTGTAAAACACTTAGAAATACATTTAATAAAAGTTCTGCTAAGTCTCTTATAAAATGTGGAAGACTCAGTATCTTAAGATGTAAGTTCACTTCAAAGTAATCTAAAAGTAACTCAACCCCAGTCAAAATTGTCAGGCTTTTTTTTTGGTAGAATTTGACAAGCTAATTTAATATTTTTATGGGAATGGAAAGGACCTAGAATAGTCTCCAAAACTTCTTTGAAAAAGGATAACAAAATTGAAATAAGTACATGATGTGACCTCAGAACTTACTAGTATGCTACACTGGTTGCGACACTGGCAAAGGATAGACAAATAAATCAAAGGAAGAGAACAGAGAATCTAGACAACAAGCAACATAGACATATTGATTTTCTACAGAAGTACCAATGCAAATAAAAGGACACTGGAAAGTCAGTTTCTCTCTCTCAAGAGAGAAAGCAACCTGAAGTATGTGTAAATTTTAATGAGTGCTATTATCTTCATAATATGCTAAATAAAAATGATTTCTTTTACTGTAAGAGATGCTAACTTCCTTTCAAATATTATTTTCCTAACTTTTGGTCAGTAATGTACCTAAATGTGACTATTTAAATTCTGAATGTGCTTGCACTGAATTAGACTTTGTATGAATTAAAGTTTCCATAAATGTCACTTTGTCAGGAGATTGACATGAGTTCCAGCAAACATTACTTCTTAAAAAGCCAAAAATGATGAATAAGCACAAATGAAATAACTATGGAGTGGTATATAACATTCATAGCCAGCTGTGGAATTGTTATTATAAGCATGTGACTAAGTTGTCACATGTAGCAGGCATACGCCAACTCAAACATTAAATCAGTTCATCTTATATATCAGCAATGAGAAACAATTCGGCACAAACAGTAAGCATAAATAATTCTAATTTAACATATAACATTGATCTTCTGATAGTTATGACTGATCAGTTTCTCTTTCTATTCTGAAAATTTTGAAGCCAGCTTGTTGCATTCAAACCCCATCCACCTAACACCTCATGAATGCAAACTGATCATATCCATGAGGGTTTCTAGTGATTTGTTCCCAAATTCATGCTGCTTTGATATTACTTTGATTTGGTTCCACAATTTTAGTCGCATCATTCAATCATTATCCATTCTTGCATTGAATTAATTTAGTTTCTCTGTCTCAACTCTTGGCTTCTCCAGAGACTTTCCCTATTTTAGGTCAGTTTAGGTAATCCTTTGTGGGAAATGGGGAGGCAGACTGCTGTGAGAAACCTTATTGAGAGAGTAATAAAATTGGACCAACTACTGTCAACTTATATTCCTTCATTTACTGGAAATGTTTGGGAATTAGGGGGAAAAAAGGAAAAGATTAAAGAAATGTATAGAAGTGGCAATTAGTTGAGATATATTCTTGGTCTTAAGGTCTACTGATTGACAAGTTAAAGAAAACTGTAATCTTTTTTAAGCAAAGGTAATATTTTTACTTATACAGGGAGAAAAATATTATCTGGAAACATAAGAATAATTATTTAAAAGCACAGCAGTTAAGATGAATAAATACTTGAAAATATTAACTATACTACTTAAAAGGGTAATTTAAAAAAAGGCAATTATTTTCTCCTATCAAATTGACAGCTGTTTTATTTTAGCAGTAATACAACTGTTGGCAAAGATTTAGTCAAGTGTACAGACGCCCATGTTGTTGGTGGAGTGTAAATTTGTATAGTCATTCTGAAAGGCACTTTGGCAATGTGCCTTCAGATTTTTATAAAACACCCATAATATTTGATCCACAAATTCCACTTCTAAGAATCGTAATTTAGGGAATAATCATAGAGGTGGACGCATATCTGTGTAAGAGGATGTTCATTAGTGATTTGTGTAGCAGTGAATCATAAGAAACTACTGATATATCTATAAAGAACTAATAGTTAAGACAATAATACCATAAGTTTATAATGAAACACTTTGTAATCATTAGAGCCTTTAATTTTGTTTTGACGAGCATTCATTACATAAAGGGTTGTTCGTGATAAAATAGTAAACGATATCTAGGTATAATACTGATGTATTTTGTTAAAATAGGAGAAAAAAGACTAGAAGTCAATACTCTGAAAATAAAGAGTAGTCATTTTATATTTTTTCCATATTTTTCAAACTTTATCTTAATTCACTTGTCAATTGCCTGTTATAGCCTGTATCCATCCTACCTTTCTTTACCACTTCTGTATGAATTTTAGCTCTGCACCTTGTCTTCCAGCAAGAGACAAACATTTCTAAGCTTTAATGTGATCAACTGGACCTAAATTTATCTAGGAGATTGTTAGCCCATGTTTCTAATTGGAAACGCATGTGTGTTCACCAAGCTTTTTTCCCTTTCAACTGGCTGGGAGTGAAAAGGTCCAGAGCAGCTACCTTAGATTTAGGAAACGTTGTACTAACAATGTGGACCATCCTACTTACTGGTTGCTTACTTCTGGACTGTTAAAGAGAAAAATAAATGTTTATCTCGTTAAAGCCTCCATATTTTGAGCCTCTCCATTATAGTATATAGCATGTGACATAATTAATAAATGTGTACATTTTTATGAAGAAAATTTTATAATAAAAGAACCAAGTAAGTCAACAGGGTAAATAACTAATCTTATTGTATAAAATGCATTATAGTATGTGGAAGCCATGAGCTACCCCTAGAAGGCTGTTGAGCTTATAGTTTCCTCAAGCGCTGATATTTAAAATTTGCAAGGGATTCATACAAAACATACACACAGAAGTTTTAAGAACATGACAATGGGACACAATTCTCGATCTACTGTGAAATTTTTCAACTTCAGCACTATTGACATTTTGAAGTAGAAAATTCTTTGTTGTGATGGGCTGTCCTGTGTATTGTAGGATGTTTAACGGCATCCTTGGCCTCTACCCACTAGGTGCCAGTAGCACTCTCCCAGTTGTGATAACAAAAAATAATCCAGATATTGCCAAATGTCCACTGGGCACAAAATTGTCCCCTATTGAGAACCACTGACATACAGTAACCTCTCATGATTATGGGGAATATGGTGTATAATAAAATCATTGAGAGCAAATTAATAAAGTGCCATGGCTCTGACAAAAATTCTCTCCTTGACCAAACCCTAGTGAGGCTCCTCTGAATCCTCTTCCCAACTACGTGTCAACCTTCAGCCTTTGTGTTTGTCTTTACATTGCCTGATTTTAGCCAAAGTCCTGCTAGTCTGTTTAGCCAAAATCTCCTACCTGGATATCTGATCAATATTTAATCAAATTTTTCATCTTCCACCATCTCCCAGGTGATAGCTAATCACTCTGGCCTGCCTTCAGCAAGAATCCTGTTACATCATTTTAGGCAGAAATTTTCCCTCCACTGACCACCCAAATTACTCTTTGGCCATAAATCCCCACTTTGTCTTGTATTCAGAATTGAGTCTAGCTCTATACTGAAGTCTTTTCCCCCCTATTTCAATACTTCCTGAGTAAAATTTGTTTTACCACTTTAACTACTGTCCAGCTCTGAATTTCTTTGACAGGTCCACAGGGAAGTTATATCTGTTGGAAGAAATCAGAAAATCCTGTTAACTGGAGATTCCAGAGCATTTGAGCTAAGATTCAAGACACAGTAGGATTTGGAGGATGTATTAGTTCAGTTTGAGGTGCATTGTGTACCAGATACCTAAATATATGCATTTATCCTAAGCTTCTTAAATTATTTGTTAAATTCATGCCATATGTCAAGCATTTAGGTGGCCATCTCCTAAAGGAAAAAGAATGGACCTCACTCCAGCCAGAACGGTCGAGTAATTTCTTATGCAACTATTTTTAATGTTAAAAAGAGAGCTACAGGGGCTTCCCTGGTGGTGCAGTGGTTGAGAATCTGCCTGCTAATGCGGGGGACACGGGTTTGAGCCCTGGTCTAGGAGGATCCCACATGCCACGGAGCAACTAGGCCCGTGAGCCACAACTACTGAGCCTGCACGTCTGGAGCCTGTGCTCCACAACAAGAGAGGACGTGATAGTCAGAGGCCCACACACCACGATGAAGAGTGGCCCCCACTTGCCACAACTAGAGAAAGCCCTCGCACAGAAATGAAGACGCAACACAGCAAAAATAAATAAATTAATAAATTCCTACCCCCAACATCTAAAAAAAAAAAAAGTGAGATACCAAGGATCATAGGACACATTCACACTAAGTTCTGAGTAGAATAAATATCAGTAATGAGGGAAAAGCTTCTATTTTGGAAAATGCCTCATTATCTGTCTTCCTTTAATGTGAATATGATGTACAATACATAATAAATTTCCATTAATAAAGTGCTATTTTAACTACAATTTAGAACTGATTTATTGTTATAGGCTCATATCCTCATAGGTGATGTTAAGTATTAAAGAGATAAAAGAAAGGAAAGTTTGTGGCAATAGTCATTTTCTCTAAGAAATGAAATAATCTAATCATTAACAATACTTATTTTAAAAAATTTTTAACAATATTTATTTTGATTCACCTGAAATAGTCTTATAACTCAATCTATTTGCAAATATATGGTTATGACTTACTTAGTTCATACTATTTTGTGTTAATACTTTTTAGTGAAGGAATAGCATATTTTATTAAAATATTATAATTTAAAGCAAAATTAAAAATTTTGGAGATAATCTTTTTTAAATAGTGGGGTTCAATGAAAAGAAAGGGATAAAAAGAACAATCATTGATAGATATTTATTGTCTTTATAACTGATTATGAAGTAATGCTTTCTTTTATTTTAACAAGAATAAAATTAAGATATATTTTAATTAAATATATAATGCTGTGTAAATTTATAATATATATTATATATCATATATTACCATATATTATATACTGTATCACATTCTTATTATATACTTATATTACATATTTATATAATATATAATTAGAGTACATCTGCTTAATCACTGGAAATGTAAAATGCCAAAGAACATTAATTATGTAGGTGATTTTGTAAGAATAAAACCTTAACCTGAAGTCAATTGATAGATATTATTTAAATATAGTGATTTATATGCATAATCTAAGACACACCTGGATTTTTATTGTACGCGAATATTATTTATGTCCATATTTAGGTCATCATCCCCAGAGGATAATTCAATTGTTATTCTGCAGAATTCACAAATTCTCTAGTGCTCTCCTAAATAATGGTTAGCAAACTTTCCCTAGAACACAACCAGTTTTGAAAAAATGTAAATTGTTCTGTTTCTGTTGACATCTTCTGGTGTGGAAGAGATTTCCAAGTAGGTGGGTCTCTTTGGTTGGGTCAGAATTCATTTCACAGGTACCACTTTAGCATGGTGGTGGATAATCATACCACAGGTATGATTACCAAACAAATGATTATCCTGATCCTTGTTCATATTTGATGCTATACCTCACAGGCTAACTTTGCTTCAAAGATAAATTTAAAATATGTAATTTTAATTCATTTTAATATCAAAGACATAATATAGTGGTGAGACATATGGTAAAATAATACAGAAATACCTCTTTTATGGTGCTTTCTTTTATTGCGCTTAGCAGTTACTGTGTTTTTTACAAATTGAAGGTTTGTGGCAACCCTGCATTGAGCAAGTCTATCAACACCATTTTTCCAAAAGCATTTGCTAAGTTTGTGTTTCTGTCACATTTTGGTAATTATTTCACTATTTCAAATTTTTTCATTATTATTATATTTGATATGGTGATCTGTGCTCAGTGATCTTTGATGTTAATATTATAATTGTTTGGGACACCATGAACCATGCCCATATAGGACAGCGAACTTAATTGATAAATATTGTGTATGTTCTGATTGCTCCAACTATAGGCTGTTTCCCTGTCTTTCTTTCTCTCCTAGGCCCTCCCTATTACCTGAAACATAATAATATTAAAATAAAGCTAATTAATAATCCTATAATGTCCTCTAATTATTCAAGTGAAAGGAAGAGTCCCACGTCTCTCACTTTAAATCAGAAGCTAGAAATTATGCCTTTAGTGAGGAAGGCATGTTAAAATCTGAGATAGGCTGAAAGCTAGGCTTCTTGTGCCGAACAGTTAGCCAAGCTGTGAATGCAAAGGAAAAGTTCTTGGATGAAATTAAAAGTGCTACTGAAGGCAACACACGAATGGTATGAAAGCAAAACAGCCTTATTGCTAATACATAGAAAGTTTTAGTGGTCTGGTTAGAAGATCAAACCAGCCACAACATTCCCTTAAGCCAAAACCTAATCCAGAGCAAGGCCTTAACTCTCTCCAATTCTTTGAAAATGGAGAGGGTTTTCAGCTTTGAAGCTGCATGAGAAAAGTCCAAAGCTAGCAGAGGTTGGTTCATGAGGTTGAAGGAAAGAGGTGTTCTCCATAACGTAAAAGTGATAGGTGAAGCATCAAGAGCTGATGTAGAAGCTGCAGCAAATTATCCAGAAGATCTAGCTAAGATTATTAATGAAGGTTTCTACACTAAACAACAGATTTTCAACATAGATGAAATACCCTTTTTATTGGGAGGAGATGCCAGCCAGGACTTTCATAGCTAGAGAGGAAAAGTCTGTGCCTGGCTTCCAAGCTTCAAAGGACAGGCTGACTCTCTTGTTAGGGGCTAATGCAGCTGGTGATATTAAGTTGAAGCCAATGCTCATTCACTATCCTGAAAATTCTGCTTAAGAATTATGCTCAATCTACTCTGCCTATGCTCTGTAAACAGAACAGCAAAGCCTGGATGTCAGCACATCTGTTTATAACATGGTTTGCTGAATATTGTTAAGCCTACTGGTAGGACCCACTGCTAGAAAAAAAGATTCTTATGCTCTGTAAACAGAACAGCAAAGCCTGGATGTCAGCACATCTGTTTATAACATGGTTTGCTGAATATTGTTAAGCCTACTGGTAGGACCCACTGCTAGAAAAAAAGATTCCTTTCAAAATATGACTACTCATTCACAAATAAACTTTTATGAAACAGAAACAGAAACAGACTCACAGACATAGAGAACAAACTTGTGGTTGCCAAGGGGGAAGGGGGACAGGAGAGGGATGGAATGGGAGTTTGGGGTTAGCAGATGCAAATTACTATATATAGAATGTATAAACAACAAGGTCCTACAGTATAGCACAGACTATATTCAATATATTGAATATATTCAATATTCTGTGGTAAACCATAATGGAAAAGAATGTTAAAAAATTTATGTATAACTGAATCACTTTGCTGTACAGCAGAAACTAACACAACATTGTAAATCAACTATATTTTAACTAAATTTTTTAAAAAAATATGACTGCTCATTGACAATGCACCTGGTCATCCAAGAGCTCTGATGGAGATGTACAATGAGATTAGAATACCAAGAAAACTAGAGTTACAAGTGGAGTCTGAAGATGTGACTGAATTACTACAATCCCATGATGAAACTTTTAACAAATGAGGAGCTGCTTCTTATGAAGGAGTAAAGAAAGTGGTTTCTTGAGATGGAATCTCCTCCTAGTGAAGATGCTGTGAAGCCTGTTGAAATGACAAAAAATGTAGACTATTACATAAACTTAGTTGATAAAGCAGTGGCAAGTTTTGAGAGAACTGACTCCAATTTTGAAAGAAGTTCTACTGTGGGTAAAATGCTATCAAATAGCATTGCCATGCTATAGAGAATTTGTTTGTGAAAGAATCAACACAGATGGCAAACTTCATTGTTGTCTTATTTTAAGAAACTGCCACAGCCACCCCACCCTTCAGCAGCCACCACCGTGATCAGTCAGCAGCCATCAACATCCGGGCAAGATCCTCCACCAGCAAAAAGATTCAAATCACTGAAAGGTCAGATGATGATTCACATTTTTTAGCAAGAAAATATTTTTAAATTAAGGTATGTACACTGTTTTTTAGAAATAATGCTATTTCACACTTAAAAGATTACAATATAGTATAAACATAACTTTTGTATGCACTGAGAAACCAAAAAAATCACGTAACTTGCTTTATTGTGATATTTGCTTTATTGCTGTGGTCTGCAACCAAACCAGCAATATCTCTGATGCTTGTATAATAGGGATAATGTCTACCCTAGATTGTGTCCTTTGACTGTGTTTATTTGTACATTTTGGACTGCTTAAAGCCATAAAATCATTGTATCATCAGAAAAAGTCAAACAATAACCCAGACACAGATATTATGTTACCATTTTTCCTAAATAAACCAAAGTCACCCTAAATAAATCAATCAAAACTCTTAAAATGTTTTTATATGGAGTCACTAAAGCAAAGTTCTTTGTAGTAAACAAAATTGCCAGAGCCTTTTGGCTAATAACTGTTAAATACTTAATGACTCTTAAAAGCTTGAGTCTCCAACTTTGGTTTATTCTTAAGTATCCAAAGCTTTGCTTGACCTTGAATACACATTCTTAACAGACTCAAAACTGGTTGTTTTGTCTTCCTTTGTACTACTTTAGATGTTAGCTCTTCAAAGTGTATAAACACATGATATCACAATTAAGAACTTAAGAAATATAATCTCGGCACCTCACCACAAATGTTTACCTTTAATGATAAAAATAAATTAATCTGTATGTGTCATTTTAGGTTTAAATGATGACTTGACAATAGATAATGGGCGCTAAATCTGCATGATCTTGTAGAAAGACATCAAAACATTAAAGTATTGCAGAGTATTTTTGCTATTATTTAAATAAATATTATGTTCATTAAAATCTTTTTAAAGAATTTATAATTCCTTATAACTATATTTACTGTTATACCTAATTCCAGTGATACAATGAAACAAAAGTAATTAGGCAGCAATGTATTACTTTCAAGCTTAAATGATAACCTGTCCTTTTACATTCTCTTAAATTTTCAGTCACCATTTTACTTTATGGAGAAAAGTTTTTGTAAATTCTCAATTTGCTTTCTGAAACTTTTATTATTTTAGGTTGTAGATGTGATGCTATGCAGAAAACCTAAAATATAACCCAAAGATCATTCCCAGAGTATCATTTCCCATCCAATCTGAATTACAAACCTTTTACAAATCTCTTCTAGAATATATAAAGATCTATGGATTTGCTTTAAGTGTTGGCTGTAACAATTTTTTTAAAAAATTTGTGTGACAAGAAAAAAATGTCTCAGGCATATCTGTGTCACCAATTACTCTAAACATCATTGATTTGAAGACAACATTTTAATATCAGGCTAGATGTATATTCAAATACCATGGTTATAATGATTAAGTGTACAATTATTAAGATTTATAAAAGATACCATAGTTTAAAAATATATAGCATGTGTTTTAATAACGAACCTAAAGAGGAAGTTAATATTTACAATATTTCAGAATGTCCAGAATTCAACAAGCATAAAGTTAAATTATATTTATATCAGGCCCAAAGTGATTTTACTTTTACACCTTACACCTTACAAGAGATAAAATCTTGTCTCTTACCCATATGTTGTGGATAGAAAAGGACTAGAACTTATAAACCATAAGATGTGATTGCTGTTGAAATAAAAATAGTCATGGATGTCCTGACTTCTAAATCAACATAACATAACAAACACTGCACATCCTTCCTTGCATATAAGAAACAAGCAGAGGGCTTCCCTGGTGGCTCAGTGGTTGAGAATCCGCCTGCCGATGCAGGGAACACGGGTTCATGCCCCGGTCTGGGAAGATCCCACATGCCGCGCAGCGGCTAGGCCCATGAATCATGGCCGCTGAGCCTGCGCATCCCGAGCCTGTGCTTCACAACGGGAGAGGCCACAACAGTGAGAGGCCCGCGTACCGCAAAAAAACAAACAAACAAAAAAACAAGCAGAATCAGACATAGAAATAACAGCTACAAATAGGAGTAGATACAGATATAGCTGCTTTAGGGGAACAAAACTTGCCATACCAAAATGTGCCTCTTTGGCTTGAGGATTATTTGGGGCTAATTGTTTTTAAGAAAAAAAAGCTCAGGAAGGGCTTCCCTGGTGGCGCAGTGGTTGAGAGTCCGCCTGCCAATGCAGGGGACACGGATTCGTGCCCCAGTCCGGGAAGAACCCACATGCCGCGGAGCGGCTGGGCCCGTGAGCCATGGCCTCTGAGCCTGCACGTCCGGAGCCTGTGCTCCGCAACGGGAGAGGCCACAACAGTGAGAGGCCCGTGTACTGGAAAAAAAAAAAAAAAGCTCAGGAAGAGCTTTTACCTCCTCCCCTTAACTGCCTAAAATAATTTACACAAAGGGCCTGTTCCAAGAAGAACTATCACCATAGATAACTAAAGTATACCATGAACTAGCTGTAGCAGACTGGGGAAATTTCGTAAGGCCCACCTTGACCAATGTCTACTCTGTGTCCCTTTGTCTCTGGATAGCATGGCAAACATTTTTACCAAACGTTTGCTTTTCCATCTCCATGTGAATTGCCTTCCTCTCCTTTGAAGTCCCAAACCCCTACCCAATCTCCTTGTCTCTGTTACTATACAAGCTTCAATTGCCTAACCTGTCCTTGGGCCTCATATTCTTATGGAGAAACTGTTAGGTACGTAATAAAATTTGGTTTGTCTCTTGTTAGCCAGTCTAATGTCAATTTAATTCTTAGACTGCCAAAAGAATCTAGAAAGGGTACATGAAAAGTTTTGTTTCTCTCCCATGCTATGTATAATTCTAGATAGATAATCCCTAGCTATAATCTATTATATATATATTCATACATTTAATTATATATTACTTATTTGCATTCTTACATAAGTTAGCAGAATTCCACCCTAAAATATGTCTCTGGCATGAACGTTATTTTTATTTTATTTTATTTTATTTTTGCGGTACGCAGGCCTCTCACTGTTGTGGCCTCTGCCGTTGCGGAGCACAGGCTCCGGACGCACAGGCTCACGGGCCCAGCTGCTCCACGGCATGTGGGATCTTCCCGGACCGGGGCACGAGCCCGTGTCCCCTGCATCGGCAGGCAGACTCTCAACCACTGCGCCACCAGGGAAGCCCATGAGCATTATTTTGAGATGATTATTTTGAGAAATTGCAGACACAGAGGAAGCTTAAAAACAGAGTAGAAGGTAAGCTGTGGTACCGAGAAAAGAGCTGTTACCAGAGAGAACTCTCTTTTTTTAGTTTTTTTTTTTAATAACATTTTTATACAATTTTGAAGGGTTACTTTCCTATACAATTATTACAAAATATTGGTTATATTCCCAGTGTTATACAATACATACTTGAGCCTATCTTAAACCCAATAGTTTGCACCTCTCACTTCCCAACCCCTATATTTCCCCGCTCTCCCCACTGGTAACCACTAGCTTGTTCTCTATATCTGTGAATCTCCTTTTTTTTTTTTTTTTTATTATATTCACTGTTTGATGTATATTTTTAGACTCCACATATAAGTCATCTCATACAGGATTTGTCTTTCTCTGACTTATTTCATTTAGCATAATGCCTTCCACATCCATCCATGTTGCTGCAAATGGCAAAATTTGGTTCTTTTTAATGGCTGAGTAGTATTCCATTGTATATATATACCACATCTTCTTCATCCATTCATTTGTTGATGGACACTTAGGTTGTTTCCATAAATTGAAAATTGGAAATAATGTGGCTATAAACATTGGGATGCATGTATATTTTCGAATTATCATTTTTGGTTTTTATTTTTGGATATACACCCAGAAGTGGAATTGCTGGGTCATATGGTAGTTGTGTTTTTAGTTTTAGATGACTTTTTCACCTGAGAGAATTATCTGCATATTTACAAACATTTCCTCTTCTCACCATCCTGTGAATTGCTTTCCCTCCTTTCAATCCCTAGTCCCTTATCCATCCCTTTCCTTACCTCAGAATGGTATGTATATAAGCCTCCATCCTCTGGCTGCCTTTTGAGTCTCATACCTTTGTGGGGCTCCTGTATGTTCATAATTAAAATTGTTTCTTTTCTCCTGTTAATCTTTTATTACAGGGAGTTCTCAGCCAAGAACCTAGAGGACTAGAGAGAAATTATATTTCCTCCCCTACACTTAGGGCAAAATATGAAATGTTCATTATCGAACCACCTAATAATAGCTTTAAAGCTAGCAGTAAACTCTTGCTACTGTAATTCAATTCATTCATTAAGTCAGTGTTTAATGTAGCACCTGAGGTATTGTGTATGACTCAGGAAAAAATAAAAACTAATGTAAAACCTGATTGCTATGCTTAAGAATCTCATAATCAGTAGGAAAATTTTAGTTATACACACATTAAAATAAGAATTTCTGGAAGGATACTTAAATATAATAAAAGCAGAAAACAAGAATATAGAACAAATAACAGAACTTTCTATAAATAAACTTTTATGTGGTGTGTTGAATGATCCAAAATATGTCAAATCTCAGAATAAAGTTTTCCATTAAGTAGTATTATTTTTTAATCAATAAGTGATTCTAAAGAAGTGCACACTCAGTTCTACTCCATGCCTCACTGAAACCCTGTTTAAAATATTAAAATAAAGGAAAAAAGGTGAATCTCATAAATCCAAAGTTAATTAAGGGAATGAAGGCATCTTTAGTGGTTAAGATATTGCAACTAATTTTTCAAAAACAAAGGGGAAGAGGATTATTTACTGATGATTGCATAGTACAAAATTTTATATAGGTTTAGTGAACGTGTACTGAACATAGAGGGATTCAACTGAAAATAGAGACAGCCTATTTATAAACTCTAAGCAAAATACAGGGCACACCTTATGCCAAAAAAAAAAAAATTCTGAGTAAAGGTAAATCTTTCAGTGTAAGTGTTAACGCCACCAAATAAAAACCACTTATTCAGGTGTTGAAGGAATCTTATCCTGGCAGTCCACAGCCTGCCAGCTCTTCTTAATGTAAAATTTGTCCTGACAAAATACATACTTCTCACAGTAACAACTGCCACTACAAGGTATTGAAGGAGAGTGGAATATGCCACAGCAAATTATGTCACATTGGCAAATGGATTATTTTGAACTGAAGGCAATCAAGACCCAGCAACCCAGAAAAAGCTGTTTTCCACTCCCTTAACTGCCTAAAAGAATTTGGATAGGGTACCTATATCAGAAAAAAATTATTACTAGAGAGAACTTTTTATCTGAATGACTTATCTGCATGGCAGGGCAAATATCTGATTACCAAACATCTGCTCTTCCTGTGAATTGCTATCCTCCCCTTTGAAGCCCCAGACTCCATCTCTTTTCTTCTGTTCAGGATAGAGGATAAGTCTCGATTTCTTGACTGCCCTTTAGTCTCATATTTTTATAGGCTCCTGTACATATGAAGCTAAATTAGTTTTACTCCTGTTAATGTCAATGTCAGTTTAATTATTAGACCAGCCAAAGAACCTAGGAGGAAAGAAGGAAAGATTTTTCCACCTCAACAAAATTCAGTGTAAAAGTCATACATACAATATGCCACAGGACAGATACTAGCTCCTTTGTTCTTATTTCTTAACTATGAAAGAACAACAATCAAAAACATCTGAACATAATTCAAAAAGAATCATGTACCACAATGTTCATTGCAGCTCTATTTGTAATAGCCAGGACATGGAAGCAACCTAAGTGTCCATTGACAGATGAATGGATAAAGAAGATGTGGCACATATATACAATGGAATATTACTCAGCTATGAAAACAAATGAAATTGAGTTATTTGTAGTGAGGTAGATGGACATAAAGTCTGTCATGCAGAATGAAGTAAGTCAGAAAGAGAAAAACAAATACCGTGTGCTAACACTTATATATGGAATCTAAAAAAAAAAAAAACAAAGGTTCTGAAGAGCTAGGGGACATAGAGAATGGACTTGAGGACATGGGGAGGGGGAAGGGTAAGCTGGGATGAAGAGAGAGAGTGGCATGGACATATATACACTACCAAATGTAAAATAGATAGCTAGTGGGAAGCAGCTGCATAGCACAGGGAGATCAGCTCGGTGCTTTGTGACCACCTAGAGGGGTGGGATAGGGAGGGTGGGAGGGAGATGCAAGAGGGAGGAGATATGGGGACATATGTATTTGTATGGCTGATTCACTTTGTTATAAAGCAGAAACTAACACACCATTGTAAAGCAATTATATTCCGATAAAGAAAAACAAACAAACATATGAACAGAACAATATGTAAGAAAAAGGCAAAGGCAAATGATCAGAAAAAATACAATATATGAAAAAGTTATAAAATTTAGCAAAGAACTTTAAAAACTTTAATAAATATACTCAAAACATTGAGAAGTTATGATATTCTTAAAATGACAATTTTGTACTATGAAAAGTGAGCAGAAAACTCTATAGGGCTCTTGGAAATTAAAAATGAGGCAAGGAAGCAACATCTTTAAAGTTTTGGGAAAATATTTACAACTTAGAAGTGTATATCCAGGGTAAAGCCTTGAGAAAATATAAAATATTAGATATTTTATATAAAAGATTAAAAACATTATCAAACATAAAATTCTCAAAATATTTTTCTCTTTTATATCCTTCCTGAGGCAGTTACTAAAGGTTATCTCCAGCAAAATGAGGAGTAAACAAAAAAATTGGAAGGTATGAGATCCAGAAAACAGCATCCTTATCTAGGAGAACATAAAGTTTCTGGAATGTAAAGTTTCTGTGAGGATGGAATTCCTAGGAGAGTCCTGATTTAAAAGATGGACACATTTTAAAAAAAAATAATACAAAAGTAATATTTAACAAAAATGTAAAATTCAGGAGAAACAAATATTTTAAAAGAAATTCATAATTCAAATATCAAGGTAATTATAATGTGGCCTGACTGTAAATTTTTTTTAATGAAAAATGTAAAAAATGAGAGAGAAAAAGAATTAGTTTGGTCTTGATTCCAGAAAAATTCTCCTTCAAGTGCCCCAGAAATCTAGACATATTATCCATAGAGAAAATATTAAACCCCAAAACTCTATTTGATCCAATAATAAAAAAAAATAATTACATAAACACATAAGATAAATGCTATTTATTTCTCTTTCAACATTTAGAATTAACCCAGGGGAAAAATGCAGAAGACTTGGTCATAGGAGAGAGCATAGCATTAATAACTGGTAATAATAAAAACAATAATGTAGCTTACAGAAGGTAGACCACATATATTAAGCAAAGGTAGGAGTAGAAAAAGTTGGAAGTATGTGGATTCTAATAGCATCATTCAACATAGGGGTTTCTTGAAAGACCATGAAATATAAGTGTATGGTTAATAATTTCTAATTGAAGAACAAAAACTATTTTCAATGTCAAATATTGAGAAGCACATAGAGAAGGATATATATTCCTTTATTCCAGGGCAAAAAGTCTTCAGATACAGCTCAGCGCTATAAAAGCACATCTTGAAAGTATTGTCCGTTAATTGCCATAAACTGTATCTCCAAGGTATTTTCTGCTTCTGTGTTAACAAAAATAACCTAAAACAATTATTACTCTTTAAAATCTGTTTCCCCTTTCTTTGCCAGAGTCACTATCATATGTTCCTCATATCAAATACATCTCAAATACAACAATACATTCTCCCCTGTTGATGTGCTGAGTCTGTGATGGTAAATGTTTCTTGGTTCATATTCTTAAATGTAAGCTCGCATTCATTTTGAAATCACCATGTGGAATAGAAATCATTTAAGTATTGAGGGCCTCATTTGTCTCAGCTTTCAAACAGATTAAGTAGTTCACAAAAGATTCAATAATAATGATATTTAGAATTTAAGCTGTAATGTGAAGGGTCATTAGAAAGTCCCAGGGTGACAGAAAACAACTGAATTCAAAAATACCAAAGATTTTCTTGCTATGTTTTGTTTTTGTTCTGAACAGTTACATTATCTGGGCTGAAAATAAATGGGACACTGGGAGAATCCAACAAGATTTTGCTATCCATTGTCGTTTTTCATTTTCAAGAGCTCAATATATTATTTTCTTACTCATTGGAATTTAAAAAACATCACTTTAAAAAATATCTCTGTTGGTTCAAGAATAAACATGAAGAAGAAATCATATTTACAGATATTATGTGAGACAAAGCTAAGTGTAGTAAAAGCCTATAGTAAAAGACAAGGGGAACTGAAATACTCAACGGATGTTAATTTTTAAAAATAAGACTGATGTATTAAGAATTTACCTTGAGCCAAAGTTGTCATTTGAAAGTTTTAAAAAACATAGAAGTGTACAACATAAAAGATGAGTCCTAATATAAATTTTGAGTTTTAGTTAACAATAATGTATCATTATTTGCTCATTAACTAAAACGTGTAATACAATAATGCAGGATATAAATAATAGGAAACTGTGTGCAGAAAGGAGACTGGGTGTATGGAACTCTCTGTAATTTCTGCTCAATTTTTCTGTAAACCAAAAATTCCTCTTAAAAGTTTAATTAATTTAAAAAGCATTGAGAAATGATTTTCCCAAATAATCACACTAATTAGCTTTGGCTTTATTCTAATTTGCAAATATTAACACTGCCTCTTCTAAACCACTCATATCATTATAAACAAATATTTCATTTTAGAGTTACGGGATAGGACATCTAGACTATTTAAATAGCTTCCTAAGCTTGTACAGCTTTCATGTAATAGAAAGAGAAAGAAATTAGACCTGGTCTTGTTTGCTTTGTTTGACATAAAGATGCTTCATTATTATTTACTATTAAAAATAGTTTAAGGAAATATAAATACCTGCCATACTCAAATTGAATACAGTCATAGACTCCTACTTGGGGTGGGAACCTACAAAAAGAGAGTGACTAGGAATTTCATAATAGAGACTTATTAATTCCTTACCTAATTTTAATTGCACTTACTCTGTTTTTCTTCCGTCTAAATTTCTTCCCTCTAAATGCCACTAAATTTTTGTACCGAAGTCATAATGTTCATTACTCAGTTGAATAATCTTATATTTTTTTATTTTATTTTTTTTCAAACAATGTAAACCAGTCAAGTAGTAGAGACAAAGAGGGAACTGAATATAAAAATGCATGAGTTCTCCTCAGACCTCAAACTCTCCAGTGCAGCCAGATTCCCAGAAGACACTGGAATTGGGAACTGAAACTTTCTCAGATTTTTGGCATCTCTATCTCCTGAATTAATGGAGGAATATGACTATCCCATAGCTCCTCCATTTTTAAAATTTTATATTCCAATACCTCCATTTGCCACAAACTCAATGTAAAAATTCTAATTAAATAATTCAGAGAGAATAATTCTGACTGGCCTAGCATAAGTAAGGAGTGTAATACCAAATCCAATAGTCAGGCTCACTGTTATGGGTAAGGAGTGGGTTATACATTACCAATGTGGCTAATGAGGAGCCACCCCTGTGGATCAGGGGACAGTTTCCTAAAGAGGAATTATCAGTATTGGTTTGGATCAATATCTACTATCTGTCTTTTGACTTAGATAGTATTGATATTATGATAGATTAAATTCCACTTCCAGATTTTAAGGAACTTAACATATGTGTCACTAAAATACTATGTAGTAAGGTCATACATATAGAGGGGTTCTCTGCTGGGAAATCTTTGGTGGTTTCAAATTTCTAATAGTTTTAACTTCTTTGAATACTTCAAAGTATTCAAGTATCTAGTTCACCTTTTCAATCCCTTTTTGAAACAGACACAATATAGTGCATAGTAAATGCACTTTTTAATTTAATTATATATTCCCTTTATGATGATTTCTCTTGACATTATAAACCAATTTAAGAGTAGTACCAGTGTCTTATAATTTTTGTGTAATACTCAAGTAGTTAGCACAGGCTTAGATAGTGTGTGTGTAAATGTGTACATTAGTATGTAAAATGAATTGAACAGATGGGAGGACAAATTCAGCTGCTGTCTGTTTTCGTGGTAACTTCAACTATTAGCAATACATTTATATTGGTAAATACTAATATATGGATTGTGTTTTCGGCTTCTGGCCTGTAAGAATTTAAGTCATTCTTTTTCACTATATTAGGTAAGAAGCTGGAATCTTTTATGGTTTATTGCTATGTGTTTCCATTGATAAAAATATGTAACCTAATGACCTGCTTTACTAGTATGTCTGCAAAGAATTCATTGCTTTAGTTGTCAATTAAAAGGAATAAGCCTCCTGATCAGTGCATGAGCAGAGAGGTAACTAACATTACATATTTATTATGTAAAATATGGAAAAATTTGCCCAATATGAGTAGAATATTGCCAATAAAACATTATTGAGTGGCTTTTATTTTGTTTTATTTCAAGAATACCATCTTTCCCTCCCCTCTTTCACAAATAATTTGTTGCTGATTAAAATTATTTAGTATATTGAAGCAATTGTTTTTAATATTAATAGTAATCCCTGTATTTGCAATAAATTTAAACTTGCTGTTCAGTGTAGAGAGAGCAGCAATGAAGAACTAATTATAAAAATAAAAAATTCATTTCCAAGATTAATATGCAAATTTTTTCAATGAGTTGCATTGTATTGACTATTGCCATTTACTTATTATTAAAAAAAACTTGATAACTCCCTATTTGTATTATTTAACTCATTTATGTGAAGAAAGATTTTATGTGTTCAATTCAAATGATTTCTGCTCTATTTCTTGTAGCTGTGCTTGATTTCATCTCAAAAAGGTGAAGGTGTGGCATGTTAATAGCATTGCATTGCTTTAATGTGATATTCATGCTTTGGTAAGCCATTTTACTTATACTTTGCAAACTCATAAGGCATTTTTTATTTGTCACTGAAGAAATGAGCTCTTGAGTCATGTTTCTTGGTGATTAAGACATGAATTGTATCAAGCAGGATGGACTCCATCCAAGATAGTTAGAAATGAGAGAAGTTTAATGGTGCTATGGCAAAATATTCGAGGTTTTACGTTCCACCCAGATAGGCAGAGCCATTTAACTGATTCTGTAAAATACCAAGTGTACAAAGAAAGTTAATCAATTACTGAAAATAATGTAGTGCCAGTGAACCCTGCTGTTAATAACAGATGATTGGTAGTAGTCTTATTAAATTCCTATTCTCCCATTTAAGAAAAAAAGAAATACTTCTTATTCTTTTCCTTTCTTCTTCATTGCACACATGCACATTCACACACACACATATAAAATCTCCAATAGCAACCATGAAACATCTTTGAGTTAGGATATATCTAACTTAGATAGGTAGATCCTATATATCTCATTTTATACACACACACACACACACACACACACACACACACGTATATATATATTCCATCTTCTGGATTATCCAACCACACTAGAAGTCAAACTCTTCTATCTAAGTAAATGGTAATATGCTAGCCCTCACAGCTTATTTTTAAAAATGAGTTTCTCTGCTGCTCCTAGCAAAAATGCCTCTCCTAGAAAAGAAAATATTGGATAGAAAGATGCGGAACCTTCAGGTTACTTAAATTACAAGTTTTCTCATTTTTCAATATGTGCTTTCCAATTTCCATATATTGGAAATCCTATTTGCTTCTCCTTCAGAAATTCTTAACAGATGTTACTCTTAGTGACACTTCTATTTATGGATGACAGTCTGAGAAGAACATCACAAAGGAGCATGGGAAAATGCTTTATATAAGATGTACACAGTGAAATCAATGCAAAAGTAGCAATAAGATATACATTTGCCTTTCTATATATTTTGAAAATAGATGCAAAGCTATAAAAAATAAAATTCCTTTTCAAATTGTGAGAGTTTCCCAAGGAATGTTATTATATAGAAACTGCTCTTTATTTTTCTAAGAGGAAATTGGAACATTATTTTTACTGAACTGAATAGAAATATTTCATTGACCTTTCCTCTTTTAGTTTTGACATATATTTATTTTTTTAGTGTATGGACTCCAAAATCATAATCTCAGAGTTCTTCAGCTACTCTGTATATTTTTATTAAAGATCAGTTGAAAAACTGAAATTTTTAGGAATAGTATATGCCTTAAATATATCTATGAACTATTAATATATGCCTCAATCTATATGCTGTTTCATCTTCTCTGTTGAGGCATTCATGGGACAGTAATTGAAGATTAAATGTTTCTTGATATAAGGATACATTTTTCCCTAAAGGAATAGAATTATAAACAATGGAAAATAGCAGTTTAGAGTATTATATTAATGCACAATTATTTCAAAAGTAACCAAAGAAAAGAAATCCAAAATTATAGAGGGGTTGGCATATTAAGTGGATCCCATGCAAAAGAACAATTGACTGTAAGTTAAGTATGACATTCTTAAATCAGGGGAAAAAATGACCTTCCCAATCCTGAGCTAGAGATTGCAGCATGAAGTATTGCCTCCATTTGTATATTTGCTTTGGAATAATTTTGCATTTCACCCTTTTGACCTGCCTGTGAAAGTACCAATAAAATACCCACTAGAGCTTTTTGCACTATCTACACAGAGAGTAAAATCTCCCATGTGAATACTATTAAGTTCTCTTTTGCATGGGTGCAAAACTCAGCAGCATGCTTAAATCTACCAGTGAAAATTAGAGCACTTTGGAGCTTTGACATGCTCATTTATTTAATACTTTGTAGTTACTTGTGGTATAAACTTTGATTTAGTGCAGTCTAGAGAAGCCTTATCACCTCATAAATGGTTAACAATTAGGTATGCACACACAACTCACTCATAGATCTGAATAAAATGTTGACAGTTTCTGCCAGCCATATCATTAAAGTCAATAGTAGTTCATCATTCATGCCCTTACCTGACAGAATTATTATAGTATTGCTACTGCTATTTATATATAGCAATTACTTGGTATATATCTTTACAGAAGGCTATCAATCAATGAATTTTAGTGTAATGCACACCCTTTATAGATAAACTTTGACATCAAAAATGAAGCTGCTTCAAGTAAAACAGAGATATAATAGTATCATATGTACTCTTCTTCAGAGACTTCTTTATGGACAAAGCCAGAAAACATGTCTTTACCGCAAATTCCATGTTCAGTCAATCAAAGCAGTTTTTAAATTGGTGCTCCTGACATTGCAAGAAGGAAGGCTCACAGAAGTTGAAATGATGAAATTAACAGGCCCGGTTAAGAGTCTTAACCTTAACAGAGGTAGAGATTGTGCTTCAAGTCCTGTACAACTTCCACTACATTATGCCACCTCTGAGAATATAGCCATGTTCTTGGCAGTGGAGTTGCACTTCTAACAACTGTCTCTTTGGGGTTGAATTCACCTCAATGACGGGTAACAGCAGCATTCGTAGACAATCTCTTGTTGGGTGTGCAAAGGCAGGGAAGACAGAATCAAGGGCCCTATAAGGACACAGTGAAGGACAAAATAGCAATGGATCAAAGCTGCTTCACATTAGGAAATGATAGCCATAGAATCCTTGAAGTCTGGAAATATATAAAATGGATCATTTTGAGCAAAAGTGTCATTCAATTTCTCTGTGAAGTATAAAAGACTATCCTTGATTATAACTCTATTATTTATTAAGGGGAAACCAAGCCTTTTTGAAAAGTAGAATGGTTCAATACTGAAGTTTTCAGCCACTTTAACATGACTCACAGCCTCAACATGAACATGGACATTAAAATCATATCATTACACACAGAGCAGTGTACACCCAATTACAGAGTGACAATAAATTTATACACAGTTGACTAAAGTTAATGTTTTAGATAGAGCTAATTCTAACTTCAGGATTTCACCTATAAACAATTTGACATATCCTCAATCATGAGTGGTCACAGGAAAGATTTTTATCCTGTCCATTCGTTTTTCCCTTATATTTCTTGGGTCATATACTGGCTCCCCTTGGAATGCTGTCCTCCATTAATTAGCATTTTTAATTTCAAATAGAAAGAATGTACTTTCACGCCTTAGATCTTCATAGCTTATGTTTTGCAAACAGATGCTTTATTTTTTGTCCTCCATGATGATTTTTATGGTCCATTATCCTTTGAAAAATGTTGATGCTAATGCCTAATCTATTGTCACTGCATTGTGTTTCTGTTTTTCTCTCTGAACTGCTGTGTCCCTTGAAAGTGTGCTCTTTTAGCTTGTAAAATCGCTGACTTTCTTGGGCAGTAAAGCATATTCCAGAATGAATCTACTCTGACAATGTCTCCTCACCCATTAGTCTTGATCTGACAGGTCCTAACTTATCTTAGTTTACTCTTTTACTATTCCAATCACATTTTTTTAAGGTCTACAGATATCTCAAGTTCTACTAAGTGCAAATCACTTCTTTAGATTTTTTAAAGAAATGGGCATTAAGTAAGCAATGAATTTAGAAATTCTTTCATCCAACAATTAAAGCTTTATCAATAGAAAAAGTCTAATTCTGGCTTCTTTGTATCTTTAGATAAGATTCCATCCCAAGGGACAAATCAGCACCATGGAGATTCCCAACTGCTCAGTCAAATCTGTTATCTCATCAACAAAAGTAAACTCTCGGCAGAGATGAGCATATGTTTAAGCTAAGGTCATGTACTTTCAGAGGCCACTTTTGTTTGTGTAAATAAGATACTTTTGTTGTATATTTTTGATCAAATTTTGCAAATGTATGAATGCCAAATTTTGTAAGAGCTTGCAATATTTAATGTAAAGCTGAACCACATGCTACTGATATCTGAATTCAGAGAAATGCTTGTTTGTAGTTGGAGCTAGGTAATTCTGAAATATACTTAGAATTTGTAATTTGTACGATATAGAAATAGTATGTGTTGGGACCCTTTCCTAGTTTGCATACTCATATTTAAAATTCAAGTTAAATAAAACATTACAAGACAGGGCCCTCACAAATACTCTGATTTTAAATCTTCCTATTGTATAAGATGTGAATAAATTTATATGAGGCTATTTCAATACTAGATCCTTGTCTAAGAATTATCTACAATTTATTTGTGAATTTGAGCTATAAGATTGTAAATGTAATATCTATTGAGTGGTTACTATGATCCAGGAAAATTTCTAAGTGCTTGACATGCATTTGCTCATTTAACCATTATGTTATACTCTGTAGTGATTACAATGACTTCACCGATTTATTAATGAGGAAACTGAGACACAGTGAAGTTATTACCATGCACCAAAACACACAGGAACAAAATGTGGGAGCCCATTTTTTAATTCTCATGCTACTGGTTTTAAACACTGAACTGATACTGGACAAAATTTTCTGTATATATAAATATATGTGGTTTTTATTTCACCACAGCATGGTGATTTTATACTCTGGGGCCAAGCTGGCAAGATTTGAAAAGAACTGCAATCTATCTATCATGAAATAGTGAGCTAAATTACTTAACCTCTATGCTTAAATTATCTTATCTATAAAACAGGTACAATAATGCTGAGCTTAAGGCACAGCATTATTGTGGAGATTAAGTGAGTTACTATATGTAAAGTGTTGAAAAGGCATGTATATAGGTATAAGTGCTTACTTATATATATTTTTATACACAAGCACTATTTTATGTGAATCTATTTGTATATTTATAGACAACAAATATATGGACTTAGAACATGTTGAAGTTAAATTAGCATCTTCTGCATTTTCATATCTACCATATATTTTAGGTTAAGCTTAAATTTGCTCTCTCTTTCAGTGTTTATGGTTTAGGAAACATTCTTTGATATATCTATTAAGAAAAGTCCTGCTATCTCTGACTTGGAAGTTCTTATTGTTGCTAAGGAATGGTAAAAAATGGGTGTTGTCATTAAATTTAACTGGACAGTGAGCAAATCAAGTATTATCTGTGGTTTGCCAAGCTGGAAACTTTGGAGGTTTATCAGATTGATTTGCTTCTCATATATTGCTTCTAAAAGGGAAATATGAGAGTTAACATTGTGATTCAGGATCTTCTGTGTTATCATGATGTGATAAAATAATTAGTGGAATTATAGTTTCTGTAACTCCTGGGTAAATCAAAAGAATCATTGTACAGGGATAGTTCTCAATTTCTGTCTCATCCTCAAAATAGTGCCATGGGAAAGACATACTTCAGATCACATATGTTCACTGTTCTTTTGGGGAGGTCCTCAAGACCACCCTCAGGTTCAGTGACTCATTAAAGGAATTCAGGGAACTCGGAAAAGCCATTACATTCAAAGTTACATTTTATTAAACAGAAAGAATACAGATTAAAATCATCAAAGGGAAGCAATACATAAGACAGTGTCTAGGAAGACCAGTAGTGGAGTTATTTGTTGTCCTTCCCAGTAGAGTGCGCGCAGAGTGCTTACTCCCCTTGGCCCTGACATTTGGCATTGCTCACCAGGGAAACGCACATCCAGGCTTTTTATTAGGAGTTGGTCACTGAGATGTGGCTGACCGCACATGTGGCCAGTCTATGGATAGCAAAGAATCCGTCCTCTAAAGAGAGGTTTTGCCTTTGTTTGGGCTTCTGGGAGATAACCTCTAAAACTCTTGGAATTTCCTGAGTGCCAAGAGTGCCATTGTTATTGATAGTGGGCCACTTGGATCACAACTGACAGTTTATGGGGACAAGATGTGTCAGAGTGGGATCTGGACAGGCAAGAAAGACCAATCATGTGATTAAAGGGCTAGGGCTTTGGGCTATGTGATGTCTATCTGACCTGGGGGAGGTGCTGGAGTGGACTTTAGATTAAGTTCAGTCACTGAGGCAAATCAGACAATTATGTCTAGGCAGTAAAGTCTCAGGAAAAAATTCTTGATACTGAAGCTTGGGTAAGCTTTCTGAGTTGTCAATAATCCATGTATATTGCCACACTTCCCCAGAGAAAGGTAGAAACTCTGCATTTGTAAGTCTCCAGGACTTTTCCATTTAGGTCTCTTCCAAATTATTGAATCTGAAGATGGTTTTGAAAAAGCCCCAAACTTACAATTTGGGTAAGAAGGCTTGGGCAGGCTTGGCAGGCTGGAAAACTGTGCCTTTAACTTCAAGTTTGACTAAAATCATTTGTATTGTAGTTCTCCAGCCCCTCCAGAGGTCAAGCTGATATCACATGGCCCTAGGCCTCTACCATAAATCCCATTGCCAGCTTGGACTATCTAGCACACTCTAAGGTCTCCTGGTAAACAAAGACTCTAAGTAGGCAGGACATTAAAAGGGCTTAGAAGTTACCTCCCAGGACCTGGTCAAGAGTCAAACCTTTCTTTGAGCAAGGATAAACTTTTACTGCACATCCACCCACTAACATTTTAAAATGTAATTGCTTCTCCCTTTCCTAGTGAAAGGGAGTCCTAGGGAGCTGAATTGTATCCCCTTCGAAATTAGTATGTTGAAGCCCTAACCCAAAATGTGACTGTATTTGGAGACAGGGCTTTTAAAGAGATAATCAAGGTTAAATGAAGTTGTAAAGGTGCGACCCTGATCCCATATGACTGGTGCCCTTATAAGAGGAGAAGGAGACACCAGAGATGACAGAAAGTTGAGAAAAGGCCATGTGAGGATATAATGAGAAGGTGGTTGGTCATCTTCAAGCTAAGGAAAAATTATCCCTGCTAGTACCTTGAGCTTGAACTTCTAGCCCCTAAAACTTACAGAAATGTCTGTGGTATTTTGTTATGGCAACCCTAATAATCTAATATACCTACCAAAAATCCACAAAACTCTAAAAGAATAAATATGAAATATTGCTCACCTTTTTAGGAAATACAATTAATCTGTAACTCACGCCAGAAAAATAGGTGCAAATATTATAATTATATAAATATGCTAAAATGAATATAATATTTCTACCTACTTGCAGCTCAGGATTCACTATGAGAATCAATATTACCCAGTCCCAGTACTGGTGTATTTTTAAAGGGTTCCTTTATCTTTTACCTATGTTTAATTGAAGTAAACTTGGGTGTCATAAAATTGAAATACTCTTTGTGGAGAAGGTCATTACCTTTTTGTTACATTATATATGCATATTTCAACTTTATTTTTGTATGGGCACTTCAATTTATTGTAATAGAAACTATCACATTTTCTGTTTTCCATTTGTTTTAATTGCTAGCAAAACATTTACATTGCTATGCATGCATCCCTTATTTCTTAGTGAGAAGTAGTCATATTTTCTGCACAGGGTATAACAGACACAAATATCTTGCTTTAGGTTAGAATTTGACCTAAACCATGAAAATTGGTGGTTTCTCTTTACTCAAGTGGCTCTACTCCACTTACTTTGAAATTTTATAGCATGATGAATCAAATTAGTTCTTGTTAGCTATAAAAATCACTAACTCTAACTCTTAATGATAAGAGAAAATGTAAAAGTTCTAACATAAAGTTTGCATCTGTTCCATAGGAGCCATGTGCCTTTTATATGCACTATCTCATTTTAACTTCATGGCCACTTTTGTTCCCTGTGAATGTTACAATTGCAAAGATCTAAGGGTGAGGGAGGGGATTCAACATAGAAACAAATGGAATCACGTTCCAGCTGTGTGTTTTCAACGTTCCCTTTTTTCTTAAAATATTCTAATAACTAATATTCTTTATCAAAGAATTTCAGGCTGGTTGTTAGAATCAAGTAAGCATAACTGTGAAATGTTTCTTGTTTCTAGCTTTTCCAATGCCAGTAGATCCTTTATACACAATGTTTTGCTTGGTGTTTTTCCTCGCTCTGTCTCTTTTGCAAGAGATAATACTGAGATTTTAAGCAATACTGTGATGTTTTAACTAGCTGTATGTCTTCTTTTTTAATGTGAATCAAATAGGAATGCTGCTTCTACATGTTGTCCTTTAATTAAACCAGCAGTAAACTAATCACTGGGTTCTATAAGGCATCTTGTCTATACATGCAAAATTAACTGAGCACAGCATGGGTGATCTCTTTATTTTGACTGTCTTAAAAATCGATGAGTGCTGCCACAAGGACAATTTGACAGCAGTGATTCGTATCCTTTGTGAAGACAGCTGTGATGAGGTAGAAACTTTATTTTTCCCTACATTACAGAGGCAGCACAGGGGTGTCTTGGAAAAGTAAGTATACCTGTTTGGAAGCCTACATTATATACTGAGTGAATTAACAGAATGTTAAAAACACACTAAGACCTGTATTGTCAGTTTGTGGTGTGGTAAAAGAGGCTTATAAACTGGGAATCAGAGGAATGGCCTCAGCCACAAGCTGCAGTAGCTGAATGTCCTTATCACAAGAGCTGACTGTGCCCTCACTGGAACAAATGAGGAAGTAGATTGGATAGCACATTTTAACCAGCCTTCAGGATACTAGGTAGGGAAGGAGCATGAAGGCTGGGTGGGACAAATTTCTCCTCTTCACCAGTTTACCTCTAGAATAAAAAGCACTTGGGACATTGAGGACATGTAATAGACACGTGTTGAATGAATGAAGTCTTTCCAAAGCAAACATATCTAGGATTCAAATTATGTTTCTGTTCTTAATATACCTTGTGAGTTTGGAAAAAGTTCTTAGCTTATTAAGCATCACTTTCCTCATCTATAACATTTGCCTCATAGTGATTAATTGAAAATTAACAGTCTAATGCAGAAATATAGATATGGATATAGATATGGAGATATACATTTGAATGCAGATAGCATGGTATAAGCATACAATGTATAATTTCTTCTATAATTATATTACACTCTGTGATCCTTTAGATTGAATGATAATTAACTTTTATGCATGAATATAAAAATTGAGCAGTTTTTCAACTTCTCGTGACAAATTATGCCTGCACCCTAAGACTATTTAATTTTTCGTGGAACATAGAATTCTATGAATCACCTATATTTAGTTTTTTCAATCAGAAGTCAAATCCATAATTTGATTTTCAGATTTCATTCGCTCCAGATACGAAATCTTTACCTAAGGGGCTAGGGAAGGTTTTAGAGGATATAAGAATTCAGTGAAGAAAATATATTAAAGATTACTTATGAGAGTTTTCCTTAATGAATTATAAGATGTTGATCTTACAAAATAGAGGAATTCCTGAGTTTTTTAAAGTTCCTTTTTGTGAATTTTCATTTTTCTTTTTTCTTAAAATGTATATATAAGTACATATACATGTATAATTCCTATTGGGTTTTTTTGAATGCTTATAATCCTTGAATGTACTTATAGGTCAAATATTAATAATCTTTGAATGAAATACAGAGTCTAGTATTCATATTGCCAAGTTTTGTCCTAATGGTTATTCTTTAGGTATATCTTTATATTCTAAGTACTCCAATCCTTATCACTCTAAAATCTCTGCTTATCTAGTTCAACCTTTGATAACAGATTATTACAACGTTTCTTACGTAGACCTACAATCCAGTATAGTTCCCTTGTAAATTGTCCAAAATTCTGCCTCCTGGTCTTTTTTTTTTTTTACTTCTAATCATATTATTAATCCCCCCCCAAATATTTTAGTGCCTCTCTTAACAATCTTCAAAGGAAAGCACATTAGCATGTTATTTTTTGCAATATAAAAATGCATTCATGCAATAAAAGTATTAATATAAAAGTTTTATATTAAAATATTACATTATTTTTAATATTATGTTTCATTGGGGTAATGATAATAATATGAAGTAGGTAACTGAAAGACCTTATGGTCAAACCACTAATGAGACCTAATGCTGGTTACCAACATTCAGGTTAAAAAAAAAAAAAATCTCCCAGCTTTGGGTCTAACTGATACTTCAAAAAGACCTTTAGGGCTTCCCTGGTGGGCGCAGTGGTTGAGAGTCCGCCTGCCGATGCAGGAGACACGGGTTTGTGCCCCGGTCCAGGAAGATCCTACATACCACGGAGCGGCTGGGCCCGTGAGCCATAGCCGCTGAGCCTGCGCGTCCGGAGCCTGTGCTCCGCAACAGGAGAGGCCACAACAGTGAGAGGCCCGCATAACGCAAAAAAAATAAAAGACCTTTAGCAAGAAGATACATTTCTTTGTTTTCAGTTAGCAGAAATTTAGAATTAACTAAAAAAATAATAAAATGTAATTTCTTTACCTATTCTATTTGTAAAATACTTTTGTTTTTAAGTATAGTTCAATGACTAAGACTTTATGCAAACTTGTAAGTAGACAAGAACTTTATTATTATCTACAGTATTGTTATCTACAATTATTATCTGTGAAAGACTATTAAATGTTGCCTATGATGGCATAAGTGTGTGATCTAAGCTTGTCACAAAAGCTAGGCTATCAGACTCCCAATCCCTTTGCTATTTTTACACTGACAAATAATATTTTATTATTTAAATATATTTAAGTCAAAATTAGTGAACATATAATTTAATTGGTTACTTGGTTTAGACACACAGAGATTGTCTTTCTTTGGGAATATAAAAATAGGCAATGTCTTCATGCTGTTGTTCCTTTAATAATAGTATTTAGCATAGTATTTAGAACTGATAAATATTAATGGAAAATAATAACAACAACAGTAATAATGATGATGATAAAAGACTTCTATAACTTTGGTTTCTTATAAATTATAAACATTTCATCTTTTATTATTAGTTTTATGCATGCATAATTGTTAAATATTTATGTTTAAATACATTAATAGAGTACTGCAAAAACTATGCTAAAATGAAGTTTTAGCTTTGCTGTTTTATAAACTGTTTTTTTGCCAGAAAATTTCTATCTAATCTGAGCAGTAATTTTAGATAAGACTAAGTCCTTTTTCTTTTTTCAGTTGTGCAGGTAATTGGGTACAGAATCAGATACTTTCAAAGCTTTAACTGCTATGTTCAAAAGGAAACATGTTTCCTCTGAGCATGGGGGTACAATTTTTGCCAATTTAAACTGACGGTTTGCAAATATTTTAATTTCTTTCATTAGTGTCTTATAACTTTCTGCATACAGGTCTTTTGTCTCCTTAGGTGGGTTTATTCCTAGATATTTTATTATTTTTGTTGCAATGGTAAATGGGGGTGTTTTCCTAATTTCATTTTCAGATTTTTCATCATTAGTGTATAGGAATGCCAGAGATTTCTGTGCATTAATTTTGTATCCTGCTACTTTACCAAATGCATTGATTAGCTCTAGCGGTTTTCTGGTAGCATTTTTAGGATTCTCTATGTATAGTATCATGTCATCTGCAAACAGTGACTTCTTCTTTTCCAATTTGGATTCCTTTTATTTCTTTTTCTTCTCTGATTGCTGTGGCTAAAACTTCCAAAACTATATTGAATAAGAGTGGTGAGAGTGGGCAACCTTGTCTTGTTCCTGATCTTAGTGGAAATGGTTTCAGTTTTTCACCATTGAGGATGATGTTGGCTGTGGGTTTGTCATATATGGCCTTTATTATGTTGAGGAAAGCTCCCTCTCTGCCTACTTTCTGCAGGATTTTTATCATAAATGGGTGTTGAATTTTGTCGAAAGCTTTCTCTGCATCTATTGAGATGATCATATAGTTTTTCTCCTTCAATTTGTTAATATGATGTATCACTTTGATTGATTTGCGTATATTGAAGAATCCTTGCATTCCTGGAATAAACCTCACTTGGTCATGGTGTACGATCCTTTTAATGTGCTGTTGGATACTGTTTGCTAGCATTTTCTTGAGGATTTTTGCATCTATGTTCATCAGTGATATTGGCCTGTAGTTTTCTTTCTTCATGACATCCTGGTCTGGTTTGGTATCAGGATGATGGTGGCCTTGTAGAATGAGTTTGGGAGTGTTCCTCCCTCTGCTATATTTTGGAAGAGTTTGAGAAGGATAGGTGTTAGCTGTTCTCTAAATGTTTGATAGAATTTGCCTGTGAAGCCATCTGGTCCTGGGATTTTGTTTGTTGGAAGATTTTTAATCACAGTTTCAATTTCAGTGCTTGTGATTGGTCTGTTCATATTTTCTATTTCTTCCTGGTTCAGTCTCAGCAGGTTGTGCTTTTCTAAGAATTTGTCCATTTCTTTCAGGTTGTCCATTTTATTGGCATAGAGTTGCTTGTAGTAATCTCTCATGATCCTTTGTATTTCTGCAGTGTCAGTTGTAACTTCTCCTTTTTCATTTCTAATTCTATTGATTTGAGTCTTCTCCCTTTTTTTCTTGATGAGTCTGGCTAATGGTTTATCAATTTTGTTTATCTTCTCAAAGAACCAGCTTTTAGTTTCATTGACCCTTGTTATTGTTTCCTTCATTTCTTTTTCATTTATTTCTGATCTGATCTTTATGATTTCCTTCCTTCTGTTAACTTTGGTGTTTTTTTGTTCTTCCTTGTCTAATTGCTTTAGGTGCAAGGTTAGGTTGTTTATTCGAGATGTTTCCTGTTTCTTAAGGTAGGATTGTATTGCTATAAACTTCCTTCTTAGAACTGCTTTTGCTGCATCCCATAGGTTTTGGGTCGTCGTGTTTCCATTGTCATTTGTTTCTAGGTATTTTTTGATTTCTGCTTTGATTTCTTCAGTGATCTCTTGGTAATTAAGTAGTGTATTGCTTAGTCTCCATGTGTTTGTATGTTTTACTGATCTTTTCCTGTAATTGATATCTAGTCTAATAGTGTTGTTGTCGGAAAAGATACTTGATATGATTTCAATTTTCTTAAATTTACCAAGGCTTGATTTGTGACCCAAGATATGATCTATCCTGGAGAATGTTCCATGAGCACTTGGGAAAAATGTGTATTTTTGGATGGAATAGCCTATAAATATCAATTAAGTCCATCTTGTTTAATGTGTCATTTATAGCTTTTGTTTCCTTTTTTATTTTCATTTTGGTTGATCTGTCCACTGAGGAAAGTGGAGTGTTAAAGTCCCCTACTATGATTGTGTTACTATTTCCCCTTTTATGGCTGTAGCATTTGCCTTATGTATTGAGGTGCTCCTATATTGGGTGCATAAATATTTACAATTGTTATATCTCTTCTTGGATCGATCCCTTGATCATTATGTAGTGTCCTTCTTTGTCTTTTGTAATAGTCTTTATTTTAAAGTCTATTTTGTCTGATATGAGAATTGCTACTCCAGCTTTCTTTTGATTTCCATTTGCATGGAATATCTTTTTCCATCCCCTCACTTTCAGTCTGTATGTGTCCCTAGGTGTGAAGTGGGTCTCTTGTAGACAACATATATATGGGTCTTGTTTTTGTATCCATTCAGCCAGTTTGTGTCTTTTGGTGGGAGCATTTAATCCATTTACATTTAAGGTAATTATCGATATGTATGTTCCTATTCCCATATTCTTAATTGTTTTGCGGTTGTTTTTGTAGGTCTTTTTCTTTCTTGTGTTTCTTGCCTAGAGAAGGTCCTTTAGCATTTGTTGTAAAGCTGGTTTGGTGGTGCTGAACTCTCTCAGCTTTTGCTTGTCTGTAAAGGTTTTAATTTCTCCATCAAATCTGAATGAGATCCTTTCTGGGTAGAGTAATCTTGGTTGCAATCTCCTTCATCACTTTAAAAATGTCCTGTCACCACCTTCTGGCTTGCAGACTTTCTGCTGAAAGATCAGCTGTTAACCTTATGGGGATTACCTTGTGTGTTATTTGTTGTTTTTCCCTTGCTGCTTTTAATATGTTTTCTTTGTATTTAATTTTTTATAGTTTGATTAATATGTGTCTTGGCGTGTTTCTCCTTGGATTTATCCTATATAGGACTCTCTCTGCTTGGTTAACTATTTCCTTTACCATATTAGGGAAATTTTCAACTATAATCTCTTCTAATATTTTCTCAGTCCCTTTTTTTTTCTCTTTTTCTTCTGGGACCCCTAAAATTCGAATGTTGGTGCATTGAATGTTGTCCCAGAAGTCTCTGAGACTGTCCTCAGTTCTTTTCATTCTTTTTTCTTTATTCTGCTCTGCAGTAGTCATTTCCACTATTTTATCTTCCAGGTCACTTATCCGTTCTTCTGCCTCAGTTATTCTGCTATTGATCCCTTCTAGAGTATTTTTAATTTCATTTATTATGTTGTTCATCATTGCTTGTTTCCTCTTTAGTTCTTCTAGGTTCTTGTTAACTGTTTCTTGCATTTTCTCTATTCTATTTCTAAGATTTTGGATCATCTTTACTATCATTATTCTGAATTCTTTTTCAGGTAGACTGCCTATTTTGTCCTCATTTGTTAGGTTTGGTGGATTTTTACCTTGCTCCTTCATCTGCTGTGTGTTTTTCTGTCTTCTCATTTTGCTTATCTTACTGCGTTTGGGGTCTCCTTTTTGCAGGCTGCAGGTTCGTAGTTCCTATTGTTTTTGGTGTCTTTCCCCAGTGGCTAAGGTTGGTTCAGTGGGCTGCGTAGGCTTCCTGGTGGAGGGGCCTAGTGCCTGTGTTCTGGTGGATGAGGCTGGATCTTGTCTTTCTGGTGGGCAGGTCCACGTCTGGTGGTGTGCTTTGTGGGGTCTGTGGCCTTATTATGATTTTAGGCACCCTCTCTGCTAATAGATGGGGCTGTGTTCCTGTCTTGGTAGTTGTTTGGCATAGGGTGTCCAGCACTGTAGCTTGCTGGTCATTGAATGAAGCTGGGTCTTGGTGTTGAGACGGAGATCTCTGGGAGATTTTCGCCGTTTGATATTACATGGAGCTGGAAGGTCTCTTGTGGACCAGTGTCCTGAATTTGGCTCTCCCACCTCAGAGGCACAACACTGACTCCTGGCTGGAGCACCAAAAGCCTTTCATCCACATGGCTCAGAATAAAAGGGAGAAAAAAGTAGAAAGAAAGAAAGAAAGAAAGGGGATAAAATAAAATAAAATAAAGATAAAATAAAATAGTTATTAAAAAAATTATTATGAAAAAAAATTTTAAAAAGAAAAAAAAAAGAATGGACAGACAGAATCCTAGGACAAATGGTGAAAGCAAAGCTATACAGACAAAATCACTCACAGAAACGTACACATACACACTCACAGAAAGAGAAAAAGGGAAAAATTTATATATATCGTTGTTCCCAAAGTCCATGTCCTCAATTCAGGATGATTCGTTGTCTATTCAGGTATTCCACAGATGCAGGGTACATCAAGTTGATTGTGGAGATTTAATCCGCTGCTTCTGAGGCTGGTGGGAGAAATTTCCCTTTCTCTTCTTTGCTCGCACAGCTCCCGGGGTTCAGCTTTGTATTTGGCCCTGCCTCTGCGTGTAGGTCGCCTGAGGGCGTCTGTTCTTCGCTCAGACAGTACAGGGTTAAAGGAGCCGCTGATTCGGCGGCTCTGGCTCACTCAGGCCCGGGGGGTGGGGGGGGGGTGGGGGGGGGCGGGGGGGGGGAAGGGGGGAAGGGAGGGGCACGTAGTGCGTAGTGCGGGGCGGGCCTGCAGCGGCAGAGGCCGGCGTGACGTTACAACAGCGTGAGGCGCGCCGTGCGTTTTCCCGGGGAAGTTGTCCCTGGATCCCGGGACCCTGGCAGTGGCGGGCTGCACAGGCTCCCGGAAGGCGGGTGTGGCGAGTGACCTGTGCTCGCACACAGGCTTCTTGGTGGCGGCAGCTAAAGCCTTAGCGTCCCATGCCCGTCTCTGGGGTCCGCATTGATAGCCGCGGCTCGCGTACCAGTCTCTGGAGCTCCTTTAAACAGAGCGCTTAATCCCCTCTCCTCGCGCACCAGGAAACAAAGAGGGAAGAAAAAGTCTCTTTTCTCTTCAGCAGCTCCAGACTTTTCCTGGACTCTCTCCCGGCTAGCCGTGGCGCACTAGCCCCTTCAGGCTGTGTTCACGCCGCCAACCCCAGTCCTCTCCCTTCGCTCCAACCGAAGCCCGAGCCTCAGTTCCCGGCCCTGCCCGCCCCGGTGGGTGAGTAGACAAGCCCCTCGGGCCGGTGAGTGCTGGTCGGCACCGGTCCTCTGTGCAGGAATCTCACCGCTTTGCCCTCCGCACCCCTGTTGCTGTGCTCTCCTCCTCGGCCCCGAAGCTTCCCCTCTCCGCCACCCGCAGTCTCTGCCTGCGAAGGGGCTTCTAGTGTGTGGAAATCTTTCGTCCTTCACAGGTTCCTCCCACTGGTGCAGGTCCCGTCCCTATTCTTTTGTCTCTGTTTTTTCTTTTTTCTTTTGCCCTACCCAGTTACGTGGGGGGTTTCTTGCCTTTTGGGAGGTCTGAGGTCTTCTGCCAGCGTTCAGTAGGTGTTCTATAGGAGCAGTTCCACGTGTAGATGTATTTTTGATGTATCTGTGGGGAGGAAGGTGATCTCCGCGTCTTACTCTTGCGCCATCTTCCTGGAGCTCCCCATTCAACTTTACAAACATTTATTACACTAATCAAATTCTTAAGTAATTATGAATCTGTTCTCTATCTGATCCCATCAATTCTATCCTTTTCACTTGTACCCTCATTTCTAAGACTCGGTACCTGTGGTACTGCTACTGGAAGCCTTACTTCATTTTCCTTATTTTAGATTTTGGATCGTCATAGTGTATTAGTATTTCCTTTTTTTTTTTTTTTTTGCCCACTATTAGCTTGATAGTTAAACATTCTGTCAGTGCTTACGTTTCCTTATAGTCTACAAAGTGCATCTTTGTTTTAACTTTCTGAAATCTTCATGCAGAACTTTATTCCACCATTGCTAGTTGTCCTCAGTGAAAGGACTAGTTTTCTGCCATTACCTAAAATGGAAATAGTAATTGCATTTGATCATTGTATTGAGAAACCTTATGAAAGAAAATTGGAAATGTTTCCGTAAGTATGACTTTCTAACTAAAAAAAAGTCACCCGTAAAACTCTAATAACCTAAAGTTAAAAAAAGTTAAATGGAAGTCTCTAATCTGTATAAACTTCTTTCAAAAGAAAAATTTCAGTTGATTTTGATTTTCTCAAAATTATGGAAATGCTAATTATCTATTTTGTTTGTGAGACCAACTGATTTAAAGCCATGGATGTTTATTTGCTTAAATTCAATAAAACTGTTAAATAATTTATGGATCAGATTGAAAATTAAGTATTATGATTTAAAAAACCATAGACAGGGCTTCCCTGGTGGCGCAGTGGTTGAGAGTCTGCCTGCCAATGCAGGGGACACGGGTTCGTGCCCCAGTCCGGGACGATCCCACATGCCGCGGAGTGGCTAGGCCCGTGAGCCATGGCCGCTGAGCCTGCACGTCCGGAGCCTGTGCTCCTCAACGGGAGAGGCCACAACAGTGAGAGGCCCGCGTACCACAAAACAAAACAAAACAAAACAAAACCACAGACAACACTGATTCTTCCACCTAGATCCATGCTTCTTTGTGAACCAACTTTTGCAGCTAAAGAAATTCCAAATAATAAAATAACTTCAATTCATGGTACTACAAAGTGATGAAGCAAAATTTTCAAAAATGTTAAAGGGTAATTTTCAGAAAAAGTAAAACTATGATTCCAATACAGATATAAAAATGAGGAATTTATTTTACTCATATGATATCAAGAGACCAGGCAGATTTTTTTTTTAACATCTTTATTGGAGTATAATTGCTTTACAATGGAGTGTTAGTTTCTGCTAAAGTGAATCAGCTATATGTATACATATATCCCCATATCTCTTCCCTCTTGCGTCTCCCTCCCACCCTCCCTATCCCACCCCTCTAGGTGGACACAAAGCACGGAGCTGATCTCCCTGTGCTATGTGACTGCTTCCCACTAGCTATCTATTTTATATTTGGTAGTGTATATGTGTCCACAGGCAGATGTTTGAACCAATTCAAAAGAAAAGCCAAAACAGCACATATTTATATATTGGGTTGGCCAAAAAGTTCGTTCGGTTAGTGAATACATTGTTCAATAAAATTCTTGGTGAAAATGAAAAATGTCTCATTTTTACTTAAAACCAAACGAACTTTTTGGCCACCCAATAAAACAAAGGAATTTTGCGTGAATTGCAAATGGAGACAAAACTGATTTTCCACCGGGGAGCTGGATGGGGGAGGGAGGTAGACACAGTTCAGTTAGTATCACACAGGACAGAGTTGCAAAGATAATGAACAGAGCTATAATCTGATTAATCCACACTGTATGCTATAGAAAATGTATAATTTTCCATTGAAAAGCAATTTTTTTCAACAAAATTAATTTGGTCAAAAAATCACAACACTTACAAAATATAAGCACATATATAGATTCATAACACTCACAAAAATATAAGCACATATATAGATTGACAAGTTCTTTTTCACTAAGAGTTTTTAGTAACCAAAACCCTAACCATGCTCCATTTTGATATCGGGGAATAGATGTTAAGCTTTAGCTTTAAGGTGGTATTAATGTGATGTTACCAAGAAATTCTAGGCTTGGGACTATTTTCAGATGAAATTCCAGAGTTTCTCAAAGTCTGGTAAATCAGTTGCATCAAAATTTTCTAAGGTACCAGTAAAACACAAATTTCTGAGTCCCACCTCTGATCTATTGAATCTGAACCTCTGGCATTGGCACCTGGGGATTTACGTACATAAAACGGTTTGTAGGCAATTCTTAGGCCCAAGAAAGTTTTGGGGCCCCAGTCTTAGAAAATTGCTCAAGCCTCTAAAGTGACTTATTTTTGCCCTGAGCTTCAGGTCTATTTCATCAAATGTTGCCTTGTAGGGCCAGTTTAGTATTTTTGAGGTAGATGTTGATGGGAATAACTTACCTGATCATTTGAACAAATATAAATTTAGTCTGGTTCACTTTTAAAAATCCAGTTTTTCTTTTCCCTCTTTTAAAATGTGTTTCGATTTTGTTTCCTGATAACCAGTTATTATTCAAGTTAATTTTGATCTTGTTTAAAGAAAGACATTGTTGAACTTGTTCTTCTTGTGTCCTATTGAAATTTAAAAAAAAAAAATTGAATCTTAATATGTTATACCATTGAAATCCAACAGATCTCCGGCACACTTTAAAACTGCAATATAGAGAGCAGACAAGATGGTGGAGCAGAAAGACCCTCAGCTCACCCCCTCTCATAAGCACACCCAAATTACAACTATCTGCAGAACAACTGTTAGGGAACTGTTGACCGAAACTGCTTACCAAGGCAGTTTTTTGCCAGGCTCGATAATAACCGCTTGCCTGAGATGACTCACAACAGGAGGTCTCGCCCGATAAGGAGCTCGGTGCTGAAAACTAACCCTGAGAATTCGGGAGAGGCCAAAAGGAGGGAGAAGATGCCAGTGCCTAATATGGGCCAACCTCCCAGAAACCCTCACCCTAGAATCCATCTTGGCTAAAGGATGCACGCACCACCAGGAAGCACCCTGAGTCAGACCAGATGTGTGCACAAGCAAGACGATTGGCCAGGGACAACCCAGAAAGCTAACCCCACTACCATAAAACCTGAGACTGGGAGCCGTGGCAGAGCAGTTCTCCTAGGTTCCCTTACCCTGCTGCTCTCCACCCTGGCACCCCTTCCCAATAAAACCTTTTGCTTTGTCAACAGATGCAATTCATTTCCGAGTGTTAGACAAGAGCCCACTCTTGGGCCCTGGAAGGTGTCCCCCTTCTGGTAAACAGCCAGATGAAAAAAAACAGCCATAGATGAAAAAGACTGGAACCTACCAGAAAAGATCTTCTATGACTAAAGACATAAAGAAGGAACCACAACGAGACAGGTAAGAGAAGCAGACTCATGATATAATCAAATTCCATAACCCCGGGTGGGCCACCCACAAACCGGAGAATAATTATATTGCAGAGATTCTCCCACAGGAGTGAGAGCTCTGAGCCCTACATCAGGCTCCCCAGCCCAGGGTCTGGCACCAGGAAGACAAGGCCCCGAGCATTTGGTTTTGAAGGCCAGTGGGGCTTAACTGCAGGAGCCCCACAGGACTGCGGGAAATAGAGACTTCACTCTTAAAAGGCACAAAATCCCACGCATGCTGGGACCAAGGGCAGAGGTAGTAATTTGATGGGAGCCTGGACCAGATCTACGTGCTGGTCTTGGAGAGTCTCCTGGAGAGGCCAGTGGGGGCTGTGGGGGGCTGCAGCTCACCCTGGGGACATACACACTGGTGGCAGACATACTTGGGAACAGTCAGAGGCATGAACATTGTGCCAAGACCTGGCTCCACCCGACAGCCTGCAGGCACTAGTGCTAGAGACAGTTTTGTTTGTTATAACTAGGGCAGTGGGGGCAGTGGGATGTGTGCTACTGGTCCCTAGTGAGCAGAGGCCAAGGATCCTACTAAACATTCTATGGTGCAGAGAATGGCCCTGCACAACAGAGACTTATTCTGTCTAAAATGTCAATTATGCCACTATTGAGATACCCTGGTTTACTCATAGTGTAATATTATAATGATACTAATAAAACCTACATCATAAGATTAGACTTAGTTATATACAATACATAGTGTACAGAAAGGCATTCCATAATGGTGCTTATAATCATTATTGGAAACAATGGACACCCACAGGGCTTTTATGCCTCCCCAGAAGGCCGTGGCTTGATAGGTACATATATACCCATCACAAGTAAGTGTAAATATTACTGTCATTTCTCTTGTGAGAAAAGTGAGACTGGAAGTGTTCTGTGACTTAGCCAAATCACAAAGCAATTACAGTGGACCCTTGGCAACTTTGGGGCTAGGGGTGCTGACTGCCTGTATAGTGAAAAATCCCTCTATAACTTTATAGTCAGCCCTCCGTATAAGTGGATTCAACCAACTATGGATTGTGTAAGTACTACTGTAGTATGTATTGAAAAAATCTGCAAGTAAGGGAACCCGCACAGTTCAAACCTATGTTTAAGGGTCAACTGTAAATGTTTGAGCCAAGATTGACTTTTCTGTTTTTATCTTTTAATCCAAAACAGCATGTTTATTCAATCTTTACAAATTTTGCAATAGCCTAATATAACTTATTGATAATAATTAGCCCACTGTATCAAGAGTGATGGTATTAGCATTGTTTTCTCAAGTCAGAATTTGTTTTATGTTGTTTCTCTAAATATTTCAGTGTTACAACTTATATCTTGAACTAAATTACACTCTTGGGTTTTAACCAATGAGATGAATGCAAAATATTATTTTCTGCTATTTTGTTGTTTGTTTGTTTTTAAGTGATGTAAATGAAACTAGCTGTTGAATATATATATATTCATCCCTAGGCATAACATATATGTGTGTGTGTACATATATATATATATATATATATATATGTACACACACACATATACATATCTATATCACACTTAAGTGAGTATAAACTTCTTCCCACATTTTTACTCATTTTAGAATGTCTTTGGTCTTTCACAGGAGTATTACCCTTGTTCTCCTCTAACACATAAACTTGGTCAGAAAAGGCATGAGTCACCCTGAATGTATTTATTTGTTTAATTTAAAAGGGTTTTAAATTTTGAAATCTCAATGCATCTCACTTCAATGCCCAACCCTTTGTCTTATAAACAAAACAAGGACTTGAATGATCACATTCTCAACAGATGCAGAGCGAAATTATAGTGAAAGAGGTTACTCTAAATAAGGATTAGGTGTTGTACCAACCATCTGTTAAAACATTCCTCACTTTAATATTCATAACTCCTATGAATGTGTTTGCAATGTCAAAGAATTTAAAAACATACGCCAGGGGCTTCCCTGATGGCACAGTGGTTAAGAATCTGCCTGCCAATGCAGGGGACACGGGTTTGAGCCCTGGTGCGGGAAGATCCCACATGCCACAGAGCAACTAAGCCTGTGCGCCACAACTACTGAGCCTGTGCTCTAGAGCCCACGAGCCACAACTACTGAAGCCTGCGTGCTGCAACTACTGAAGCCCGTGCGCCTAGTGCCTGTCCTCTACAACAAGGGAAGCCACTGCAGTGAGAAGCCCCCTCACCACAAAGAGTCGTAGCCCCTGCTCGCCACAACTAGAGAAAGCCTGCTCGCAGCAACGAAGACCCAATGCAGCCAAAAATAAAATAAATTTTAAAAAAAAAACAAAAAAACTAGAGGGTGTGCTGTGCCCACTGGTCCTCTGCTAAAAAAAAAATAAAAATAAAAAATAAAAACATAAGCCATTGCCAGACAAAAGAATTCCACTTTAAAAAACACATGGAATTATGATTATTTCTATAATTTTAAAAACATTGTTTTCGAAGGTCAAACTTCATGATAAAATTCAATCAAATTAAATTATTAAGTTTTTAAAAAATGTTGAATTATAGATTAACACATTTTCTCTGGGCCTTTAGTTTCTTGTATTCTCAACGTCTTTGGAAAAAGGAAATTAGGGGAGTAGGAAAGGTTTGTATCAAAAATCATAAATAATAAATAGTTATTTTCCTTTTTAAAAAGAAGCAAATATTATAAGAATCACCTATTTTTTATAAAATTTTCACAGTTAAATTATTCTTCACAGTTAAAACAAAATGATCAAGAATTTTCCCTTAATCACAAGTTAAAATCTGATATGTGACATATATGTACAGTTTTGAAAAACAGAATACATCAAACTGAAGAAACCAGACCAAAAATGGATTATTCCTTGAAATTTGTAACTTTGAAACTTATTAAGATTTTCAAAAATTATGCTAAATTTTGCACATGGTATTCTTTGACACATATCTCCCTTGAGTTAAAAACTATTTCAAACTTGTACGAATTACATTTTACATTTACAGAGAAGGTCACGTTGGAAACCTTCATGAAAATCTCAAGTCAATAAGTAAGTTTCTATGTATAATTCATTTTTTGTTTTCCTATATTCCTTTGCTTTATCTGGGTCTTAAACACTTCAAATGATACTGTATAAGCCATGATAAAATGAGTATTCAGAACTGTAAAAGTAAGAATATTTGTGATCCAAGATTTGTAAGATAATAGGAAGATCAACGATTAATATAGTGGCATCATCATCTCAGTTACAGAATCTAGAACAAAAGTTGTTAGCTGAAGAAAGGAAAGAAAACTTTTGGCTAAGGGAATGTTTCTGCATGAAAACTACCATTTTAAGCCATTGTTAAATAATATGTATTATATTCAGTTTTTTAGTGACTAGTTCATTAATTTAATATGACACACACTGTATAGTAAATTAAAAATTTAGAAATATAAAATTAATATAATAGCCTTGGAAGTCAGCTAAAGAGTCATAAACTAAGGAAATTAGTCTGAAAAACAAGCTGCTCTTATCCTGGCATACTGATGTGTCTAATTGCCATTGGAAAGATTATTTTAAAAGAATTTAAAGTTTCATTTTCACAAGATGTTACTCTTGAACCCTAACAAATTCACTTTTCAGTAAAAACATTTACACAAATATGTGTATTTCAATCATTTATTTTTAAAACATCTATGATCTAGTGAATTTTTGACTAATCTGGGCAAGTACTCCTATATAAGCCTATGATTTAAATTTAAAATTTCTGAGAACATACTTACTGAGTTCTAAAAGAATAAAGATTTTCAGAAACACTGACCTTGGGTATTGGACCACCATATATTAGCAATAACAAAATTTAAATCATTTGTATATTGCTCTATTTTTTCTAGATGTATTACTAAAAAATATCTTCTGTGTTTACATAGAGCAAGTGGTTAAAATATATTTGCCAAAGTTTTTATATTATAATTTTCCTTTTATTTCCAATTTACTTGAAGTCAATAGAAGATTTTGGCAAGTAAAGAGTTGCTTTTGTTGGTAATCCATTGGTACCATAAAATGTAATCAGTGTTCCCTAGATACTAAGTAAATTGTGGAACCTTAAGGAAGCAGTGTGGATTCTTAAAGTTAATGGCTAAGTGATAAAATGTGTTTAAGTTTAATCACTTTACTTACATAGTCATTGATTTCCTTTAACACCCTTGCCTAGTATGCCACACTTGACAACTATTTTCCATCATTACCCAATCAGAATTCAAGTACAGACCCAAGAGCAGGGAGAAAAATGCTCCCACCAAGTTCTGGTTTTCGCAATACTCTTGATTCCTTTTTACTGAAAACCTTTTGAAGCAATTTCATGACCATTGATTGACTTACTGCATCATATTTTGCTTGCAGGGTATATTTTCCCTGATCATACATAGTTCAGTCTGGTATGAAGTTATACCATTTGGCATTTTAATGCAGGCAACATAAGCATCAGTTCTAAAGGAGACAGTAAGCAACTGTAATGACAATAGTCATCAAATTACACGTCCGGCATATTTTCCGTGCAATGCATGCTATTGGTGAAAACACATCATGGCCCTAGTCCTTGTAGGGTTTATAATAAAATAGGAAAACAAAAGGCTTGGCTCTAGCAATTATTTAAAAGTAAGTGCTAAATTATGTGGCACTCATTATAAACATGCATGCAGGCCCAGGAAACTATCTCTTATATTGGCTGGACTGGTATACTAAAGTATTATAGCAGGGAAGAAACATTCAGAGAAAAGCCTTGCAGACACAGTGCCTGGGTTGGCATCCCAGCTCTACCATGTGCTATCTTTGTGACCTTGGCCAGGTTTTTTAACTTTCCATGACTTGGGTTTCTCATTTATAAAATAAGAATAATATTGTACCTAGCTTGTGAGATGATGCATAAAGAGCAATTAGCACTCAACAAAAATTCACCTTTTGTAATGGAATAACCATACAAGTGATGAAGGTTCAGTGAGAAAAGGCCAGCCTTGTATGATGAGTCAGAGTTGAGTAGACCTGAGTTTTAAGGGTGGTAAGTAATTCCTGGAGAGTTAGTATTTTCTACTTCATGGAGGGTGTTAAAAGTTTATCCTGTTTGAAAAAACTGTCTGAAACTTGTAAATAAGGCCATAAAATATGGGTGACATATCACATAGGGCAAGAGGTCGCACAAAGATTATCTAGGGCCATGCTGTCTAATAAGATAGGAGGAGCTACATGTGGCTATTGTGCACTTGAATTATGACTTGTCTGAGATAAGATGAGCTGTTAGTTAAAAAACAAACCTGGTTCCCAAGACTTAGTATGAAAAAAATTCAAAGTATCTTCTTATTTTTTTACAGTGATTAGATGTTTGAAATGACAATATTGGGTTAAATAAAATGTGCTACTAAAATTAATTTTATCTCTTTATTTTTAATAAGTCTATTAAAAATAAAAATTATGTGTAGCCTGAAATATTTCTATTGCACTGTGCCAGTCTAGGGGAATATACTTTGTTTATGTCATTAGTTGTTTTTTGTTTTTTTGTTTTTTTGTTTGCAGTACGCGGGCCTCTCACTGTTGTGGCCTCTCGTGTTGCGGAGCACAGGCTCTGGACGCGCAGGCTCAGTGGCCATGGCTCACTGGCCCAGCCGCTACGCGGCATGTGGGATCTTCCTGGACCCGTGTCCCCTGCATCGGCAGGCGGACTCTCAACCACTGCGCCACCAGGGAAGCCCCATTAGTTATTATTGATTAAAGATTCTAGGCTTTTTGAAGTTACTTGCTAACTTGTACGTATTTCTCTAACAGAGATGTAAATAATTTCAGTTCAGTGGAACAGATAACCTTAAAGAAATAAGATATGGCCTTGTAGACATCAAATTATTTCATATATAACTCAGAAATTACACAGACAACAACATTTCTTTGTTGTCTGTATAACCTAGCTTCTCAGATGCTCTTTGAACCAGTCATGACATCTTACTAATTTCCTCATTAATTAATGAGTTTAACAAAATTTTTACATTTGCTTAAAAGTTGTAAGATTACCTTTGATAACCACACGTTACAAAAAAGAGAAAGCCAAATTGTTGAAGTCGGGAATAAAAAGCCCTTTGTACAATATGGGAGAGTATTTAACAGACCTGCATTACTAACTGGGTCCTGGTGTATGCTACTTAACCTTTTAAGTTGCTTAACTTCACTGAGCTGCTAAAAATTTCTTTGTAAGTTGCAATAATGATACTTAGTTCAAAAGGTTGGACTTAAATATGATAAAGTAGCTTTGTTTTTACATTTTTTATATTGAGTTATGGTTGATGTACAATATTATGTAAATTACAGATGTACAACATAGTGATTCACAATTTTTAAAAGTTGCACTCCATTTATAGCTATTATAAAATGTTAGCTATCCCTATATCTTCCTTATGCACTCATCTGTTGATAAACACATAGTTTGCTTCCATATCTTGGCAATGGTAAATAATGCTGCTATGAACATTGAGGTGCATGTATCTTTTCAAATTACTGCTTTGTTTTTTGGGGTTTTTTTTTTCCCCCCTTTTTTTTGGTTATATAACTAGGAGTGGAATTGCTGAGTCTTATGGTAGTTCTACTTTTAGTTTTTTGAGAAACCTCCAAGCTGTTTTCCACAGTGGCACTGCCAATTTATATTCCCACCAACAGTGTATGAGGGTTCCCTTTTCTCCACATCCTTGCCAATGTTTGTTATTTGGGTACTTTTTTTCTTTTTCTTCTTCTTTTTTTTTTTTTTTTGACCACACCATACAGCTTATGGGATCTTAGTTCCCTGACCCAGGCCCTCGACAGTGAAAACACAGAGTTCTAACCATTGGACTACTAGGTAATTCCCTTGTGTTCTTTTTGATATTAGCCATTCTGACAGGTGTGAGGTGATATCTCATTATGGTTTTAATTTGCATTTCTCTGATGATTAGGGATGTTGTGCATATTTTCATGTGCCTGTTGGCCATCTGTATGTCTTCTTTGGAAAAAATGTCAATTCAGGACTTCTGCCCATTTTTAAATTGGGTTGTTTGCTTTCTTGATGATGAGTTATATGAGCTGTTTATACAATTTGGATATTAACCCCACATCGATCATATTATTTGCAAATCTTTTCTCCCATTTGGTAGGTTATTTTTTCATTTTGTTGATGGTTTTCTTTGTTGTGCAAAAGCTTTTAAGTTCAGTTAGGTCCCATTTATTTATTTTTGCTTTCATTTCCTTTGCTTTAGGAGACATCCAAAAAGAATATTGCTATGATTTATGGCAAAAAGTGTCCCACCTATGTTTTCTCCTAGGAGTTTTATGGTTTCCAGGCTTACATGTAGGTCTTTAACCCATTTTGATTTTATTTGTGTATATGCTGTTAGCAAATGTTCTAATTTCATTCTTTAACATGTAGATGTCCAGTTTTCCCAGCACCATTTATCGAAGAGATTATCTTTTCTCCATTATATATTCTTGCCTTGTTTGTCATAGATTAACTGACCATAAGCACATGGGTTTATTTCTGGGCTCTCTATTCTGTTCCACTGATATATGTATCTGTTTTTGTGGCAGTACCGTACTGTTTTGTTGTTGTTTTAGTACCATACTGTTTTGATTACTGTAGCTTTGAAGTAGAGTCTGATATCAGGAAGCATGATTCCTCCAGCTCTGTTCTTCTTTCTCAAGATTGTTTTGCCTATTCAGGGTCTTTTGTCTTTCCATTATTCCATTAAATATGATAATGTACTCTAAATGTCCACCACAGTGTATGGAATATAATGATTCAGTAAATGGCATATTTTATTGTTATATGTGATTAAGATTTTTTGAATAAATGAACAAGCCAGTAAAATAGTCTTTTATAAAGTGCTTTTTTTTTTAATGATGCCTGCAGAATAGTTAAGAGAGTGAAAAAGGTAGTATTGTGAAAATCAATTTGTAAAGTATAGGATGCAGTGGACCTAGGCAATTGGTGACAACAGTAAAAAGAGAAATGAAAGGATGAATTCGTTAGAAAGAAGTAGCAATATTTGGTGACATATTAAAAGTAAGGAAGAACAAACATAAAGTGATGCCATTTACAGAATCATAGAATTGTTGTGTGGAAGGTTGAACTTGCTGAGAACGATTCCTAAATTTTTCTTGTGTTGTCTTTGAAGTAGAAGGACATATACATGATGATTTTTACAATCTTCTAGACATTGTGAAAAAGATAAGTGGGAACTTAGAGCAGTTGGGTTTCTTGGAGGTCATTCACAATGGATGTAATAGTTAAAGCTATGAATGTGTGATCTCAGAAAGAGTGGGTGTAGAGAGGTGGGAGTCTAGGGCCTCAGGAATTCAAATGAAAAGGAGAAATGATTGAAGCCAGAGAAGGATACACTACAGAGATATTGGGGGGAAAAAGTGCAGAATTACTACTTTGGAGTTTTACTTGTCATTCTTTATTAAAATAACATGATTAGTTTCCATTTGCCATTATTTCTAAAATCTGAAATATCTAACTTGTGTGTTTTATAATTAATTCAGTCTTCCTTACATAAAAATAAGTGCAGCTAGGTCATAAATTTGAAACTAACAATGCATGGACACACAAGCTTCTGAAATCATGAATTGTCTATTAACCACAGTAGAAATTTTCAAACCTATTTTGACATATTTTTCATATTTTAAAATTTAGGTAAAAATTGATTGTTTGCCTGTGTTTGAAATTTTTAGCTTTTCTTAAAATGATGGATTTTTACACTCAATTTTATTATTATAACAAAATAAAATAAATTCAGATAAGATATTGATGTCAAATTAGCATAATATTTGAAATCTGTCAATTCATGAGCCTAATATTAATAGCACATTAATGTTTTCACATATAGACTGAAACAAAAAATCTATCATACAAAGCTCAAGGTTAAGCATCTTAGCCATTAGGTCTTAAATTTAGCTATTGCTATTATTAATGCAGTTGAATAAGAACTTAATTTTCTCTTGGAGTAGGAGAAATAGGAAAATGTTGGCATTAATGAAATAGAAATTTTTGAGAAATATTTGGTAAGATTATCCCCTCTACATGACTGGCTTTATCTTCAATTCCATCTCATCTTCATTATAAACAAAAAATTAATACCACTTGACTTAACTATAATGTGCATGTATTTCTGTAGATCACATGCCAGAAATTTTGGCTGCTCTCCCTGAACTTTAATTAGAATCTTCAAACCCTACTCAATAAGAAATTAACCTTACTTCACTACATTTTGAATTCTTTCAGAGAACATAGGCAATTATGACTTGTAGTATATCTTGGATAAAGGTATTTTATGGAAATTAGGATTGTTATTGAATCTAAAGTATAAGTTATAGAATGTGATATTAAACATCATAATAAAAAGTCCATAACCAAGAAAACATAGGTTACAAAATTTTCTTTTGTAATTATTGTCTATTTATTCAACACATGTTTATTTTTTAATGGAGTTTTATGTTTCTGTTCTTTTTAGCCTATTCCCCTAGTGGAATATTCCTAGTACAGTAAATGTGAATGGGGTGGCTAATCCACCATTGACAAACATGGTATTATGGGGTTTTTTTGTTTAGAAACTACTGTGACTATTTGTTGAAATACACTTTGCAAATTTAAGAGTATACAGTCAAGAAAATAATAAGTTCCATGGAATATACTTCTAAATCTTTCCACTTTGACAAATTCTCTAGTTTATAATAGGACCAATAAATAGGATGGAACAAAAAATCATAGTAAGCCTTTGGATGTATGAATTAATTTGTTACATTAGGAATGGTACGACTAGATATCAGTGAATTGGCCATTTTCCTTGATTAAAATTAATTTCTCCTTGAATAATCTATAAAGCCTAAGAATTAGTAAGACTTTGTTAACTTCCATTTTATTTGACCAATTTAGTTGCCTCAACAAATCCAAACTAAATACTATAACAGTTAAAGATGTTTTCTAAAATTGACAATTACTTCATTTTCACATAATAAAAATTGTTAAATAAGACATTAAGTTAAACCAAATATTTGACTTACTCTGAACATTTAGTTAAGCTCACATGACACATTAAATTTAATATTTTATACCATGATACCACTGTAGAATACGAATAGCATAAAACAAACAAGCAAATAGATCTGTCACAATGCAGACTCTCTGCTAGACAATCTGAAAATATTGACCCCTAAGATAATATAGTTTTTTTTGTTACTAAAGAGGAGCTGGCACATGAAAAAATGAGATGCCAGTCTGTTTCCATCTGTGTGCTATTCCTGCCATGTACCCAGAATCATATTTCTTCTTGGAAACTATATTACAATGTTTCTCTCAAGGGGAAACCTATTCAACACATAATACAGCTCATCTATCCTTATATTTTGACGGCTAATTTGGCCAGAATTAAAGAAAAAGAAAAAAACTACATTATTTCAATTTCAATATCAGTGATAAATAATTTGTTTTATAAATGCCAAATTTTTAAACAACTTTTTAGATTTCTAGGGCTTTCCTGTTCTGAGGATTGTCAGAATAGTTAGTGATTTCATAAAAATGGAGTTTTAAAATTAACACACATTGCATAAAGACTTTAAAGAGTTTTGGTAATCGGTGAATGTTGATCAGTCCTTGGAGAAAAGAAAAATATTTTATTGAAAATATTTATTATTGTGTTTTTAAGAGAAATAACTTCAATTTCATTGCGCAGTAAAAATAGGATGTATGATTTTTGCTTAAGTGCACATTTTAATTTTCATAAATTTATTTTGTAATATAGTGTAAGGGCAAATACAAATTAAAAATAAGAGGCTTAATTCTCTCTCTTGAAAGTAAGGGAAGAGATACACTTCCCTCCTTTTTATCAGAGCATTTACTTTAGAAAACTTAAAATTGTAAGTTTTTCCTCCTCTTTTAGAAATATAAGTACACCCTTTTGAAAATGAGACCTTTTGTCAGCTTTATGACCAAAGAATACCTTTCTCAAAGACCTGGAAACATCAAGGGAAATACTACCCTTATCTCCCAGTTTCTGTGGAAGATTAGAAGTGGGCACCTTGTTCCAAGTTACAAAACTATCTCTTTCATAAAGATATGAGAGGTTTGTTTTCCCTAGGAATAAAGCCAATTAGGTAACACAGGGGGTCAATTCACTTATCAGGTAAAGTTAGAATGAACTATGTATGACCAATTCTGCTGTCAAGTTCTCCTACTTGAGAGTTAGTAATTGTTTATCTTGAGAACATGCATGTAATGGGTAATTTCTGCTTGGCTCTATAAAGGGTAGCATTTCTTTTATCCTTGCAATCTATTAGCAGATTGCCTGGGATGCACAGCACATTCTGGTTTAAAAGCTTGTTCAATAGTAAAATTGTTTTCTTTCTCTACTACGTTTGCTGTGAGGATTTTCTAGGTTGGGAGGAGATTTTGTTTTTAATTATATTTCTTCAAAAATAGCAACTATGAAACTACCTTTGTAAGTTAGAAAAAAAGAAAAGAAAAAAAAACCCCAAAACAAACAACTGAAGGTACTTTCCAGAATAGTGATATGGGAATGCAACTGCAACTGTAGGTTTAGTGAAGGTTTACTATGAGTCAGTGATTTTTCAAGGATCATGGCAAAACAATTCTGTGGTCATGACATTAATTAGGAAGCATAGGAATCCATTGTTCCCACCAGAAGAAACACGAAGCAGAAATGTCACCATTCATCAGTAGTCCTCCTATAAATGTATTAGTTAGTGTTCCATTCTTAGAGTTTTTTTCAGTTTCAAGTCACTCTTTTTAGACATAGAGAGGATTAGATACATTGTTCAAGATGATGACATATATTTTTAAAATACATCCATTTCTTTGAGCACTTCAGTCTGGGATTTTAAAAATGAAGTACTTAACTTTGCATCCCATTTCTACAATTGAAACGTCAAATATTCAAAACCTGTTTAGTTTTGATGGTAACAAATCTGTGATTATGTATACATGCCACTACAAAACTGACTCTCTTCATTATGTACTTGATAAAGCTTTAATAAATTACTTTTTTGGTAATTAATAGGCATTTTCTGAGATATCCCATATCTAACAATATCTTGTAATTAGATATTGGAAAAATATTGAAAAAAAAAGGGTTGTTTAGGGTTTCTCTAAAATTTGGTCTTTCCAGATTTAAATACTGTATGGATCTTTGCCTTATGCAAATATGAATTATGTGTGATACTTAAAAATATATACCCTTAAGATAATAAAATATCGAATATATTCTTTACTTATTAATTAATTGACATATAATAGTAATTGAGCATTTATCATGAATATACTGAATATAATATAAAAAATACAGTATAAATTTAATTTTTATTTAATTATACAAATCTTGATAATTGTCAACAAATTGAAGGCCTTCAGATATTTAATACCACAAAGATTCTGATAATTTTCATCACTGACATTTTTAATGTAAAAAGAGTTATGAAGCATAAGTTTTTTATTGAGTAAATGTTTTGTGTAATGGGAAAGTATCAAAGATATGAATTTATTTTAGAATTTAATCTCACATATGGTCAGAGGATCTTTTTTGACCCAGAGGGTTTTTGTTTTGTTTTATTTTGTTGGGAGTAGAAGAATAAGAACTGTAGATAGAAATTTGTCTTGAAAAACCTGAGAATCAAGATAGGATATCTATAGTATTGAGATGTAATGACTCAAGGTACACCTGTGTTTTATAAACTATTTTATAAACTATTATAACACAGACACATTCACATCAGCATTTTGTTCACTACTAGATTTACTTTTTACATTGTGAGTGATCTGTAAGAACAAAATTTTCTTTCTTAAATTCCCAAATGTTTGAACTGACTTTTGTCAAGAAATTCCTTTACCACAATAAAGAGCATACAGATTTTTCTCAAATATTTACCAAACACTTACTGTAATGTTAAACCATAGATTTTTGTATAGAAAACTAAATGGGCCAATGGATAGGAACAACTGAACAGGTCTTCATGAAAGCTCTCTTGACTCTTGAAGATCAATGTGAGGTCACTGACTAGGATCTGAATATGATGTGTCTTAGAAACATATATATTTACTGCATGAAAATAGTTGTCTGGTTAAGAGTAAAATCTACATCCTTTTCAGGCACATGCCCACCCCTCCCTATTGTGTTATAAGTGGCCCACTCCATTTAATTACATTAACCCATTGGATTCCAAAGGCACAATGGTTTGTGACTCCATCCTTGTGCCTTAACATGTATGCTGTTAGAATTTCCTCCCTGCAGAGCTCTTCTTTTCCAACTTAACCTAACAAAAATATGCCCAGACGTTCTTACTCTGAAGTACCAAGTATGATCTCGTTTGTTATCTCTCTCTTTCTCATCTCTGTCTCTATCTCTGTGATCTCTCTCTATTTTGTACCCCTTTGCTCAGCAGGAGCTGAAAGATGGATGAATAATACATATCAAATACACTGAGTTTTTTTCTTGAGCTTCGCAGTCTGATGTGATCTTTCCCTATTGTGAACTGTCACAGTGCTTTATGTTCAGTTTCCATTAGCACTATCATATTAATTTATTTTAAACTAATTTACATACTTCCTTTTAGGTAGTACAAATTACTGGGTCGGAGCTATACTTTGTTCCTTTTTAATTAGCTTAGAACCTCACATATAGTAGGCATTCAGTGAGAATTTTTTAAATTAAATTGCTATAATTAGAGTACTGATGGAATAGTAAAAGTGGAATTATTTAGAACCAATGAAAAACAATGAAAAGAGCTTAAACTCTCAACCATGAAGATAATGTCATATGATCAATGAAAGTAAGACCTCCTTATTTTAAAGTTCAAATATGAATTCAGATATAAAATAGTCTAGTTTAATTCTTTTTTTTACTAAGTTTCACTGAATAAAAAGAGTATTCATAAGTTAAAAAACAACTGAATTTCTAATGAAAACCCTGGATCATCCTAGTAAGGACATATTTTATGGACAAGTGCTATAAATATACATTATAATATAATAAAGTTTTACTTTATTCATTTTATATTTAAGGGACCAAGAAAAGGGAGTAATTTAAAATCAAGTAGGTTGGAAATATAGAAGATCTTATTTTTGCTGCAAGAAATTTGAGAAATTAACACCCTGCTCCTTCAAAATAAAAAAAGAGCTCATGAATAATTATGATTTTTTGTGGAAGAAGACTAGTAATCATAAAAAATATATACTTTATTTACAACCTCCTGCCTGCCCACCTCTTCCAGTTATTTAAAGGTTATTTAGAGATTCTTCTTCTCACTTATGACAGATCATAGTTATTTTAAACATTATAATTTGATCTAACTTGGAATTTGGAACTAGAAAGAAATACCCAGGTGTGGCTTAATGGAATGGCAGCATGAGCAGTTTGGCAGAAGGTCTCACCCAGAGAGATATCTATAAACTGGTCAAAATTAGCAAAGATGATCATTCATCATCTCTGGAGATTTGACTTGCAGCAGACTGAAAAGGATTTATTCAAGGCCTCTGGAAATTTAGTAATAAGAGTGAAAGGCAGTAGCTTTCAAGTTGGGTGCTGCACCCAATTTGTGGTGTGGAAAAGCTATCCCAGCATAGAAACCAGTGATAGATCCTATCTTCCACAGCTCTACCCTGCAAAAGACCTATATTAGGTGGATGATGGCAGGCAGGCAATGCTCTCATTTCCCACCCCCAATTGCCATTCTCTAAGGAAAGTCTGGCAAGGCAGCTAGTAAAGAGTGTAGTCCCCCAATTCCCTACAGCTCTGTGTTGGGGACAATCTTTCCTGGTGGGAGATGGACAGCTGGGTGGTAGCACCAGTCTTTCCTCACATACACAGATCCTAATCCCTAGATAGGATCTTGTTGGAACACACAGGGAAAGGTAAATTCCACCTTCAAAACTTGCTTCATAGACTAGCGGTTCTGTCCTGTAAGGGAAGAGGTGAGGCACAGGTTAGGGAAGCAAGACTTAAAGACTGATAACACCATGCTCTACCTGAGGGAAGCAGCTCTATTTGGAGCAAATTATGCACCAAGGTGTGTTGATGAAACCAGTAGAGCAATCAGCTAGCAATCAGTTGGGGGGTAACAGCTTGGTATGATACCAATAGAGGCAGACCAGCAAGAAGTTTAGCTAGGAAATCAGGGAAACAGACCATCAAAGAGCACCCTGTTAAAATCATAGTCATCCCTAGTGGTCTGGAAAACTACGCCTGTGCCCTAGACATGCACTCTTTCAAGACTAACCAGAGAGGGAACTTACCAGCTAATAGACCATAGTGATTGAAGATTCCTATTCCTCGAATTCTTAGTAATAATAAACACCTGACTCAGAAATTCCACTTTTAGGTATATACAGAAGAGACATGCAAACATGTGTCCACACAACAACTTATACATGAAAGTTCATAGCAGCAATATTCATAACAGACAAAAATTGCAAATAACTCAAATGTCCACTAACTGATGAATTGATAAATAAATCATGATATATTCACACACTTAAACCGTATTATGCAAATAAAAATAATGAAGTGCTGATACATGCTACAACGTGGATGAATCTTGAAAATATTCATAAACTAATCACAAAAGACCTTGTGTCATTTCAACTAATATGAAATATCCAGAACAGAAAAATCTGTAGAGACAAAAAAGTAGATTAGTGGTTGTCAGGGCCTGAGGAAGGGTTGAATGGAGAATGACTGTTAATGGGTGTGGAATTTCTTCTCAGGGTGCTGAAAATTTTCTAAAATTAATTAGTGGTGATGGTTGCACACTCTATGAATATAGTAAAAATCACTGAGTGGTACATTTTAAAAGAATGAATTGTATGCAATATAGCTTAAATGTCAAAGAAGCTGTGACAAAAAAAACAAAAACAAGTCACAATATTAAGTGAAAAAAGCAAGTGGCAAAAGAGCACATATTGTATGACTCCATTTACATGAAATGTCCAGTATAAGAAAATCTATAGACAGAAAGTAGCTTAGACGTTGCCTAAACCTGCTAATTGGTATGAGGTTTCTTTTTAAATTGATGAAAATGATCTAAAATTAGATTATGATGATGGTTGCACAGCTCTGTAAATATACTAAAAGTCACTGAATATTATACTTTAGGTGGGCACATTTTATTATATGTATATTATCTCAGTAAATCTGCTATATAAAAATAAAAAAAGGACTATCTGATGCACTGTTTCCGAATGAAATATAAACTTTGTAAAACTAGACAAATTCCAGAAATATTTAAAGTGTTTCAATTTTTTTGCTAAATTAAAAAAATGTATATCTCTAACTTTTTAAGAATACAGTAGCATTGCCTTAGATGAATCAGATGAGTAATACCCCAGTTTTGTATTATTTTAATGGGAAAAATCCTGTGTGCAAAAATTAAAATATCTATATGCTCCTGATTGATATGGTAATGGAGAAGAAAATGATCCAGGTGGGCCATTGTGATTCCAGAACTGAAAAAAGTTGCCCCCTTATATTTTCATAAGGTTGATCAGAAGGTCCCTTGCAAGTGTTTTTGAACTTTATTGTAAGTACAAATTAGCTGACAAAAGTTTATCCTGTAAGAATATAGTTCTGAAACAGAAAATTGTCACTGGACAAATTTAACTTTCTTCGTAGAAAGAATTACTAAGAAGAGGTTTATAAAAATGCTCCATTGTTTACTTCTTGCCTTAATTCCATTACTTTTAGAGAAAAATCACATGAATGTGCTTTTAGAAATTAATTAGAACTTTGGTTATTTTATCAAAATCAAAATGGACAGATTATGCCATGGTTTCAGTAAAAATGAAAAGAAAATCTTCTGTCCAGTTTTGGAATGCTTTCACTATGCTTTCCCTCCCCACAGTTAAAAACTGTGAGTTCTATTACTTTTGCTAAAGGCTTAAGAGACTAAAACTTTTTTTTTCTTTAACAAAAGTAAGGGAGAAAGTTCTAAAGGGATCTGGTAATGCTCTTGCCTCTAATAATCATCACTGGCTCTTGAGGCATGTATAAACCTGAGGCTGTAATAAAGTACAGAGAATATTTGAAGAATTGGGACCTTAGAGGAAAATATTTTTCTACCTTCTCAAAAGTGTGTAATTGCTTCTCGAAAGCTGCAAGAACATTTGGATAACTAGTTTCTTCCAAAAAGAAATTTTTTTTTCTCTTCATCTGGATTACTATATTGCAATGTGTGTCCTCTTGCTGACACTTTCTACTTTGTCTTGTAGAGATCTGTGAACATGCTTTACATTTTCTTGCCTACTATATGTACACAATGCATTATTGTGTGTGTGTATAATAAACAACTTGGAGAATTTGGTCCATATCTCAGCATTTAATAATAAAATTACAAGGGAAATAAAATATTCATAGTCAATATTCAATAAAATAGTTTAACAAAGACCAATGTCTTATCATGTACTTTAAGCTATTAATAAGGTCAAAATAATATTAGCTTTTCAATTAATTTTATATGAGAATGCTAATAAATAAAATATTTCTAAAAAAGTCCAAATAAATACGTAATTTAGAATTTGATTGGGCTATAAAGCAGTTTGAGGGGAAAAAAACTCTCCAAGATCATATCAGAGGTTAGATCAATTTTTTTTTGCACAATACACCAGATAATAAATTTATTCTTTGGATATTTACATAATATACATCATGTTGAAATACGTACAAGTGTGAAAGCTTTAATGATTATATAGAGAGATAATTATTCATAGTTCTTTTAGTAGATTTATATTTTAAAAAAATCCTCACAAGCAGATGATATTTAAACAATAATTGTTGAGATAGGGACAAGCCAAGGACAATTTCTGGCAGCAAATATCCCCTGATGTTCAAAATAATAGTTCTTAATCCAGTTAGGTATTAACTGCCAAGAAATGCCTAACAGTGGCACATTTTTCAAGCTAAAAATTAAGATGTATACTATATAAGTAGAAAATTCTATTATATTATTAGAGGATGTAGTATTCCAGTTAATGAAATATATTAACTAAGCAATTGAATAATTTGGGAAACTAATTTTAACCGTGATTGCTAAAAATCGTGTTCACATACTAGTAAATTAGCAATTAATGGCAAATATTAATTTTTAACAAAAGTACCTGCTTTTGAAGATTTGCCAACACTGTTATCTAGTGACAGAAAGCAAATGTTTGGCTTTTTTATGTTATCATGTTAGTATGGGTATGATTTACACCTTCAGGAACTTAAATATTGCAAAAATAACACTCAGATTTTCTAAATCTTAACTCTCCAAATAGTAGTATTATCAATTTTAAAGATTTATAATCTTTCACTCGGGTACACTTTTATTTCTTTTTATACCTTATCTGAAAAAGGACAAATATTTAACTCATTTTTTAAAAAAAAAAGGAAAGAGAAAATAAGCATAATGGTTATATCTGTGGTGAGCTGCTTTTATTTTTAATTTACCTGCAATTATTTTCATTGTTAAAAATTTCCCTCTTCCACTATCTAGTACTGCCCATATTTCTTGAACTCTCAGACATTTTATTTTTTTTTTTAGCAAAACGACACCAGGGAAGTTATGCTGGTTTTATATGTATGCTTCTCTGTATGCATATTGATGTTTCAATTTAACAAATTTACTTTAAAAAATACAAGGGGTGGGATTTGAGAGTGAGAAAATAAGGTAGTGATTTGATCAGGTCGGGGCATTGATATGTGAAAGGGCATCTTTGCTTCCTTTTGTGTGGCAAGCAGGATGGATGTGTGAGCGCTGAATCCCAGATAAGCCCCAATAGCAGCTATATGAATCACTTCATTTTAGAAAAACGATTTCAATTTAAACTGAAATTGAAAGAATATTGAATATTCCCATTTTCCTCTTCTTGACCAACCTCCTTTCTCTTCAGCTCCAGACTCCATTTGGTTTTCTTCTCCTTCTGTACCATAGTTACATCATTTGCTTATCATGGGCACTGAGCATTTAAGAAAATCTGGTGCAAGTTTTGGTAAACTGTGAATGCTAGTGAAAGGAAAAGAGACAGTTGGCTGACTTTAAAATGTCTATCCAATATCAAGTTATCAAAAATAAATATTGTGGATATGAAATGCTATTTAAAGGTGGTTTTCACTTAATAAGTAAAGAATCTTACTCAAAACAGTATATCTTTCTTTCTCTTCCCCTTTCTTCCTTTCTTCTTCCTTTCTTTTTCTTTCTTTCTCTTTCTTTCTTTCTTTCTTTCTTTTTCTTTCTTTCTTTCTTTCTTTCTTTCTTTCTTTCTTTCTTTCTTTCTTTCTTTCTTTCTTCCTTTCTTTCTTCCTTTCTTTCTTCCTTTCTTTCTTCTTTCTGTCCCTCCCTCCTTCACTTCCTTTCTGTCTTTCTTTATAGTGTTAACTCTATACTTTCCTATTAACTTCCCTTCCAAATCTTGCTTATTTGAAAACCATTTTAGGGAATTCCCTGGAGGTCCAGTGGTTAGGACTTGGCCCTTTCACTGCAGTGGCCTGGGTTCAATTCCTGGTCAGGGAACTAAGATATTGCAAGCTGTGTGGTGTGGCCAAAAACAAACAAATAAACAACAACAAAAAAGCAAAACAAACCAAAAAAACCCAAACCTTTTTGAAAATAAATAAATAAGGTGTTTTACAGATTTCAGATAACAGTACTTCTTACCGGCTAAACTCAGATTCTTCCTAATTTAAATACATGAAGCTATTTTACTCATTTAGCAGTGGCGAGGCTTGCTAAAGTAAATTCAGGGACCCAAGATGACAGAAGTTCTCTAACTTCAAAGCTTGGTTTCCAAGGTCTCCCTAGGCACCATCATTCACCCAGTGGGGAGGAGTAGACAGTACTGTACCTGATGTTTACAAAGCCAAAGCATTAATGTGAAATATACAAGTCCCATCCTCATGCTATTGGCTAGGCTGCAATCACAAGCCCATGCCCAGCTGCAAAAAAAAAAAAAAAAAAAAAAAAAAGGTGGTGGTGGGCAGAATGATGCGGTCCAGCAATGTATTCAGGAAGTAGAGAAAAGAGTTTTGCTGAAAAGCTAACTAACCTAAAATTCTGGACAGCACAACCAGGATTTCACTTGAACTTCCTTTACAGTCTTAACTTTTTACCCTTACCTTTGTACCTTTCAGACCAAATGTATCATTGTTCTCAAAATAGCCTGGTATGTGTCTGGACTTATGTTCTTTCCTGTACTTTAATTACACTTTGCCACCAGAATTGTCAATCTTCCTAAATTTGGTGAGTACTCCACATGCTCTAAAATCACATTCTATTAAATTTTCCCTATCAGAAATACACTGCTTTCCTCGCTTTTCTTCCAACTGTTTTTTCCTGGTATTAAAAACCAATTTGTTCTATTGTGTAGTTGTTTCTGTATCTCTGTTTTGTGCACCGGATACTAAGGTTTGCACACAAAACACTAAGAACTATTTTGCTCGTATTTGAGTTTTACACATGATAAGAATTAACTGCCATTCAATAAACAAATTTCCTGTCACAACAGGAAGCAGACTTGGTGGTAAAATATACAAACGAGTAAGGTGTTCTTTACCTTCAATAAATGTCTGATTTAGTGAGAAAATTAAAGCCAGAAGTGAATATTAATATTGTAAGTCTTAGAATGCTTAGGGTCTGGTTTGGAACATAGAGGTGTGAATCTCAAGGAGATAAAACTGTGTTCATTGAGCTTTAATCAAACTTCTATCTTTAATTTTGAATGACCTAATAATAATAATATCTTTCATTCCTGAGAATGAGGAATTATGTGTAAATCAATTTAAATAAATTATCTTACTATTATTCAATCCTCATCAAAGAAAATCTCCAAGGAAAGTGTCACATTCTCCATCCAACAAATAAGGAAACTGAGCTTCAAAAATTTTAACTTTTACAAGATTAATTACTAACAGTCAGAATCAGAATTTGTCCAATATCTATCTGACTCTTCATTTATCAGTCAGTTCATAAAACTTTCATTGTGATTTTTTAGAAATACAACATTTTAAAGAGCATATTATAATGCAAACAGAGTCAGTGTTCACGATTTTCACCTGACGGAGAGCTATAACAAAGATAGTATATGGTCACAACTCTAATTGCCTTGGTGATAAGACAGCATATCTGGGGCTTTTATGTACTGGAGGTCAGGGAGAAAAGGCCAAGCCAAGTACACACTGAAATGAGAAAAATTGGATTTTACGCTTTTTGGGGAGACATTCTCTAAAGCTGTGATAATTTGTTGGTCTTTGGCCAGCACCAATCAAAGCCTCCTGCTGAGCCCTCCAGCTGTACCACTCAATTAGGGTTCCCTTCTTACATTTAACCTTTTTATCTTCTACCTCTACTTGTATAAGCAGTCCACCACAGGTGTTATTTTAAATTCTTGTAAGGCTTATTTAATGCCACTTCCAAATGAATCTATTTGCATGCTTAATATGGAGAACTTCTCTTCAAAAAATTAAGGTCTTTATTGATGTGGTTTGAATATAAGAAGGAGATGTTTGGGGCATAGGCGATCTTTTTAAAACCCTGTAAATCATACTACTTAGAGAACTACCTATTCTTTGTATTCAGCACTGATGGCGGGGTGGGGAGAGTGTATTATCAATTTATATTTATTTTATTAAAGTCCCCATTTTTTTCTTTTACTGCATTTGTCTTCATTTTTCCCAAGTTATCGTTTCTCTGATTTTGTTTCTTGTTAGTTGGTTTGGTTTTGGTTTTTGTACTTTTAAGATTCACTTTTCAGTATTTTATTATAGAAGTTTATGTAACATACTAGTGATGGTTTTCAACTGAATTCAACTGATTTTCATCTGATCTCTGAATTAAATAGAACACATATTGAGGAGTTTTACTCTAGCGTTTGTATCACTTCCAAAATTAGTTCAACATATACTTTAGCCATAACCTCGAGTACATGCTAAAAAACTATGCCTTGCTTTCTTTTTCTTTTTTTGGTTCAAGAATAATATTATGATTTATATTTAATGTGAACAGCTTCTTAGCAATAAACTGTTTAATGCCAAAAATGACATATTAACTATCATAGTCTTGTGCACAAGACTTGACTTTTCATCCAAAACTCCAGCCATGGAAAAGCAAAAGTTAATACCTATTTGATAATATATTTGAATGCTTGCACAAAGCATATTAGTTTTGATGCTAATTTAATGTAGATGTCCATGATATCAAATATGGGCCAGTCTTTGGAAAATTGCTTTCAGGCATAAGATAAATTCTAGTGTGGAAAAAATTTGATAAAATAGTACTCAATCTCTACCACTATAATTAGTAAGTCCTTTTATTACAAAATTTTAAAGTACACTTATAAATTAATTTATAGTTATAAAATAATAGCATATATAATTATAAAGTAAATCTTGTAGAAATATCTATTTGGTTTTATTGAATAATCTTTTCATGTTTTACATACATTGATTTTTATTTTAATGCTTCACTAGTATACTTTTTTTTTTAAATGCAGGCACTTAGATAAAATTTACTTGTTCTAGTTGACAGATAAAGAAAATAGAATTTAAGCACTGTTTTAATTCTAAGAAATGGTTAGAAAATTATATCAGATCCCACTAATATTTTCAATTTGTTATTTTTCCTCAAACGACATCAAGCTATCTAAAACTCTTATGAAGGTTATCAGAACAAAACCCAATGAGAATTATTCCCATTTACCTTATAATTTCAATGTAACTTGGACAACTTGAGCTTTCTATATGTTTAACATTGTTTAATCCCAAACTTTTTTCATAATCCAAACCACTTGATGTAAGGAATATAATAAATTAAAATAAAAATTTTCTCAATGAGTCAAAGTTTTGATATGAATCTTGATAAGACCGAGGATTCTTGGGTTTTGCTTTATTTTGATATTTGCTGGAAGTTACTTTGTCAGAAAAGGGAAGAGACATCTATTTTCATACTGAGTACTCTGCTGCAACGTGGGTATTTCTCTTCTGCCTTAAAGCACTATTATTCAAACAGATAACTATCCCAGTCACTGATTGCCTGAGCTGTCAATCAAAGTTTACCTGAAATACCCCATTAAAATCACAGCATGAAAGCGTTATTTTTAATGAAATATTACCTTTGAGATTTTTGACTTGAAGACAATCATTGTCATACATCATAGTCATGTATTCATACTTCATGCACATGAATGCTAATTTTAAGTTCTTTTGATTAAAAAAATTTGGTATTATACTGTTGCATTAAGTTCCATTTTCTGATTATGAACATGATGGGACAGGCTAATGCCTGTCCCATTGGCCTTATGACAAAAAGTAGAGTGAGACATATATTTTGAGTTGAGGTTGTTACAGTGTGGAAATATGATATGGAAGGACAGGATGCTATGGGACTCAATGGGACATCACCTCTCCCATATGTAGGAGGTCAGTGAAGTTTGCCTGAAGGAAACTACATTCAGTGGTAAGATGTGAGTCAGTTATGTGTGTATCTGTGGGTAAGAAAATTTTCTGTGGAGGGGGAGTGCAGGAGGAGATTGTAAGTTTGTCATTTCTTTTGTAGAAAACACAGAACCTAAAGCAAGGAGTGGAGCCAGGAATGGCAACTCTCACAATTATATTAAATGACTTATTAGGGAAATGTTTGCTTCCTGCCTTCCAGCTTTTAACCTCTAATAGCTTAGAGGTCTTGGTGTGCAAGGGGAGAATGTATTTATTAGAAGACACAATGATGATTCTATGGCACTTAAAATTAAGACTATACTTGACCATTTGGGGCTCCTCCAGAACCAATAGGGCTTTACTGTGATGCTGAGAGGATTGATCCAGATTCTCAAGAGGCCCTTATACAATGGTGGCATGGATGATTATATCTGGGATCCTCCAAAGTGGTTCCAACTACCAAGTTCCTTGGGGAAAATTAATGTTAGATTATTATAATTCAATAATAGGACTTCCAGGTGTTTTAATTATTCAGGAATAAATCACTGGTTTATCTCATTTGAGGAATCTCAACCAACTGAGGTTTTACTGAAGGCAGAGGACACATGAACTGTGCAATAAAAGAAAGAAATTATAAATGCCAACTACAACCTCATGGCATGTTGCAGAAACAAGGATTTTACTATCTATTCATATTATATTCTTCCATCTGTCATCTATCATCTATCTTTCCTTTATCTATCTATCTATCTATCTATCTATCTTCTATCATCTACCTATATCTATCTATACAAGTTCTTATTCCTTCTCTTTTTAAGACTTTATACAATATGTAGTTTTGGTGATGAATAATTTTTTAATTTTGTTCATAGGTTACAGGCTGTAAAGGTGGGAATATTGACTTAATTATAAGAGAATGAACATCATCCAGAAATGGGTTCAGTGACTGCTGGAATATTTGGTCATCTCTTTTGGGATAGAGGGTTCTTCTTAATTTTTATGGGGCATCGCTGGATTATGTTGAATGGTAATGTATTCCTGTTGCTATTGTTGTTGTTTGGAAGTTTAAACATGGTTAGAAGGTGATGGGAATATGTAGTGGTCAGACAGGCAGAGTGGTGTATAGCATTCGCATTGATTCCTACTAGTGAACTGCACATACTGCAAAATATGAAAAGCTAAAAACTGTATTTCCTAGATATGCTTACACCTAGATGAATGTACTTTATTTTCATTGACTAGATGTAGTTGTGAGAGATATTGTATGTGAAAGCCATATTTTCTGATACTTCTGTAGCTTCTGTCGGTAAACTCAGTCTTAGAAGTGTTTGCATTTCTGGGATGAATTTTTTGATTTCGCATATTTGCTGATCTGACTACTTCATGATTGTGGAAGAAACTTGTAGTTCCCTTGGTAACCAAGTTCTATAGTGCTTTTGAGATCATCACTAAAAGTTTAGCCTGCAGTCTTCCTTCAATCTCCACATTCACTCTATAAGCAATTTAATATCTGGAATAGAGCCCTTGTGCTTGAACTAGCCAGAGTGAATTGCATTTTTTGCAATTGAACACTGATCAATTCAGTGGAGACATCAAATAAGAAAACACTTTTTTATTTTATATATTTTATATTTTTCTATTTTTGAAAAGGGGAAACTTCTGAGTCTGACGTGAACAAGAACTCTTTTATAGTCAACCCCACTGGGGGGATGCCAGAAGGAAGAGATGCATGAGAGAGGTCTCTAATTTGGTATTTAGCGATTTGTGGTCTTGGGTAGTTAAGAATTATCTCTACCTCCATTGTACTCAAGTCCTTCTAGATATACAGGTAATCACTAATTGAGCAATTGATTAATAATAATATAAGAAGTTGTTCATGGGAAAGCAAACAGATAACCTCCTCTTCCCTTCTTCCTTATTTATGCCACATTACAAATGAATCTGTTATTTTCTAACAGTGAAGGGAGAATCAGGGATTTCTATTCCATTATTTTTCAGAGCAGGCAAACCATTTGGGTGACTTCCTCTCATTGAAAAGGATCACAGTGTCTGAGCTTTATCTAAAGTTCAGGTGTATTTCAAATAGAAAACCAAAAGGGATGAATGAATGAATCTTGGACAGAAAGGAGACAGAGCAGGGAGTGATGAGGGTAACAGCCATTTCTTTCATTCTTTTAGTGGTAATCAGCTTAATACTTACATCTTTGGGTAGTAAAAAGATCCAGAGTTTTCATAGCCATAATTTTTTTATCTCTACGGCTGCTGTCATTCCTTGTAAGGACCTAAAGAGAATGCTATGCTAACACATTCCTGCTTTTATACTCCTTTCCAATCTCTGTCGAGAAGATGCTCCTCAGATTTCCCAAGGCCAATCTCTATATGGACCTCTAGCATAGGGGTCAGATAACACATATAGCAACCTATTACAACATAAAACAATGTATAAATGTTTTATTTCATAATGGAAATCATAAAAATGTATTATAAATAAAGGATTTTGCTTTAGAGGCAACAGATCCAAAGTGTAGCTGGTGGGAGTAATAACAGACAATTCAGCCAAGCTTTTCACTACATGTCACTTAAGTAAGCATAGTAGCATTTGTTACAAGCCTACACTGTATAGCACTAAACCTAGGGACTGGATAATAGCATTTTCTTCTACCACCTTAACGTCCTGGACCTTACAAAATAATGATACTCTTTTAAAATATTCCATTAAAGTGTTTCCCCTACCCCACTCCCAGGAAATGTTGAGGAATTCAATCAAATTATCTTGCATGGACAAGCATTTATGACAGTAAAAAGCTAAGCAGAATAAAGTTTAAGTAACAAAAACGGACAGACTTGAAAATAGCTTCAAAAAAATCTGGCTTCAATTATTATCTTTGCCAAAATTTGATTTATTTACAGTAATTCCAGCTAATCATTGGAATGCTTATCTCCCAGAGTCTAATCAAAAGCTCCAAAAAGGAACTGAAAATTTAATTTGCCAAGAAAACTAAGGAGTTAATCTAACGGGGCAGAGGGACTACAGGCTACTAACTGAGATGTACCGTAACTGAGGTACAAAGAAACAGATGTACTGTAACTGAGGTACCAAGAAAAGCAAGAAAAGAAAAGCAAGCTGCTTCTTAGATTGTGGCTGGGCTCCTTATCTTGGTTTTCCTATAATTGCCTTGTGCTGGGCAGGGTTTTGCTTATTTATTTATTTATTCTTTTAGGATTTACCTGAGCTTATGTCCTAAAGGGACTTGAGGCAGCTTACATAATTAAATATAATACAAAACATGAAAATATAAAAAATGAAAACCTGCTTGGATTCCTGGCCCTGTTCCCTCCCATTTTTGCAGTTGCAAGTTTGTCTTTAACCTAGGCATTAGTGCCAATCCGGTTCCTACTCAGAGGGAAAGAAAGAAATCCTGTATTCTTGAAGGAAAGATGTGCTCAGCTATCAGATGCAGACTTATTAAGTTACTGGAAACTCTGAGAAGAGAGTCTTACCTTTATTTCCTGGAGAGTCAGCCAGTTTTTTTGTTTTGTTTTGGTTTTTTTGGGGTTTTTTGGACTAGGCTTGAACTCCAGCATCTGGGCCTCTATCTTGGTCATTTGCTTTTCTTACTTTTGTTGTCTAGCAATCCAGTTTTCTGCTATATGTGGGTCCTGCCTTATCCTGGCATCCTAACCTTTACACACTAATTCGAGGTTACCAGATGAGCAAATAAATTACAGGATACTAGTTAAATTTGAATTTCAGATAAGCAACAAATAGTTTTTTTTTCCCCTAGTATAAGTATGTCCCCAGTATCACATAGGAGTATCCTCAGAATCTCAACTGCCTCTTCTTTAAAAAGATTGTAGATGGGGCGTTCCCTGGTGGCCTAGTGGTTAGGATTCCAGGCTTTCACTGCCGTGGCCTGTGTTCAATCCCTGGTCAGGGAACTGAGATCCTGCAAGCTGCGAGGCTAGGCCAAAGGAAAAAAATAAATAAATAAAAGGATTGTAATTATGCATGCTTGGCAAGATTGTTGCAGGTATACAGAGATAATGTATTGCATGGAACATTCTTATACTAAAATAATTATTTGTCATTTATCTGAAATTCAAATTTAACTGGGTATCCTGTATTTTATCTGGGAACTCTACTGTAACTTCTTAAAGCTTTCCCTGCTGCTGGCGCTACTTGCTTATGTGTCCCATGTTGACAGCTATCAGAGCTCAGGCTCTTCTAGCCTGTTGTAATGCATTTACCTAGGGTTCCCTTTCTGGTCCTCACTAATCCATATATGATTATTACTTCCATTTTCTGTAAATGGCTTCCTCTAGATAGCATGCCCTACATGTGTATGTGAATTTCCTGTACTTGCCTGCTGCTTTGTGTATGACTGGTATTCCCCTAACACCCCCAATTTTACAGACATTCCCCATCTGGCCTATCACTCTCACTTCACTGACATTAAGTCCTAGTTTTGTCTGGGGCAGTTCTATTAAGAACAGCAAATAATTAGGCAGTATCTACTTGGTTCCAGGTCTTGGTGAGATGCTGCAAATACAAAGAGAAGCAAGGCATGTGCCCTATCTTCAGGGACCTTGGAGTCAGGCAGAGGAATAGGTACTAGAAGTGATGATAATATTAATAACTATCCTTTTTGGATACTTACTACAGTCCAGAAACATTTTCTGTCTTAATTCTTGCAGCAACCAAGCCAAAACTATGTATTATCTCTTTAAGAAAGAGAAAACTGAGATTCTGAGGGTAATCAACTTTCCTAAATAAACGCTTTCTCAACCTTCTCAATGGCCACCTGGAATGGTAATCTAGACCTCTGACTTCAGATTGATTGTATATCGCATTGACTTACTCTCAGCTGAATTCATTACTAACATATAGCATTTATTTTTTATGTCCAGCATACGTCCCCAGAGGAGGGAGGATGTAACTGGTGAGCTGTTATATGGAGTTACTCCTTTGTCATTTTTTTCTCCTGTGACATTGATGACACAGGCTAGAAGGTCCACACTCATTAGGGTTTCTAAATTTCTTCCTAACTTGTATGGGGTGAATTCAAGCAAACATGATTGATATCCATACTTTTAAAAAAGAAGCCTATTTATATGGATGTGGTGATCAGAGCAGAAAGCATATATAAGCCTTTCCTGTGCATCCACCTTCCTGCAAGTCTAGGACTGGATAACTCCTCAGTCACTGAGCCACAGGCTTGCTGGTCTTTCTATTGTCGAAATAGTGATGCAAGAAAATTACTTCATCTCTCTCTGTCTGAAATACCCTATCTTCTGCTTTGTTTCCAGAGTCATCTTTCTTAGGGATGATGTTTGGAAAGAGGGGTCATATTCTAGCTGTGATTTCTTGTGGTAATCAGGGAAGTTGTATCTCAATGCCCACCCCTCTTTCTGGCTTAAAATAGTAGTGGTAATGGAGGGATTCAATGGAATTTGACTATTTACCTATTATTAATGAACATTGATCTATATATATTCAGTGAATGCCAGACATGTAGCCAGAAACATGTTAAACCTGTTCCATTTTCCTTCCTGCAAGCAGCTTCCTTTGCTGACAGCTCGAGGTGGTTTCCTTAGCTCTGGACTCTACATGATGTTTCAGCTCAGCGGCTTATAGCTTTTCTAGCAATGGTCCCTCAGTTTTCCAATTCCACCTTTCCAGACGAGACATTGATTATCTCAGGTCCTACATGACATAGAATTTTGGCCTTTTGTGGACGTGCTGCCCTGGATTAGGTGCCCAATTTTGGTATTAGGAACTGGGCTGAGAAAGCAGAGAGTTTGTACAGAAATGGGTACTCAGCAGATGCTGAGGGTGGGAGGAAGGGCAGATTCACTGGGGTGGGGCAGAGGCGTTCTAAAAGATATTTAGCAAGGATGTGTTTCAAAATGTGGAGCTACATTGGGAATTTTAGGCATCAGGACTCCAGGCAGCACAAAATTTATTCCAGGAGCAACAGAAAGTCCAGACTGATATTGTTGGTTCAATAAAGTACTCAGTGGATACCTATTTGGCAGGTATCACATCCCTTATGATCAGCTCTAAGGAGCTTGGGTATGTTCTGGTTTCAGAAAATACTGGAAGAAGTTAACTGATCCAGACAATAGAGCTCAAGGGGAGTGCTTCCTATGTTAATTTTCTTAACATGATTGAATAATTAGCCCAACTGGTGTAGCCCCTGAGATGGCTGATATTTCACTAGCACCGCACTGCCCTTTTATGCTTTTATTTCAAATATGCTATGTTTTCAATAAACAAACACACAGGGCACAAATAGTACAAATGAAGAAGCATCTTGAAATGTGACATTCTATTTTATGTTTAGGCTTTTAACTCTAGAATCTGAAAATAAAGTAGTAAAGTATTCATATGTGAACATTGCTTTTTAACACTTCTAAATTATGCTTTCTTTTTTCTCTTTCATAAATGCATGTTATGTCTATCTTAATATAGTATCTCCCTGCAATATTTTTTTGACATAGAGACATTGTCAAAGAGAAAAGTGACAAGTAATTGATTCAATGAGTATTGCCATTAATTACCGTGAAACTAAGTTGCTCTCCTTTTGAAAATTAATCAAGGGCAACTATCCATGGTGGCAATAAGCCACAATTCAAGTGCTGATAGAATACCTTTCCTATGATCTGTTTGTTTCTTGAGGCTGAAAATATTGAGGGAATGAAAAGGAGGAGAATTATGTAAGCACAAATTGCAGGTGATGTACACCTCTATTAGTAACAAAATAAACTGGCAAATAACAAAATGAATATTAAAAAGCTTTCTGAGACTGTGAGGCAGTCATGTCAATGAACAGAAGCCTACAGGCTCAAACTTTGAATCCAAGAAGCAGGCATCACAATGTAAATATTTTAGTGAAACCAGAAAAATGCATCCTTTGGTATTGGTATTCTACTTCTCCAGGCTACCTCTGCACACGACTGCCATCATTGCACTGCCTTTGCATTGTTGCTAAGCATCAGGAGCCTCCTGTGACACTCTTATGCACAGGATAGTCAGGAGTAGCCAAACTATCAAGGTTACATTAGGGCATGTTCAATTACTACATCTGCATCTCTGAGTAATCTGCTTGCCTAGGAGCCTGAGAGAACAATTTTGCTGATTTGGCACTAAGTATGAAAGCCTTCCAGAAATTAAAAAGTAACATGAAGTTTTACTGTACATGATTGATGAATGTCAAATACCCGCTAAGTTTAAGAGTCAGACAGATATGTCTAAAATAGTTTTAAGAAGTCTAGCTCTCAGCACTTCTAAAGTGATCGAATTGCAAAGAGAATGCAAAATTTCCAGATTGGCCAGTTTGCTACATTAAGGTTTTAAAGTTAATCAGAGCTTTAAAGTTAAGCTCTCTCTCCCTCTTTTTCTCCCTCCCTCTGTTTTTCTCTTTTAAGTGTATAATTAGTGCTGGGAAGAAAACTGTGCTCCATACGTAGGTGTAATCTCTTATTAATTTTATGTCCTCTCCTTTTCTGGCAAACTTTGCCTTGTGTAACATCAGATGATTTACCGATGAGATCTGCCAGTCTCAAAGGGCTTTTCGGCGAATACATTTTTCATCAGTATAAATGTCTAGTTGGTGGGTTTTGGAACTGGACGCTGACAGTCTTAGCAACTGAATCTATGTTAATGTAGAGTTGGAGGTTGGGAGCTTGTTTTGGGGTGCTATCACGGGCAATTTATTGACAGCACGTGCTCATATAAGCCCAGGGCTTGTTCTTTAGGACGATCCTTTAAGCAAGCAGTGAAGCATGGCAGAATCATATCATATTATATTCAGAAGAGAGTGTAGAAATATTTTAGTCCAATTCTGCACTCAAGACATGAACCCCTATAAAAATCATTGAATAGTAATAGCTACAACTCTGTTTGGATATCTCCACTGAACTTAGATGGCCAAAATTCTATTTTGACAGAAGAAAACAAAAATAGTTTATTAACAAAATTCTCACATCTAAATAATGGTGTATAATCAATAAGATGTTTCTAAATATTTTAGGTGTAACAAAGGCTAATAGTGTAGGTTATTTCCACTTTTAACTTGTAAGAATTAACAAACACCTCTTCAGCTTATCCACTTTCAAGATAATTTTGGAAAAGAATATAGTTTTGTTCCTTTTAATAATATATTTCTTAGTAATATTATTTGTTTTGTGTGTGCTTTACAATTTCAGGATACATTCTCAACATGTGCTTCTTATAGAAAGAAGTAATTTCAAAAGTCAGGGTGGTATATTGTTAAAGAGACTGCCTGCTTCTGTATCTTGGCTCACGTTTACTCATTTTGTGACGTTTGGCAAGTTACTTAACCTTTCTATATTTCATCTATAAAGTGGAGAAAATATTACCAACCTAATAGCATTAGTGTGAGAATTAGTTCATGTTTGTTACTGATTAGACCAGTGCCCAGGGTGTATTAAAATCTTCCTAATCCAGTTAGTACCACCTCCATTTAATTCATCAAGCAACAAAGGCCAATCTAGGTCTGCTGATCTCTTTAAGACTACATGCTGATAGTTGAGATGGCAGTGGTGGTGGTGATGATGATGATGTTGATAATGACAATGATGATGTTGATACCTGCTGGCCTATGTTTGGATAGAATCAGTAGATCTTCAAAGTATTTTCACAACTGATATTCAGACAAGCCTCGAAAGAAATAGCAAAAAGCAAAGTTTCCTCCTAGTGATTTCAATGGATTTGAAGATGTAGTAAAAAGAAATTAGATTGAAATGATTAAAAACAGCTAAAATCCTTAAGCAACGTTGCATTAGGTAAATAAAAGCATGAATCTGACTTACCTGTATATTGAATGCCTCAGTGGGTCATGGAATACTTCTTGGAGGTAACACATGAGAAGAAGCATGACAACTGAGTAAGAAGGTATCCAGGTAAAAAAGAAAATGGGGCAAGAATATGGTAAGCAGAGTGAAATCCTATCATAGAATCAGGGCAAGAGGTGGGATGGAGCCTCCTACAAACTGAGAGTGCTTTGTTAGAGTAGGTATGCATTTGGAGAGCATGTTGAAATTAGAAATGAAAATGAATAGGTGTCAGGTCATAAGGAGTCTAGCACAACCTGGTGAAAATCTTAGATTTATCTTGAAAAGAGTAAGTAGCCATTAAATTATTTAAAGTAAGGAATTCCTCATCAGTTTTGCCATTTAGACATACCACTGCTAAAGAAGTTTGGGGCATCTAAGACTAGAGACAGGGAGACCAAGTAGAAGGTAGCTACATTAATGCAGGTAATATATGAAAAGGTCCTGAATCACACTTGCCGGCCAACTGAATGCAGAGAATAATAAAGGCTTATATTCTAGAAACAATTTTCAATTAATTAACTTTAAGACACAATACTTATAGATTTGATTAACTTACAGTATTTAAAAATAAACAGTAAAAAAGTCATATTGGAAAAATGCACATGTATGGAGCAAAGTAGTAAGTCATCTGGGCAAACCTGGAGGGAAGGCTTAAAAACCTGTTGTTTAAGACAGGTTTTGCCCCCATACTAAACAGGTTTCTGTCAAGATTACCACTTTCCGTTCTTTTTCTAACCTCTGTTTACAAACTTAGAAAGGGGGCTCATTTGCTGGCTGTAGATGCCCTTGAAGGGTTAACAAAGCCATATTTTGAAGGCTTGTAGTTCCTATGGATATATCTTTGACATAATGCTTGGTTGTGAAATGCTTCTTCATATAATACATGGCCACAATGACCACTAAAATGTGAAAGAACAACCAGCAATCCACATTCTATAGAGGGTCCAGAACTGCTGGCCTTGGAACTACAGAAGATGCTGAACTCTGATGGTTGCCAAACCAAAACTGAGATGATGCAGCTATAGCATTTCCAGGGTTCATTCTTGAGAACTGAGGGCTTGTCAGAGCTTTCAACCTGTACAGGGTGGGGAGGGGAACATGAGGACTGATGAGAAAGAACAGAGTCTTAACATTATCAGATTCATTTGGCACCCAGAATTGTGAATTCACAAACTGCACATCACAGAATGATTCCCTCTCACTATTGATTTGTAATGCTAATAGTTCAACAAAGTTATTTCGTGTTTTATAATGCTGTTTATAGGGAATTTACAGATATTTTATGAGTATAATCACTGTGGAACACAATTTTCTTAGTAGAGAAACCCTTGTTGTAAACTTCCTAGAGACATGAACAAAGGTTTGTAGATACACATGAAACTTTTCAGCAGGCCATATTTATGCTCTTGTTCTCTTAGAAATTTTTGAGGTTTTTCTTTTCTAAAAGCTGTACTTGATGTTTTGTGGAATGAAAACATTGAAGAAAAATATTACAGACCCAAATCTCCTGGAATTATTATTGCTTTTCTATCAGATTGGCCAAAGAGGAAAATTTCACACTAAATATTCTTTTTCTGAGATTGATAGAGGCAAATGTTAGAATGTAAGAAAAATTTAAAGATAAATTACTAAACAGTAAGAGTGTTATTTAGGCAAAATGTAAAAAAAAAAGGAAGGGAACAAATTTTGATCTATTATATTTAAGCATCCTACAATCTATATGGAGAATTTAAATTTAGGGTTATAGTTGCATGTCAGACTTTGTTGTAATTATTCAAGCACCTAACATTATAAGACACTGAGCACCTATAGCGGTTTAAGAAGAGGAGGAGACCATACACAGTTGTGTTGGATGCTGATTCTGTAGCAAGACATATCTAAACAACATTTGTGCTGTGTTTAAGTGTTACTTACATTTAAAAAAAGGTCAAATAAAAAGCTCTGGACATTTAGAGGAGGGAAACATGACATTGGAATAGATGACAGTTGGACTAATCCCTAAAATATAATGAGCTTATGAAAATGTGAATATCTGGAAAAATTCTCCAGGTAGAAAGATGAGATATATCCAAAATCTCACAGCTGGGAAATAGTATGGCATATGGTGAATGAAATTAGTTAAATCTGACCAGAGGAGAAAGTGAATGGTGAGCAGAAATGAGATTTAAGCTGGTGGGATTAGACTGTGAAGAGCCTTTAGAGTCAAGGAAAGAAATCTAGGTTGTCTTCTCTGGCCATTATGGCATTGAAGATTTACGAGTGATACAATTACTCTCTTGTGTGGCAATAGAGTTGAAGAGAGGGAAAATTTTTCTGTGGTAAGCTAGGAAGGTGTAATTCAGGCATGGGCTAACAAAAGCCTGATCTAAATGAATGATTCTGACAATGGAGTGATGTTGATAGATAGTAGAGCTGTTTCAGCTCTAAAACTGACATGACTAGTCAATCAAATCATAAGTGAAAAAAGTAGTATATAGAGATGACTTCACGATACATGTCTAGATACGACTAACATGGCAGTTTCCCATAGAGCACCATTCCTACTGCACAATTAAATAACATGGAAGGAGGAACAGATTTGAAAAGGAAGGTGATAACCACAGTATAGGATCATATTATATTTACATATTACATTTACACTTGGTTGAGTTCTTCATAGGTGGAATTATCTAAAATGCTTTACAAAGTGCATGACAACATGCTCATATTTTTAATTACTTATTAAGGGAATGAGTTGCTCTGTGGACATTTGGTAGTACACATAAGTCCATGCCACTCTCTCACGTCATCCCAGCTTATCCTTCCCTCTCCCCGTATCCTCAAGTCCATTCTCTACACCTGCATCTTTATTCCTGTCCTGCCCCAAGGTTCTTCAGCGCTTTTTTTTTTTTTTTAGATTCCATATATATGTGTCAGCATACAGTATTTATTTTTCTCTTTCTGACTTACTTCACTCTGTATGACAGTCTCTAGGTCCATCCACCTCACTACAAATAATTTCATTTCTTTCTATGGCTGAGTAATATTCCATTGTATATATGGTCCACAACTTCTTTATCCATTCATCTGTCGATGGAAACTTAGGTTGCTTCCATGTCCTGGCTATTGTAAATAGAGCTGCAATGAACATTGTGGTACATGACTCTTTTTGAATTATGGTTTTCTCAGGGTATATGCCCAGTAGTGGGAATGCTGGGTCATATGATAGTTCTATTTTTAGTTTTTGAAGGAACCTCCATACAGTTCTCCATAGTGGCTGTATCAATTTACACTCCCACCAACAGTGCAGGAGGGTTCCCTTTTCTCCACACCCTCACCAGCATTTATTGTTTGTAGACTTTTTGATGATGGCAATTCTGACTGGTGTGAGGTGATACCTCATTGAAGTTTTGATTTGCAGTTCTCTAATGATTAGTGATGTTGAGCATCCTTTCATGTGTTTGTTGGCAATCTGTATATCTTCTTTGGAGAAATGTCTATTTAGGTCTTCTGCCCATTTTTTGATTGGGTTGTTTGTTTTTTGATACTGAGCTGCATGAGCTGCTTGTAAATTTTGTAGATTAATCCTTTGTCAGTAGCTTCATTTGCAAATATTTTCTCCCATTCTGAGGGTTGTCTTTTGGTCTTGTTTATGGTTTCCTTTGCTGTGCAAAAGCTTTGAAGTTTCATTAGGTCCAATTTGTTTATATTTATTTCCATTTCTGTAGGAGGTGGGTCTAAAAGGATCTTGCTGTGATTTGTGTCCCAGAGTGTTCTGCCTATGTTTTCCTCTAAGAGTTTTATAGTGTCTGGCTTTACATTTAGGTCTTTAATCCATTTTAGTTTGCTTTTGTTTATGGTGTTAGGGAGTGTTCTAATTTCATTCTTTTACATGTAGCTGTCCAGTTTTCCCAGCACCACTTATTGAAGAGGCTGTCTTTTTTCCATTTTATATTCTTGCCTCCTTTATCAAAGATAAGTTGACCGTATGTGAGTGGGTTTATCTCTGGACTTTCTATCCTGTTCCATTGATCTATATTTCTGTTTTTGTGCCAGTACCATACAGTCTCATTGCTGTAGCTTTGTAGTATAGTCTGAAGTCCAGGAGCCCGATTCCTCCAGCTCCATTTTTCTTTCTCAAGACTGCTTTGGCTATTTGGGGTCTTTTGGGTTTCCATACAAATTGTGAAATTTTTTGTTCTAGTGCTGTGAAAAATGCCATTGGTAGTTTGCTGGAGATTGCATTGAATCTGTAGATTGCTTTGGGTAGAAGAGTCATTTTCACAATGTTGATTCTTCCAATCCAAGAACATGGTATATCTCTCCATCTGTTTGTTTCAACTTTTATTTCTTTCATCAGTGTCTTATAGTTTTCTGCATACAGGTCTTATGTCACCTTAGGTAGGTTTACTCCTAGGTATTTTATTCTTTTGGTTGCAATGGTAAATGAGAGTGTTTCCTTAATTTCTCTTTCAGAGTTTTCATCATTAGTGTATAGGAATGCAAGAGATTTCTGTGCATTAATTTTATATCCTGCTACTTTACCACATTCGTTGATTAGCTCTAGTAGATTTCTGGTAGCAACTTTAGGATTCTCTATGTATAGTATCAGGTCCTCTGCAAACAGTGACAGCTTTACTTCTTTTCCAGTTTGTATTCCTTTTATTTCTTTTTCTTCTCTGATTGCTGTGGCTAAAACTTCCAAAACTATGTTGAATAAGAGTGGTGAGAGTGTACAACCGTGTCTTTTTCCTTATCTTAGAGGAAATGGTTTCAGAATGAGAATGATGTTGGCTGTGGGTTTGTCATATATGGCCTTTATTACGTTGAGGTAAGTTCCCTCTATGCCTACTTTCTGCAGGGTTTTTTTCATAAATACGTGTTGAATTTTGTCAAAAGCTTTTTCTGCATCTATTGAGATGATCATATGGTTTTTCTCCTTCAGTTTGTTGACATGGTTTATCACATTGATTGATTTGCCTATATTGAAGAATTCTTGCATTCCTGGGATAAACCCCACTTGATCATGGTGTATGATCCTTTTAATGTGCTGTGGATTCTGTTTGCTAGCATTTTGTTGAGGATTTTTGCATCTATGTTCATCAGTGATATTCATCTGTAGTATTTTTCCTTTTGACATATTTGTCTGGTTTTGGTATCAGAGTGATGGTGGCCTTGTAGAATGAGTTTAGGAGTGTTCCTGCCTCTGCTATACTTTGGAAGAGTTTGAGAAGGATAGGTGTTAGCTATTCTCTAAATGTTAGATAGTATTCGCCTGTGAAGCCATCTGGTCCTGGGCTTTTGTTTTGTTGGAAGATTTTTAATCACAGTCTCAATTGCAGTGCTTGTGATTGGTCTGTTTATATTTTCTCTTCTTCCTGGTTCAGGCTCAGAAGGTTGTGCTTTTCTAAGAATTTGTCCATTTCTTCCAGGTTGTCCATTTTACTGGCATATTGTTGCTTGTAGTAATCTCTCATGATCCTTTGTATTTCTGCAGTGTCAGTGTTATTTCTCCTTTTTCATTTCTAATTCTATTGATTTGAGTCTTCTCCCTTTTTTTCTTGATGAGTCTGGCTAATGGTTTATCAATTTTGTTTATCTTCTCAAAGAACCAGCTATTAATTTTATTGATCTTTGCTATTGTTTCCTTCATTTCTTTTTCAATTATTTCTGCTCTGATCTTTATGATTCTTTTCCTTCTGCTAAATTTTTTTTTTGTTCTTTCTTTAATTGCTCTAGGTGTAAGTTTAGGTTGTTTATTTGAGATGTTTCTTGTTTCTTAAGGTAGGATTGTATTGCTGTAAACTTCCCACTTAGAACTGCTTTTGTTGCATCCCATAGATTTTGGGTCTTCATGTTTTCATGGTCCTTTGTTTCAAGGTATTTTTTTAATTTCCTGTTTGATTTCTTCAGTGATCTCTTGGTTATTTAGCAGCGTATTGTTTATCCTCCATGTGTTTGTTTTTTTTACAGTTTTTTTCCTGTAATTGATACCTACTCTCATAGTGTTGTAGTCGGAAAAGATACTTGATATGATTTCAATTTTCTTAAATTTACCAAGGCTTGATCTGTGATCCAGGATATGATCTATCCTGGAGAATGTTCCATGGGCACTTTTGAAGAAAGTGTATTCTGTTGTTTTTGGATTGAATGTCCTCTAAATATCAATTAAGTCCTTCTTGTTTAATGTGTCATTTAGAACTTGTGTTTCCTTACTTATTTTCATTTTGGATGATCTGTCCATTGGTGAAAGTAGGGTGTTAAAGTCCCTTACTACAATTGTGTTACTTTCGATTTCCCCTTTTATGGCTATTAGCATTTGCCTTATGTTTTGAGGTACTCCTGTGTTAAGTGCGTAAATATTTATAATTGTTATATCACCTTCTTGGATTGATCCCATGATCATTATGTAGTATCCTTCTTTGTCTCTTGTAATAGTCTTTATTTTAAAGTCTATTTTGTCTGATATGAGAAGTGCTACTCCTGCTTTATTTTGATTGCCATTTGCATGGAATATCTTTTTCCATCCCCTCACTTTCAGTCTGTATGTGTCCCTAGGTCTGAAGTGGGTCCCTTGTAGACAGCATATGTACAGGTCTTGCTTTTGTATCCATTCAGCCAGTCTATGTCTTCTGGTTGGAGTATTTAATCCATTTACATTTAAGGTAGTTATTGGTATATAAGTGCCTATTATCATTTTCTTAATTGTTTTGGGGTTGTTTTTGTAGGTCTTTTCCTTCTCTTGTGTTTTCTGCCTAGAGAAGTTCCTTTAGCATTTGTTGTAAAGCTGGTTTGGTGGTGCTGAATTCTCTTAGCTTTTGCTTGTCTGTAAAGATTTTAATTTTTCCATTGAATCTGAATGAGATCTTTGCTGAGTAGAGTAATCTTGGTTGTAGGTTTTTCCCTTTCATCACTTTAAATATGTCTTGCCACTCCCTTCTGGCTTACAGAGTTTCTGCTGAAAGATCAGCTGTTAACCTTATGGAGATTCCCTTGTATGTTATTTGTTGTTTTTCCCTTGCTGCTTTTAATATTTTTTGTTTGTATTTAATTTTTGATAGTTTGATTACTATATGTCTTGGCGTGTTTCTCCTTGGGTTTATCCTTTATGGGACTCTGTGTGCTTCCTGGACTTGATTGACTATTTCCTTTCCCATATTAGGGAAGTTTTCAACTATAATCTCATCAAACATTTTCTCAGTCCCTTTCTTTTTCTCTTCTTCTGGGACCCATAGAATTCGAATGTTGGTGTATATAATGTTGTCCCAGAGGTCTCTGAGACTGTCCTCAATTCTTTTCATTCTTTATTCTGCTCTGTAGTAGTTATTTCCACTATTTTATTTTCCAGGTCACTTATCCGTTCTTCTGCCTCAGTTATTCTGCTATTGATTCCTTCTAGAGAATTTTAAATTGCATTTATTGTGCTGTTCCTCATTGTTTGTTTGCTCTTTAGTTCTTCTAGGTCCTTGTTAAACATTTCTATTTCCATTCTATTTCCAAGATTTTGGATCATCTTTACTCTGAATTCTTTTTCAGGTAGACTGCCTATTTCCTCTTCATTTGTTTGGTCTGGTGGGTTTTTATCTTGCTTCTTCATCTATTTTTCTCTGTCTTTTCCTTTTACTTCACTTACTGTGTTTGGGGTCTCCTTTTTGCAGGCTGCAGGTTTGTAGTTCCTGTTGTTTGTGGTGTTTTCCCCTAGTGGCTAAGGTTGGTTCAGAGGGTTGTCTAGACTTCCTGGTGGAGGGGACCAGTGCCTGTGTTCTGGTGGATGTGGCTGGATCATTTCTTTCTGGTGGGCAGGACTGCATTCGGTGGTGTGTTTTGGGGTATCTGTGAACTTAGTATGATTTTAGGCAGCCTCTCTGCTAATTGGTGGGGTTGTGTTCCTGTCTTGCTAGTTGTTTGGCATAGGATGTCCAGCACTGTAGCTTGCTGGTTGTTGAGTGGTGCTGGGTCTTAGTGTTGAGATGGAGATCTCTGGGAGAGCTTTCACTGTTTGATGTTACGTGGAGCTGGGAGGTCTCTGGTTTACCAACGTCCTGAACTCGGCTCTCCCACCCCAGAGGCACAGGCCTGACACCCGGCCAGAGCACCATGACCCTGTTAGCCACACAGCCAGGTACGTGGGGAGTTTCTTGCCTTTTGGGAAATCTGAGGTCTTCTGCCAGCATTCAGTAGGTGTTTTGTAGGAGTTGTTCCACATGTAGATGTATTTCTGATGTATTTGTGGGGAGGAAGTTGATCTCCACGTCTTACTCCTCTGCCATCTTGAAGCTCCCCCCTGTGGACAGCAGTATTCAAATGGTTGACCAATAGATTGAGAAAAGTAAATTTGTGTATAGAAGATTTGCAAGCAAAAGGAACTCAACTGGGGAGAACATTTCAGAATATGCCTCATAGGGTTTGTGTAGAGGATCATTTGATACAATATGTATGAGTACTTCATAAACTTTAAATTATAAAAATAATACATTTGTTCAGCAAGTAACTATTAAATAATATTATGGGTCAAGTCTTGTTGGGTGTTAAAAATAAAGAAATGAATAAGAAAAGGTCCTTCACATATCACATTTGTTTTTTCTTACATTTAAAAAATTATTTTCCTATGTATTATATTTGCAGTGTCAATAGAGGTTGAATGTTTAGTTTTTAATTTTTGTTTTCATATTCCTCCAAATGAGAGTGATACAAATAGAATATTTTTCTTACTTTTAGCAATACAACTGACTCTATGTCATTTATAGCATACACCCATTAAATTAATGTATAACAACATTGACTCAGTGTTCAGTGACTATCTTCAAACTATGGCAGTATTAATTCTAATATTGTTTTATTTGATCAGAATACCATGAGGCCAACACATCTATTATGTACTTTTAAAACTTTCTGTTAAAAGGATCACAACCAGACACAAGAAAGATAAGCATTTGAATGAAAACTGCCTGGATTTTCTACTTTCTTGGTGTGTGGTCTTGAACAAATTACTTATCAATTCTACTTCTCAGTTCCCATTTACGTAAAATGGAGATTAGCATACTTATAGGAGTGTGTAAAAATGACTGAGATAATGTATATAAGGTGCTCAACCTACTTCCAGGCACATAACAACTAGTTAATACATATTAGTCCCACTGTATAATTAAATCACAAATACAACTATAATTCCTCTCCCCTCTGTCTTCTTTTTCATCTCCTCCTCCTCCTTCATCTTTTTTCCTACCTCTTCTCCATAATTCAGAATCCTGGGGTCTACACCAACCAGAAAGCAGGGTGGCTACCAGCCTGATGCTATGAGATTATCTTGAGATCACCAGGCAATTGCTTCCACATCAACTGTATCATGACTTCCCGTGATATAACTGTTTCACGGCCATAGCTTACTGGATATCTGGAGATAAAGATGTATAAATTTGGAAACATGATTTTTCACCAAAATGGTAGTTTCTAAATGACTGGAATGTGCTTTGAGCAGTGCAGGCCTGTGTGTGTTTGAAAGGGGGATGGGGCGGTGGGGAGGTGTTGCAGGGTTACATTCACTAGAACTGATCAAAGGGAATTTATATTATGTATAAAATATTTCTTTTGAAGCCATTTTTAGAAATTACTGTAGTCTTTAGTTCTATTTCAAATCAAATCATATGCAAAATTTCCCATCTATACAATAAAAATTTTAAGGGCCTCTTTTGTATTGATACTTCAGTCTACCTCAGAGGAGCACACTTTAGAAAGCTTTTGATTTGGAACATATATCTTTTCCCTTATTTTTCAGAAACTAGGGTAGGAAAGGAGGCCCTCAGTTTGATAGAAAGGCACTATATGAATCTCCACTAGACTCTGAAAATTAAACTAGAAGCTGTGTCAACCTGTTCTTTGTTTTACATCCATGTGGGAGAGTCTATAAGCGTTCATGTGGACAGTAAGTGGGGGTCAAGTGCAGTCCGTAAACCCTGCTGTTGGCTAGAGCCAAGCACAGCAGATGTTCCTTTGTTCAAGGATGAGCAAACAAGAAAAAAATCAATATGAGGTCTATAAAAGTTCTGCACCATAAGGAACAGGAGAGTATTACCCTGAAAAAGAGTTGAAAGAAAAGCTTACTTCTAAAAATTACTTGCTAAAGCAAACAGAAAAGTGGTTTGTCGTGTTCATAGTAAGATATAAGAAAATGTGGCCACTGCTTAAATAATAATAGTAATAATAATCATAGTAATAATAATGCTGACATTTGCATAGTATTTACTATGTGTCAGGCCAGGCACTTTATCTAAAATATTGTATGTGTATATACATATATATGTATATGTATATGAACCTATCATTAGTCTAAAGCTTGATTATTTTTTGCAAACTGAAAACACTCAAGTAGTTAGGGTGCAAACATACTGGACAAGTGTCCCTTGTCCTCCCTTTCTGTTGCCACCTAACTCCACCTCTACCCTCACAAAGATAAACTATTGCTATTCAACAGTGTAAATGGGCTTCACTTGTTTTTGCTTGGCTACCATATTTATAAAATATATGTCAATTTTTTGCCATATTTTTCCTATTGGATTATCTGATTTATGGATGTGTATGAATCCTTTATATATACTGGATATAAGCTTTTTGTTTGTTTGTTTGATATATGTATTGTGGGCATCTTTTCCCACTCTGTGGGCTGCCTTTTTATCCTCTTACTGGTTACTTTTGGTGAACTTAATTTATGAATCTTAGAATACCTGATTTAACTTTTTCTTTTTGTTTTTTGGTTGCACTGTGTGTGTGTGTGTGTGTGTTGCCTACTCTAAAGTCATAAAGATGTCCTCTTATGTGTTCTTTTAAAAGCTTATTGCTTTTCCTTTAACAGTTACATTGATATTTGTGAAATTGCTTTGTGTTTATGGTGTTAAATGTGTATGGATCAAGCTATATTCTACCCAGACAGTAATCCAACTAGCCGGTCATTTGTTGAAAAGATCAAGATTTCTGCTTATGACTTCACTCCTGTATTTGCAATAAGTCAGTTGACAATACATGTATGAATTTGATGCTGGACTCTATTATATTCTATCGGTCAGTTTTTCTATGCATTTTTAAAACTATTTTGCAGATATTAAGTAGCTTAATTCTTGCAACAACACAATAAATAGGTATCATTAGTAACCTCATATTATAGTTGAAGAAAGTGGGGCATCGAGATGTTGTTACTTTACAAAAGTCACATTGCTTAGTCAATGGCACATCCAATTATATAAGCTCTGCTAAACAAATAACAATAACAATAAACAAGCTGAGATGTGGGTTGAAATGGAAGGAGAGTATACAGTTAACCCTGGAACAATGAGGGGGTTAGGGGCACCAACCTTGCAGTCAAAAATGTGTTTATAACTTTATAGGCAGCCCTCCATACCCAGATTCTGCATCTGCAGATTTAACCAAATGCTGATCATATAGTATGGTAGTGAGTATTTAGTGAAAAAAATGCATGCATAAGTGGATCCACCCAGTTCAAATGGTGTTATTCAAAGGTCAACTGTATTTAAGAAGTGACTTCAAGGTAACCAAAACTCAACAGTGAATGTAATATATAGGTATGAGTTGTGAAGTATGGAATTAACAGGGCAGAAAACTCAATGTTCTTTGAACTGTTCATGAAATCTATATTATTTTTCCACCTTAAGATGTATTTGACCTCTGTCTTTTGAAAGCACAACTCATTCTCAAGTATTATTTCCATGGAGAAATGAGAATGGTCCATCTTATCACTCTCCAGGTAGAGGTCAAATATGATAAATACCAAAAGACAACTGTAATTATTAGCACGATAAATTTTAATGGATTTAGGATGGAATGTTTCTAATATTTAAGAGTTAATGGGAAGCAAGAAAATTTAGACATTTAAAAATATCTGGCTATGAATAGCATGCGGGAGAGTGTAGCATTTAGATGGAGAGACAGGGTTGAAAGAGTATATTCTTTTATTATTTTGTGTTGTTTTGTTCCTAAATACTTGGAGAGGAAAGGCGTTAATGCAGAAGATGAAGCTATAGGGGATAAGTATGTCTGTAAATTCTATCTGGCTACTTTATGTGCTTGTGCCATCTGGGCAATATAGAAACAAACTAAGCCATAGGTCACTTAAATTTTCTACATTTAAAAGAGACAAACTTCAATGAGAAAAAGAAAACAGAAATTAATTTCTGAATTATTTAGAAATATCACAGGAGATGAAAACTGCTTAGTAGTTTCCACTGTGTAGATAATGCATCATGATCAATAAATAAATGCTAACCTTACCTTAAGAGCAAATATAGGAATGCATTATTAAAGAGGAATAAAATTGGTTGGCTTCATTATTCCTGCAAATTTAATGATATGTGTATGGCTTAGGAGCCATACTTAAATTTTAATACAGCCCATTCTAATTGGGCCAAAGACAAATCAGAAAGAAATTTTATATGTAGCCGCTCTTCAGCGACTTTATTAGATTTAATCAGGGAAGTTTCTCTCATTTTGCATACTGAAAACTCTAGTCATGCTTTGGATCTGCAAAGAATTTGGGCTTTCAGAAGATTCCCTATGGAGAGAACACTTTCAGGGAACAGATGTTTAAATCCAGCTCACTTAATTGCTAGGATGAAGATACTATTCACCTTTAGTATTCATTTTGAAATGATTAATTTTAATTTTGAAATATTATATTTATTTGAACAAAATAGGTACTTAAGTATTCACTGTTGAGAATAAGAAAACTAAACAAAGACTTTGCTCTCTGCTTTGTTCATGATGTTTTTCTTTTTCAGAAATAAATAATTGAAAATATTAACAAAGTTTCATCCCTATATCTTTTACCTCCCTCCCAGAAATAATCACGTTCCTGAAGTTTGATCTTTGTGTGTATTATTCCATCTTTAAAAAAAAAATTTGGCTCATAATTATACATCATATGATAATATATCGTTTTGCATTTTATTTGAATTGTTGCATACCATACATGTTATGTACTGAAAAATTCCATTATTTTAATAAAATATATCAATTACCTTAATGAATTTGTTTCTACTTTTTCACTACTATAAATATGAAACAATGACCTATCTTGGCCATGTAACCTTTTACCCATGTCCTGGAGTATCTCTAAGATAGAAACTTAAACAAGAATTTTTTTTTTTTTTTAATTTTTGGTTGCGTTGGGTCTTCGTTGCTGCACGTGGGCTTCCTCTAGTTGCAGCGAGCGGGGGCTACTCTTTGCTGCAGTGCGCAGGATTCTCATTGCTGTGGCTTCTCTTGTTGCGGAGCACAAGCTCTAGGTACGCAGGCTCAGTAGTTGTGGCACACGGGCTTAGTTGCTACGCGGCATGTGAGATCTTCCTGGATCAGGGCTGAAACCTGTGTCCCCTGCACTGGCAGGTGGATTCTTAACCACTGCGCCACCAGGGAAGCCCTTAAACAGGAAATTGATTTCAAATGTGGTTTTAACAATTTATACTTCTAACAGGAATACGTAAGCTGTCCTGTTTGCCCCACACCCTTAGAAAAATTTGGTGTTATCAGATGCTAATGTTTGCCAATATGATGGTTTAGAAATGCCGAAATGAAAAATGATGTTTAGTTTGCAGTTCTCTGATTACTACTAATGTAATGGCACATTTTTGCACAGCTTTATGAGCGCTTGTTTTTATTTTTCTGTCAATTTCATGTTGATAGGCTTTCCCATTTTTCTCTTTTGAATTATTTGATTTATCTTTGTTGGTTGTTATTTTAAGAATTAAAACAGTAGCATTATTACATATTATAGATAACAATATTTCTTTGGTTTTTGAACTGAAAATATCTCTTCTCAGCTTGTAGCATGTTTTAAAGTTAACATATCTTTTGCACTGAAGAAGTTTTTATATTTCAATGTAACAAAATTTATAATTTTTTTCTGGATGTTTTTGCTTTGTGTCACATTTAAAAATCTTTCATTACACCAATATCATTGTAATTCTCATAATTGTAGAATAATATTACATCTTTTATTTTTAATATTGTTTAAGTATTTTAGCATGTATAATGTTAGCTGAGAATTTTTTTCCCGTATTTGTTATGTAATTGTCCCAATTCCATTATACCCTATCTATTATGTTACAACCTTTCTTTTTTCTTTCTCTGTTTTATTCTGCATAAAAAATACCACATAAGAGAGCTTCCCTGGTGGCGCAGTGGTTGAGAGTCCACCTGCCAATGCAGTGGACACAGGTTCATGCCCCGGTCTGGGAAGATCCCACATGCCACGGAGCGGCTGGGCCCGTGAGCCATGGCCACTGAGCCTGCGCGTCTGGAGCCTGTGCTCCGCAACGGGAGAGGTCACAACAGTGAGAGGCCCGCGTACCGCAAAAAAAAAAAAAACACGTAAGATATATTTGAGTACCTACTCTATGCAATACACAGTGCTAAGTGGTATGAGGGAGAAATAAATATGAATAATACATGGCTAAAGGCCTATACTTATGAAATTTCTGGGCCTGGTGATGATTTAGATGGTATGGTAGAGGAAGTGGTCGTAGGAAAGTGGATTTTCAGTTTCTGTTATACATTTTTTAATTGTTATTTGAATTTTCCTATATCACTCAAAAGACCTTATAAACAGAGCTTTAAACAGCCTCAGAGTCTACCCTCATAAACAATATTTTTCTAAATGAATTTTACAAAGCTAATTTTCAGGTAGTCAATTTGATTGTAAAATTCGCAATTTTTTTTTTTTTTTTTTTTGTGGTACGCGGGCCTCTCACTGTTGTGGCCTCTCCCGTTGCGGAGCACAGGCTCCGGATGCGCAGGCTCAGCGGCCATGGCTCACGGGCCCAGCCGCTCCATAGCATGTGGGATCTTCCCGGACCACGGTACAAACCCGTGTCCCCTGCATCGGCAGGCGGACTCTCAACCACTGCACCACCAGGAAGCCCAAAATTCGCAATTTGATCACTGTTACCATATCCAATATCTCTGGAAATTCTTCAATTTTACTTTCTGAGGATAATTAATCTCTAGGCATGGCCCCTTTCCCAACATCCTTTCCATTGATTGGTGGGTAATTATTTCTGATGTTTCATCATCACCTTAGGTTTCACCTAACACTTTAATTAAACTCTTTATTTCCCCTAAATAACAAGCCATTTCTCTGCCATCTTACTTTTTGTCTGAAATAGGTTTCAGCATTTCCCTTATCAACCAATTTCGAAATTTTAAAGAAATCTTACTACCTGTCTCTCCTTCCTCAGTTACCTCATTTTGTTGAATTCAGTTACCTCATCTTGTTGAATATACCACAATATGTCTTGCAAATATTGCTTTCTTTCCATGATTTCCTGAGAATTACTGTAATAGTCTTCAAACTGTATCTTCCTTTTGTAGTCTTATTCTCCTCTAATGTTTCCTTTTACCACTGCCAATTAATATTCTTAAAACTTTTATCTGATCATTTAACTATAATGCTGAAAAATTTTTACCAGCTATCTAGAAGATGCACTCAAACTTTGTAGTAAGTGATTCAACGACCTTTAAAACCTAACCATTATTTAACTTTCCCACCAAATCCATTATTCCAGAATAGAAATTTTCTGCTTCAGGTAAACCTGTTTATCCTCATTACTTTTTTTTCTTTGTGTTTTGGCTATGAACCTGCTCATGCTCTTCTATTCACCAGCTTCTCCAAATATACTATGCTAAAATTGTTTCAAAACCTTTTTATATACTGCTTGCTTTGTAACATTTTATCTGAGTCTCAGGGTAAATGGATCACCCTCTTTTGTATTTATGACACTTCTTGTATAAGGCATGCATTCTTCTCTCTTTTTTTAAAAAATTTTATTTATTTATTTTTGACTACGTTGGGTCTTCATTGCTGTACACTGGCTTTCTGAGGTTGCAGCGAGTGGGGGCTACTCTTCTTTGTGGTGCACAGGCTTCTCATTGCAGTGGCTTCTCTTGTTGAGGAGCACAGGCTCTAGGCGCTCAGGCTTCAGTACTTGTGGCATGTGGGCTCAGTAGTTGTGGCTCGCGGGCTCTAGAGAGCAGGCTCAGTAGTTGTGGCACAGGGGCTTAGTTGCTCCGCAGCATGTGGGATCTTCCCTAACCAGGGCTAGAACCTGTGTCTCCTGCATTGGCAGGCGGATTCTTAACCACTGCACCACCAGGGAAGCCCCTCTTCTCTTTTCAATGTTTTCTTTATTTTTTAAAAGTGCTTTTATGTGTTGCTATGGTCTGAATGTTTGTGTACTGCCAGAATTTATGTTTTAATGTAACCTCCAAGGTGATGGCGTTAGAGGTAGGGATTTTGAGGGGTGATTAGGTCATGAGGGTGTAGCCTTCACGAATGGGATTATTGCTCTTATAAAAGTGGCCTTACCCCAACAGCTGTCATGATGATGTCAGTCTTCTAGCTCCAGAGCTGTAAGAAATAAATTTCTGTTGTTCATAAGCTACATGGTCTATGGTATTTTATTATAGCAGCCCAAAGAGACTAAAAGACATATGTTCAGTAAGATGAGTTCACCAAACAAATCCAGCAATAATTTAAAAAACAATAATACATGTAGAACAAAGTAGGTATACCTTCAAAATATACAGTTTTTTTTTTTTTTACTATTAAAAATCAACAGTATAATTCACCTGAAAGGAGAAAAATCCTGTAATCATGTCAATAGTTACAAAAAAGGCTTTTGGCATAATTCAACACTGCATTATAATAAAACTTTCATAGAGGGACTTCCCTGGTGGCACAGTGGTTAAGAATCCTCCTGCCAATGCTGGGCACATGGGCTCAATCCCTGGTCGGGGAAGATCCCACATGCCACAGAGCAGCTAATCCCGGGCACCACAACTGCTGAACCTGTGCTCTAGAGCCCATGAGCCACAACTACTGATCCTGTGTGCCACAACTACTGAAGACCGCGCACCTAGGGCCCATGATCTGCAACAAGAGAAGCCACCACAATGAGAAGCCCGTGCACCGCAACCAAGACTAGTCCCCAGTCACCGCAACTAGAGGAAGCCCGTGCGCAGAAACAAAGACCCAACACAGACAAAAAAAAAAAAAAAAAAAAAACTTTCATAGAAAGGAAGAGGGAAAAATTCTGCCATTTAATAAAGGACACCTATGGAAAAAATTGGGCTAACATCATACACAGTAGTTAAAATATGAATTCTTTTCTTTAGAATCTGGAAGAAGCCAAGGATTTCTGCTTTCATCATTCTATTAAGCATTTTATTGACTTCCCAGGCACTAAAAGAAGAAAAGGAAAAGAAATAAAAGATGTAATGATTGGAAAGGAAAAAGTAAAAGTGTATTTATTCATAGAAAACATTTTTTGTGTATTAAAAATAGCTTGAGTAATCTACAAAAAATGAATCAAGTGAATTTTGCAATATCACAGTTAAAAAAGTCAATATACAAAAATACATTGTATGTATAGTACTATCTGTGAAAAAATGGAAAATATTTTTTTAAAAAAAGAAAGAAAAAGACTGTTTACAGAAGCACAAAAATATTAAATACTTAGGATTAAAGGTAAGAAAATATTTGTAACACCTCTATATTGAATTATTCCATTTATGTGTTTTTCAAAACAGGCAAAATTAATCTCTGTGTATGGTTTCCTCTCATTGAAATGCTAACGTTTAGGAACTTTGTCAACATATTTTCACGATATTAAAATATTGTGAAATAAAATAAATCCTGTCAAAGAATAATTTAGATCTTTGCTAAGCAAGTCGAGAATAAATCTACTCCTAAAGTCTACTGTATCTAAACCTATCTCTGTCTATATGTCTATCTCTCTCTTTCTCAATCTGCTCTATGTATATATATGATCTATTTTTATTTGCTAAATAAATGACTAAACTAAATAATCCACAAATATATTTGTTCTGTTGTAATTATTAGTGTCATGAAATATCTATTTTAAATAGCTAGAGTTTCTCCAAGTAATTAAACAGCATGATATAATTTACTATCAGTGTGGACTCAACATTAAAAATTACAGTTTCAACTCATATTCTAATGCAATTAGCTTTTATGTTTCTCATTTTTATTATATTTAAACTACATTCAAAAGAGTAATCAACCAACCATTATAAAATGCATGTTAATTATAGTAGTCTATTTTAAGTCCTTGGTGCATAGTCTAATTGTGTTTTGTGACTATATGATAAATTAACATACAAGGCATGTTTTGTAGTTTCTTTGGTACAGATAAGTGTTTCAGAAATTGAGACAATACCTCAAATAATTTTTTAATATCTTTCTCTGGCTTTAGTAACTTGAATTCAGAGGTCAAAGACAACAGAAATAAATCTTTACAGATTTATTGAATTGATATTTTTGACAACTTTTGATACTTTCCTCTGACAGTGCCTTTGGTAATTTACGTACCTGTTGTTCTAGCAGTTTTATTGGCAATAACATCTGCTCTCCATTATGGCTCCACACTCTTGCTCATATTCCGGATTTCGTCATTACCAGCGGCAGTTGTATGTCTTCCAAAGTCATGAATTAAATCCCCCCTCTCCAACCACAATTTCTGATTCTTTCAGTTCATTTATGCAAAGACTTCCACAAACAAGACTCCACTTTTAAAGCCACCCTGGGGAATTCCCCGGCGGTCCAGTGGTTAGGATTCCATAGTCTCGCTGCTGAGGGCCCGGGTTCAGTCCCTGGTGGGAGACCTACAAACTGCAAGACGTAGCCAGAAAAAAAACAAAAAACAACAAAACCAAAAACCAAACAATCCCCCCCCCTCCAAAACCCACCCTGGAACACATGGCAGTGGGGTTGGGGGAAAAGCAGTGCCTTCTGTGGTGGAGCCCGTGTGGAATGAAGGGAGTATAGGCAACAGGGGTGCTCAGCCCAGCACAGCCCTTGTAGGGTGAGGAGGGCAGTTCTGTGAGGGGACAACTTAGTTCAAGGTGTTGAAGCCTAGGCAGGGTGAGGAAGGCACACATGAGGGGTGGCGGTATTTACGGTGACCCAAAGCAGGGTGACGCAAAGAGTCTCAATGGGATGAGAATAACATGTATACAGGGTGTGGCAGAGCCCTGGTGTGAGTACTGGTGTCAAGCAATATAACACCTCAATATTCATTCTAGTTTTTTCCGTTTTCGTATTTGTCTCTCCCTTCTCTGGCAGTAACAAGCTTGGCTCCCAGTTTCCTCAAAATATGTACATATTTCAGCAATTTCTTGTAAGAAGTCAAATATGTAGTGAGCTGAGGGGACACGGGGGTTTATAGATAAGAAAATGGAGAAAACTTGAATGACTGTTGGGTTGTTATGTTGCAGATACTGGCACCAACTCATAGTCTCAGAATAAAGAAATTATATAGCTCAAATACCAATGTCCTTACATTTAATTTATCATGACAGGACCCAGAGGAGCCATCAAGACAGGGGAGATGAATAATTATATGTAGGCAGAGCTTGAGAAACTGACTTAGCAGTCTTATCTATTGATATACAGGAATAGAGAGTGTACACACAAGATTTATGGTTAGCCAGAGCCACAGCGGGGGCGAGGAGAGCATGCATAAATGATGTGGAGAGGCCCAGTGGGGTATTGGAAAGAAGCAGACCTTTTATTATAATATTGATCAGTCTTACCAAGTGCAAAGTTAATTTTTGATTGCTTTACTAAGACATAATTCATAAACTATATACTTGAATAGTTAGTATGTTTCATGGAAGTTTAGATAGATTACAGTTTTTTTCTGGAAAACACATTTTTGCTACAATTAGCATAGCCTGACCTGAACCATCCTGCCAAATTGGGTGTGGTCTTATGTACATTTCATTAATTATATTGTCACAATATAAACAAACCTTTTTTTTTTCTCTAAAGACAATAAGCATCATCCTACTAGAGTTAGAGAAAATCTTTACTTTTACTGTTTAATACTCTTTATCCCCACACTTCAGTTCCCAACTAAATATCAAATCTATTTTTTGATTCCTCATAAAAGGTAAAAGGATATCCAACTACAACAGAAATAATCCAATTTTATGTATGGTGGAGGCAAGAAAGCTAGGAAAAAATAAAAAGATCATTCAAATAAAGTCTTTCTAGGAATCCTGCTCTCTTCTTACTCCAATGATTTGTCTAACCTATTGTTCAGCTGACTTATGATGCATGCTTTTGTGACTTTCCTTTGTAAGATATTCTCATTTTAATTACCCTTCTAAAGAAATATTCTTCTATTTTTAGTCATTTGAAACATGTAATTTTAATTAGTTCCAGCCAAGAACATCTTGTTGGCCTCAGGTATGAACAACTGGGGAGGGAGGAGACAGAAACTTTTATTTCCATTACTTTAAAGTCAATATTCACTTTTATTCATAACTTCTAACAAAAATTCTGAAAAATATGATTTACTTTGTAGTCTCCTATATGAGTTGTTTATTCTCAAACCTGATTATCCCTTTCTCAGAAAAACTTCTGTGGTAAGTAAAATTCTACAGACATAAATGATAGATGTTTCCCATGTTCTCATTTCCATTATTCTTCAGGTGGATGATACTACAAATTATTTTAATCTCCATTAATCTTATTCTTATTTTCTTTCATGAAAATATTTTCTTTTTGGCTTTGGGTTCCAGATTTCATTTTCTTTTCTTCTTTTTTATTAACATTCAAATGTTCTGTCTATTCTCAGTCAATAAACCAAATCTGTATCTTTCATTATTACTTTGGTTGTTCTTTTTCACCTTGCTTTTGGTATACTGTATGGATTTTATCTCAAAAAGTGGTGTTTAGAGAAACTAAATGTTCCTTTTGGTCATTTACATGCAAAATAAACACACTAATTTCTTCTAAATAAAAGTTAAATATTAATTACTATATTGTAAAATTATTTTGCCTTTTCCATTTTGTTAGATATTTGAAATCACATAGTATATAGACTTTTCAGATTGCTTTCTTTCACTTAGTAATATGCATTAAATGTTCCTTTATTACTCTTTATAGCTTGATAGCTCATTTTTTTTTTAGTGCTAAATAATATTTCACTGTCTGGATATACCATAGGTTATTTATCCATTCACAGTTTACTTATCTATTTACCAAGGAATCTGGATTCTTCTACCTTTTGGCAATTACAAATAAAGCTTCTGTAAACATCCATGTGCAGGTTTTTGTGTGAATATAAGTTTTCACCTTCTTTGGGTAAATGCCAAGAAATGCAATTGCTATATTGTGTGGTAAGCGTATATACAGTTTTGTAAGAAATTACCAAACTATCTCCCAATGTAGCTGTACCATTTTGCATTCTCACCAGAAATGAATAAGAGGTCGTGTTGCTCTACATCCTGTGCAGCATTTGGTGTTGTCAGTGCTCCTAATTTTGGCCATTCTGTTAAGTGTGTACTGGTATCTCATTGTTGTTTTAATTTGCATTTCCCTGATGACATATGGTGTGGAGTATCTTTTCATATGTTTATTTGCCATCTGTATATATTCCTTGGTGAGGTGTCTGTTAAGGTCATTGACCTATTTTTTAATTGGGTTGTTTGTGTTCTTATTGTTGAGTTTTAAGTGTTCTTTGAATATTTTGTATAACAGCCCTTTATCAGATGTGTCTTTTGCAAATATTTTCTTCCAGTCCGTGGCTTGTCTTATTCTCTTGACAGTATCTTTTGCAAATTAGAAATTTTTAATTTCAAGGAAGTCTTGTTTATGAGTTATTTCTTTCATGGATTGTGACTTTGTGTTGCATCTAAAAAGTGATTGCCAAACACTAGGTTATCTAGATTTTCTGGAAAAGGCAAAACTGTGAAGACAATAATATTAGAGGAAAGGGATGGATGAATAGGCTGAGAACAGAGGATCTTTAATACAATAGAACAATTCTGAATGATGTTATACATGTATATATGGTATTTCAATGTCCTTTTACATTTGTCCAAACCAATAGAATGTATGATAACAACAGTAAAATCCTATTTAAGCTATGGACTCTGGGTGTTAATGATGTGTCAGTGTAGGTACAATTGTAACCAATGTACACTGTGGTGGAGGATGTTTCTAATGAAGAGGCTATGCGTGCATGGGGCAGGGGGTATAGGGAAATCTCTTACCTTCTGCTCAATTTTGCTATGAATCTAAAACTGCTCTAAAAGATAAATTCTATTAAAAATTATAAAATTATTTGTCACTAACAACTTTGTACTTTAAACAAACATGATATATCATTACCAAAATCTTTTCTGATATTTACAGCAAACCTTATTTTGCCATTAATTTTTATTTTTTTTAATAAGTGAAGAGGTCTAACCATTTTTGTCAATCATATTCTTCCTCTGATTTTTAGAGAAAGTTGCCATATAACCTAGTTCTTATCTAAATGCTATGTAATAAGATCACTTTTTACTGATTTTCCACAGTACTCATTGCTTTATTTTTTTCCTATCTTAATGTCTTTCAGATACAGTTTTTGCATGACACTTCTTAGGTTTTTTTTTGCGGAATGCGGGCCTCTCACTGTTGTGGCCTCTCCCGTTGCGGAGTACAGGCTCCGGACGCGCAGGCTCAGCGGCCATGGCTCACGGGCCCAGCCGCTCCGCGGCATGTGGGATCTTCCCGGACTGGGGCACGAACCCATGTCCCCTGCATCGCCAGGCGGACTCTCAACCACTGCACCACCAGGGAAGCCCCACTTCTTAGTTTTAATACCAAATTCAATCTCTCTACATTTCTCTTCTCAAAAGAGATTGATTGTGGATGTGGTTACACAAAACTTCACATGAAATAGAGTGAATAGGATTATTTATACCTACACGCACACACACATACACACACAAATAATGCAAGCTTTAAAAAATGATAAAACTTGGGACTTCCCTGGTGGTGCAGTGGTTAAGAATCCGCCTGCCAATGCAAGGGACACGGGTTCAAGCCCTGGTCCGGGAAGATCCCATGACGCGGAGTAACTAAGCCCATGCGCCACAACTACTGCACCTGCACTCTAGAGCCCATGAGCTACAACTACTGAGCCCGTGTGCCACAACTACTGAAGCCCGCGTGCCTAGAGCCTGTGCTCTGAAACAAGAGAAGCCACTGCAATGAGAAGACCGCACACCACAACAAAGAGTAGCCCCTGCTCGCTGCAGCTAGAGAAAGCCCAAGTGTAGCAACAAAGACCCAACGCAGCCAAAAATAAATAAATAAATAGAAATGATAAAACTGATTAATAATAATGTCTGTAGTGTAGTTAAAGGTATACCAATATACCAATGTCAATTTCTTGGTTTTGCTATTGTACTACAGCTATATGTCTCCATTGGGGGAATCTAGGTGAAAGATACAAAAATATCTTTGTACTAATTTTGCAAATACCTGTGAATCTACAATGATTTAACAATGAAAATTTAAATAGCTTATTCACATACTCAATAATTGGTATTATTAAAACGCTGTTAATCTGTCTACCTTCTTAACTGACAATTAAAAAAAAACCCTCTAACTTCAATAAAGAATACTTATTTATTTACAGTTTCATGCAATTTAACTACAAATTTTAAATATATGTGGGTGGTGTGTGTGTAACTTTTCAAAGCCAGAAAAACTGAACTTCTTTTTATACAGAGAAATTTTGAGGTGAAAAGGATGACTGTAAAAACAAATTAATGTTTACAAACAGAACTTCTTTCCACTTATACCGAATAGGGATTTAATTAAATATAATGCTAGTAAATCAGTATATAAGCTAATCAATTGACAGCAGTACATTGGAAAGTTACTCTTTCTTTTGTATTTATAGAGAAACAGTGTTTTAATTAGCTGACAAGATGTGCCTTATCAATGTTTAAAAAGAATATTAATAATATATTAATACTTCACTCCATCAAGAGACCTTCTGGATTCTTAGATTATTGATTATGTAGCTGATGGTTAAGCATTAATGAACCATCTTTTTGCCTAATGTCCAAGTTTCTCCCTGGTTAGGAGTCTTGTTCTTAAGGAGACACATTTATTTTTTCAGGTCCTCAGTGTGCCATTTAGTGCACCATCAGTTTAATAGAGAAAGTCTTCTCTAGTATACCAAATGCTCCCCCAGAGGCCAAACATTGTTTAAACTAACAAATTTAATGATAGGTCTGGCATTTTGAGGAAATGATGCTGGATTCAGAAGTGAGTAGCACAAAATCTGTTTTATAACTTGCACTGTGAATAAAGCCATGCAGGGCCTCAAAGGAAACCAATCACTGCTTATAGGTCATGGGTCTTGGAAGAGACTAGTAAGCTAATATGAAATAAGAATGTAATGTGGGAGGATGAGTTGAAAAACAATTCTTTAGGGATCCTACAGTCTAATGCTAGAGCCAATATTCTTTCAATATATCACCTAATAAGAAATGAAAAACAAAAGTTCAGTGATATTAGATATTGGAATAATATTAGTGAGAGCATCTAGATACTCTTTCTTCATAGTCATTTTAAAGATTAAATTCTATCTTATTCTGTGATTCTACTTTTTTTTCATGATTTTACTTTTTTTTTGCCATCTTACTTTTTTCTATATCATATATAGGTCTTCATTATGTTCTTTTATAATTTCTAAATCTTTAAATTATTATTTAAAATATTAGTGTTTGATCTATTTTTTCAACACATTTATTGAACATCTATTATTTTTCAAGTACACTGTTATACAGCAGAAACACAAAGGTGAGTAGAACATAGCTACTTCCTTCAAATAAACTGTTTCAACTGGAAATTCAGTTATATTAAAGTATGAGTATTTATCATATGGTACCACCAGTGCTATTTTTTGTATTACCTTAATTAATTACCATATTTTTTGTATTACCTTAATTACCATATCTCTATGTTGCATCTGTTGATGCCCAACTATTGAATTACATGAGAAAGAAAGCTATAAATAAAATTAGGTTTCTTGATGTTTGCAATAACAAGGAGCTGAGTTCCTTTGGGAAACCAGGAAGTGTCTCAGTAAGAAGGTGTTTAAAGGAGCTTATTTTAGGATTTGGTCCTGTGAAAGGTAATTTTAGGGAAGGATCAATGGATTGAGGATTACTCTAGATTGGTAATTGTCAAGGAGGAGAGATAAGTCTATGATCGGGTATCTTAAAAACCTTGTTGAGGAGGCTAGAATAATAGAAGGAGGCTAAAGTTCCAATTGGTTAGGAAGCAAAAGTGACTCAAGTTATTGGGGGAAGGTATGTTTGATAATTTTTATAGTTTGCATAGTAACTTTATTTTAAATCTGTTCTCAGGCATGTAAGGAGCGGTCTAGCACATTTGTCAATGTCACAAAGTGGCCTTATCTAGTTAGTGATCTGTGAGAGTGATTAAGCTCATCAGATGTACACCAAGACCTAGCAGTTACTGCCACACAAGCTCTGGGCTATCAGATCGCTTTTCTTATTCTCAGTGTGCAATTAGTATCCTAATTGTTTTAAGTTAGGAGACTGAAGCTTAAAGAAGTAACTGAATTTTAATTCTACTAGCAATAGGATGAGGTTCACACTGTTTTTTATTTCTGGGAGATATCATATTTTCAAATAATTATTGCTATCCAGAAAATTTATAAACTTTTTTTATGGTAGACTTCAAAAAGGCATATATATCCAGAGCTTCAAAATACATGAGGCAGTAACTAATAGACTTCATAGAAGAAATGAACAAATTCACAGTTATATTTGGAGGCTTTGATATTTCTTTCCCAGTAATTGACAGAACAAGTAGAGAAGAAATATTATCAACTTCACTTAATTTCCATTTATAAAACACTCCGACCAATAACAGCATGATATGTGTTCTTCTCAATAGCATATAAAATATTCACCAATGCAGACCATATTCTGGGCAATAATACAAACCTTTACAAATGTAAAGGAGTATAAATAATACAAAGTACATTCTCAGTCAATAATAGAGTCAAACAAAAATCAATACCAAACAGATATCTGGACATTGAGATGCATATTTCCACATATGAGTCAAAGAATACATTTCAAAAGAAATTTTTTTAATTGAACTGAATAAAAACTGAAAATGCAACATAAAAATATTTGTGAGATGTAGCTAAAGTAGAACTTAGAGGGAAAGTGTAGTAGTAAATGCTTACAATAGAAAAGAAGAAAAACCTAAGATAAGTATCCTAAGCTTCAGTCTTGAGAAACTAAAGAAAGAAGACCAAAGAAAATACAAAGAAAATATAAAGAAGGTAATAATAAAGGTTAGAACAGAAATACATCAAATTGAAAACAAAAACAATAGAAAAAAATAATGAAACCCAAAACTGGTACCTTGAGAATATCAATAAATTGATAGGCCTCTCATCATACTGACTGTAGTAGAAAGACTCTTGACTGGTCCCCATGATTACTGCCTCTTGTGTTCTCTCCCTTTGTGTATGTGTGGGGCCTAAATTTGCTTCTAACAGAAGATGGAGAAAGTGATGGGATGTCAGTCCCATGATTGTATTACATTACATACGTCTCTGTCTTACTAGCAGAAACTCTCCTTGCTGGCTTGATGAAATAAACAGACTTGTTGAGGAAGCCCACGTGGAAAGAAACTGCAGACAGTCTCAGAGAAGTGGGGGTGGTCTCTAGAAGCTGAGTGCTGCCTCAGCTGACAACCAGCAAGAAGCTGGGGTCCTGCAACCAGTAGGCAATAAATTCTACCAACAACCTAAGTGAGCTTAGGAGCATATAGTGATACATATATATAATTTGTGATATATTATAATTATACATCATGACCAAGTGAGGTTTACCCTAAGAATTCAAAGCTGGTTAACAATCAAAAAACAACTAATATAATTCATCATATTTATGAAACTCAGTAGATGCAGAAAGAACACTTGATATCCAGTCATGATAAACACTCTCTAAACTAGGAATAAAAACAAACTTTAATGGAATATAATTTAGCAAGAAATAGCAGCTAATTATTAAGTCATGCAACAATATACATGATTCTTAAATGCATTTTGATAAGTATAAACAGCCAGACCCATAAATCTACATACTGTGTGATTCTATTTATATGACTTTCTGGAAAAGTCAAAACTCTTGGGAAAGAAAACATACTAGTGGTTGTTAAGAGGTTGGGGAAGGGGGACGGTTTGACTATCAGGGAGCTGCACAAGCGAATTTTTATTTTGATGAAACTGTTCTGTAAGGTAGTTGCAGTAGATACATATCTCTTTAGGTCTGTCAAAACATGCAGAAGTATATGTCACAAAGAGTAAACCATATGTAAGCAAATATTGAAAAATTAACCAGGATGTGGGAGAAAACTGTATGGAACACAGACTGTAACAAATGAAATTAACCATATTACAAATGTGTTTACAAAATGTGTTCCATAAGCTCATCAAAGAAAGTGGGGAGAAGGAAGGTGATAAAAGTTACTTAGGAAAACAGTGTTTGAGCTAGATACTGTAAGGCAAAAATAGACAAAAACTGTATGTAAATATGATACTATAGTCGGTAAATGTGGTTCTCATAGTGGTACAGGTTAGCAATTGAAACTATTTCATATGTAAACTAGGGTTGAGTAAATACATGCACATACTGTAGATAATGAAGGCCAGATTTCTCACTGTAAAGAAAAAGTTACAATAATCAATGCAGGAAAGATAGATGAACGTTATATTTGTAAAGTCTGAGATATTAGATGATAGACTATCTAGATATATAGATATATATGTATAAAATATAGATATATATGTATAAAATATAGGTATAAATGTATACATGGGTTTTATATGTATATATACATATATATATAGCAGGTGTTTATTGTGTATAGTAAAACTATAAAATATATAAAACATATAAATTCACATAAGTAAATATATATAATATATATGCTTCCTAGTTTTGACTGTTGAAAAGGACATGAAATTAGACACCCTGGTGGCTATGATCACATCTAGTATCCAGATCTAGGTTTCTAATATTATCTTTCAAAAAAGGAAACCAGTCTTGATTCTAGGACAGGGGTAGGGAAATATAAAGTGAGCCTGGAGCATTTTGTACTACCAGAATATGTAAGGGCAAAACAAACAAACAAACAAATGGTGTCATGTCAAAAGGACATAGGAGTCAACATGAAAGAGCTGCCATTGGCTTAAGCAGGAATAATTTGAGTAAATAAATAAATAAGTAAATAATGATAGTATTGGCTTATAGAACAAAGAATAAAATAAATGTCAATGAGTCCATATGATGTAAATAAATGATTGACTAAATAAACAAATGAGTGAAGGAACAAATCTTCCCTACAGAATAATTTTAATTAACAAATGTAGATGGAATGAGGTAAATGAAAAACAACTGTTATTCAACATAGTAACAATTCCTGCCAGTAAAATACATCATTAAATGCTAAAATTAGCGTATGAAAATTTAAGGAGAAACAAGATATTTGCAGAACTTCAAAGTACCTCCCTCCAAATACATATTAATTGCTTTAATAATTTTAATATATATCTACAAATTTGTTGATACCCCTCCTAGGAGGTAGAGTTTAATTTCCCTTCCCTTGAATATAAGCTGGCTTAGTGACTTGCTTCTAAAGAATGGAGTATGGCAGGGAAAATTTTTAATTTTACATTGGAGAAACCTGATAGCCTCATAACCAAAAGATCAAAATTTTCATCAGTGATGTTGTATTGATATCAGGTACTTCCTAATATATGAAAAAGGCATTCTTCACAAAAGTTTATAATCCCAATCTAATAAGAAAATGTCTTATAAACCCAAATTGAAAGACATTCTATTATACGGTTCACCAGTATTTTGGTGAGTATTAAATGGTAGACTATTTCTGAAGGTCAATCTATTTGTTCTTGTCTCAAGTAATTTTCCTGTGAATTGAAACATCATAATCCATTTATCAAGTTGAATGTGTCAGAGCTCATTAGACTCACATATTTCACAAATCAGTTGAGGTCTTACTCACCAACCCAAGTGATATGTTAAAATATCTAACACAAACCTTCATGGCACTATTTCTGGAAGCAAAATCTGGCAAAATATCCATATTAGACCATCTCATTTCAATCCTCCAGTATTCAAAACAATCACCAGATCCCTTAATTTGGTTAAAATGGTAATTCCAGCAGTGCATTCTTCAGGCAAATGGCCAAAAGAACAATTTTTGCTTACTCCATTCTTTCTTCTCTATCTAGTACTACTTGGCAATGCATTCTTAAGATATATCTGGTTTCTTATATACATTGTAGTACCTGTCAACTGGGAAAATGCTATAGATTTGGGACCCTGAGTCTTTTTGAATAGGCACTTAGGTTGAAGTTTCTGAGTGAGAAGCTATTACTCCACAGTGATATATGGATGACAACATAGCCAATGGTGATGGTGCTGACATCTTTTTTTTTTTTTTTTTTAGAAGGACCCCAGAGATGTTTTCCCATAATTCTGGAAGGCTTCCATTGTCTTACAGTATGGGCTAAGAATGTAGTAGAACCTCTCACGTTTTTGTTTTTCCCGCCAATGTGAGAGTATAAAAAACGAAGAATGAGTTTTGCTGACAAAATGACAGCTTAACGTTGAAAGGAACATTGAAATTTATGACTAAAAACTTCAGATACTCATGGAGTCACCAGTAAATTTAACCACGAGGGAAACAACTATGGTGGTTGCTTTGGTGCCCTGGGAGAAGGCCACTGGGTAGCATTTTAGAGGTCAGAGTCCAGAATCAGTGTGTACCTGTTAGCTGAGCCTAGAAAACTTATGACAAGGAAAGAAAGCTCAAGAAGGGAGATGATGTCTAGTGTGGTGGGATTACTCTTAGGTGATGGTTGCAAGGCAGAAGCCATTCTTCCATCTCCTCCAGTTGGGAGCAGACTGGAGGGTGTTCCCTATACCAGCAATGCAGGAAAGAAGTGGGAATGCAATCTTTCTGTGTTACCACGACAAGCATCGATAGAAACCCAGGGATTTGTAGGGAATTACAAGACTTGGCAGAAAATAACTCGTATCTTTAAAGACCTACAAGGCATTCAGGCAAAATAGGGAAATAAAAGGATTATTAGATTACCTGATGTAGCAAAACTAGGTAAGGAATATTATGGGAGAGTAGAGGAAAGGAATGTCCTGAGAAAGATGGCAATATGAGCACAGGTCGAGTCCCCAGACAGCATGCTGTGTGTGTAGAGAACCCTGAGCTGTTCTGTGCAGCAAGAATGTCAAGTTTAAGACTGAGAGCAGCAGACACTGATGCTGGAGAGACAGGCAGTTTTGATCAGTGGAGATGTTCTCCATCATCCAGTTTGAATAAATGCTCTATTTAGTATCATATTATCATATAAAACTGATTCATGATTTATTTCCACTCAAAACATAACTGATTTTTATTACATTTCTTGAGGTCTAATATCTCCAGCAGAGAAAGTAAGGAGTTTATTTATAATATGATTGCCTGATCTGATGTCTTCATTTTTTTGGTTGCATTTTGACACTTTTCACTACATATGTCCAGAATTAAAGAATCAAATAACTGTTGATTTCTTAAAATGAACCCCAGAATATCTCCAAAACACAAGTCTGCTCACCCTACCTACTTTATACTATTAAACTAATACAATTTATGTGAGTGGACTGTTTCCTGAAAATTATTCTTCAGTGATGGGTTTAAAAATTTGGATGCTTGTGAAAATATGCCAGAGTTGAGTGCCAAATATGCCAACTTTTCAGTGCGTAAAATGTATTGGAATATTACATGTGTCAGTTGATTGCTTCTCTGGAAAAAGATTGAAAATGAAATGTTAGGATAAAAGAAGAGAGTATTTATATCACAACTACACATTTGCATGCTTGCAGTTTTTGTTTTTATCCTTCAGATTTCATAGTTTCCAAGGAGAGGGGAAATGTGAAAAGAGTAGTCTTTGAAGAACTCATAGTAATAAATATGCATGACTATTTTTGCCAATTATTGTGGAAATTGCTTTTTGTAATTTATTTCAGATTTTGTATCAAGGTGTTATAATTACCAGATTACATGTGAGTAAGCTGAATCTACATAGATGTTTTCTCATGTCAATTGGGAAATATAAATGAGCATATTGGGCAGAATATATCCAGTGTAATCTGTGGTAAAATGCAGTACACATTTTTGTAAGTACAAATGAAATTAGTATTTCCAAAAATATAAAACTCATTAATCTTTTGACTTTTTCAGAACTGAATTCAGTTTGTATTTGTATTTCTGTTTCCTCATGCAGGGCTTCTTCAGCTCCAAGAAAGAGGACAAAGCAAATTAGGTTAAAGTCAAAAAGGAGATTCTTGGAATGAATAATATGAGACGCAATGCTGTAAATCACAGTGAGGCTTTTGGAAAGGCTGACTCCAGGAACTAGCAGGTCCTGAGGAATCAAAGGTATTGCTCTCTGCTCACCCTTAGTTTTGTTCTTGCTGTCCCTACTGTCTTTTTCTGCCTCTCAGCATTCTTCTTCACCTAGGGTTATAAGATATTGTTCTCTGTTTCTTTCTTCTGTTTCTCTTCTTTATCTGCTCTGTTCTGTTTCAGCTGACTGGCTAGTTTCTATGGACCTGGCCCAGCCTTCCTTCTACATGACTTTAGTTCATAGTTCACAGCCTTAATAGAGATTCACTAGAAACATTCAATCCAGCTTCAAATTCCAGGGAGTGACTCCAACTGGCATGGCTGATCAGGCTATTCATCATGGTCCAATTACCCACGGTTCTGGGGCAGGGCCATATGGCTTGGGAAAGAGCCTCCTTTAAAAAAGTCAGTTAGGGGTCCTTGAGAAGGAGGTATAGGAGTGGGAAGAAAGTGGTTGGAGGAGAAATATTTATTAGGAGGGAAGAAAGTGGTTGGAGGAGAAATATTTGTTAGGACTCTTTCATCGGTTTCCACGTGAAGAAAGTAAAGTCAAAGAGGATTTTTATTCCTGCTAAGGCTGAAAATTATTTTTTTCTCCAGAATTTTCAATTAATATATTTTACAAGCCAGATCAAGGCCCATTTGATCTCCCAACAGATGAGGTTCTGCATAATATCAGGAATTCTATTGGTCCTCCCTAAATTGAATGGAAAGATCAAACCATTTAGAATACCATGGCCTGAGGTTGAATGTTGACTTTAATTTGCCAGTGTCTGAATATAGAAAATGTTACTTACCTTCTCTGTGTTTATGCTTCCTAGTTTATAAAATGAGGAAAATTAAACCTAACTCATAGGATTTATGTGTTGATGAAATGAAATGCTCTATTTCCATGCTAGCTAGCATTTACTAAGTGCTCAGTTCTCTTGGCTTTGCGTGTATGGACCTATTTACTCTATTAAGTAATACAACATAGTTACTGGTCTAGCATATAATATCTTTCACATAAATGAAAGCTATAGTCAATTATGATTTAGCTGTGAAACTGAGCAGGACCCTGTGGGACCTCCCCAGTGACAGACCCCTGCTGTGTCCCTCATTTCTTGTTTGTAGAAAAAAAGGCTTTCGTCTCCTCAGCCTTCCTCAAAGTTTCAAAAAGCAGGCACAAGCAGTTACTAATTAGGGAAGTGAGGGAATGCAGAAACAAAGGAAAAGCAGTCAAGCAAGAAAAGTAATGATAGCTTAAACAAAATTTCAGCAAAAAACAGAGTCCTAATTCCCCCTCAAGGGATATACACAACAATCTGATGCTTATCTTTGAGTTGTTCTGCAGGAACTAAGACCCCCTACTCAGTTGGAGGACAGTGACTATATGCTGACAAGCATGTAGACCCCAGGCTAGTTCAGACCAGCAGGTTGATGATTAAGATTCCCTAAACAACACCCTTTTACCTCACCACCAACCAATCATAGGAAAGCCCATGAACTGATCACACTCCCTGCAACCATTACCTTTAATGTTGCTGATTTGGTAACACCTGTGGTGATTTAATCTGTTTTTAACATAATTCTGTTTAAAAGAATAATGAATTTCTGAGAATAAATGAAATCAGTGTATACATCTACATATTAAAATGCATCTATTGCTTGGAGATGTGTACTCACCTGTAGTTAATATTCTCCAGGTCACCAATCTAGTATATAACCAAGTAATTAAAAACATAATACATCAGGCAAAAATATAAACTATGTAACATTAAACAAAAATTAATATTTTACTAGTGAACAAGAAATGTGGATTATAAAACAATTTGAATTTTAATACAGAATAGAAAAATATCATGATACTAAACACAATGAATGGATATTTTTACCCTTATCTATTTTGAAAACCATAAAAACAAAAATTGAAATAATCTTTGTACTTTCAGAAAACAATTCTACATAAATTCATTAAAATTAATGTAAGAAATACAAATTAACTCTGGAAACATGGAAGTCTTTCCATGGAAATCTTTTAACAGAAAAGTAAACTTAGATACTTTTTCTGCATGGTTAGCCAAATTCATACTATTTATACAAAGACATGAGTTTTGAGGCAATTAAATTATAGTTGGTCCTATTTGTTGCCTACTTAATAGTCCTAAAATGCCACTTACTGTCACTCCCTAAGTTGGAGACTGTAATGGATTCTAAGACAAATTTTCCTTTCTGAGTTACAGAAAGATGCAAGAAGAACATCATCCTTCCCTGTCTAGCCCATTTACATTTTACTATGAATATAGTTAGTTATGTGAGAACATGGTGATGCCAGGAACAACAATGATGAAATAAGCCTGAATACAAAATTTCTTGTATTAAAGACAGCAAAGACCAAAAAAAGAAAAGTAAAATGGGGTCTTCAGCAGGTCCATAGTCAACTTAATGCTTGATAATGCTTGAAAGAGCTTAGGTAGTTAATCATTGTGTTGAGACATTGAAACAGCCATGAAAAGACTACTTCTGTCTTGTTAAGTGAAATGGCTGTCTTTAAATTTTTTATTGTTTGAGCCAGTATTAGTCACTGTTTTATCACCTCCTCTTAATCACATTGGTGTGGGAGAGATTCCTACCCTAGGGTTATGGGGATGGCCGAACATATTGACAACCCACTCTGGCCATACGTGATCAACAATTTATTAGTCACATACATGCCTGAGTAGATGGATACTGCATGTCATGCAGGGTTACGAGGGGGTTACACTAGGAAACAGTGCTGAGAGAGGCAGGCAGACTTTGTATTATCAAGACGGTGTGATGCCCCCTGGTTCACAAGGAATATGTGATTGGCTATTTTGAATATTCTGAGTATTAGCAGAGTACTTAAATGCTACTCAGGGGTGAGCAGGACCTGCATTTTACCCATTTGGTAAGGATGATTGTTTGGCTAGGGGGCTTTCTCTGCAGGAGCAAAATATGGAGGAGAACTTGTGGTGGCTAGGCCATTAAAGCAGCACGTAATATGGAACGTTAATTTCAGGTCTTTCACCATAACCATGTATTGTGTTACTTGCAACTGAATGAACCCTCACTGAGAGACAACTTAAAGAAGGGAATACTTAGTGAGCAGCTTGGTTGTGGTGCATATGAACTTGGCTTTGAAACTTATAGAAACACGGACATCAAGATATCATTGATGGAGAAAACATCAAGTGCTAGTAAATACCCATATTAATATTTCTGGCCACTAACCTACACTGTCTAGCAGTCCATTTAGAACTTTCAATAACAAAGATAGGTTATATAGGCTTAGTTTAAATATTTGATTTTAAAAAAGGAAACTCTACCAAATTCTATAAAAACAGTCTTATTTATTCTAGCAAAAATTACACTTGTACCATTTTTATGCTTCTGGATGAGATCTGTAGGTTAAAAAATATTTTTGTAAATATTTGGTGTATATATAACTAAATAAATTTTAATTTATATTTAATTCATTTTCACTAGCTTTTTTGGCCAGGATTCACATTATCTATTATACCCTTTCTTCTGCTACCCCATTACACAAATTCCTTGAACATTTATTTATGCAATAATTATGGTAAGCTATATGTTTGCCTGTATCTCCCCGTCACTGTCTTTTAGAATTTCCCATTTGTAATCTCTCCCCTTATTTCCCAGTTTCTAGTAAAAGACCTAAAAATGGCTTCTACTCTATGTAAGTGTCTCTATCTTTATTTCCACAGCAGTCTATGTGAACTTCTGACATCTTGCATGTATCTAACCTAGAAACGCTACCCAGAGATTGAAATTTTGCCTGTCAGTTTGGACTACTATCCTTCCACAATACTGATAACACAGACTTTCACCTTCACTCCATGTCCCATTGCTCAGTCCCAACTGCCACTCATTAATTCATTCCAATACATAGCGTTACCATTCCAGGTTTCACTTCTTCATTTTCTGGCTAAACACTCTTCCCCCCATTTTCTTTACAGCTGGCCTGATAAGACTCTCTGTGTAATTAGATCTGCTGAGTTCTAGTAGTTTCAAATTGATCTAGTGACTTAAGATGAGGCAAGAAGAATAAATGAATACCATGCGGCTGACTTACTCTTCCTGGTTTTCACTAACAATTTCTTGAAAAAGTACTTTCATTATTAATTTTGATAAAGAGAGTCGACATAATAATTGGAAAAGACATAACTAAGACAAAAATTATTCATACAACATACACGGTTTAGTGACTTCCAATACCTTGCCAGGAAGTGTATTAAACTCCTGCTAATACTACAGAACTCATTATTTCAAACGGGCATACTGATTTTGAATTTACATGAAAATAGAAAAAGAAAATTCAGATCACCATTAATGTTGCTTGGGCAATCCTACCTATAATCAGTTTAAAACAAAAAGTATTTTGGCATTAAAAGTCAAATTTCAGCAAATATCTTTACATTTTAGAATGCTCAAATGAGGTGTGCATATTGTATTTTCTATTGCATTTAAACTTTTGACTTCTGATAAAGGATCTAGGGATATATTTTTTCCTAAAAATTACCCCAAAAATAAATATAAAAAATATTGAAATAAAAAAAGTAGAATATAGAAAAGTTTTTATTCCTGAGACATCATCTACAAATTACATATACATTTTGTGTAACATTACTAGTAAATGATTTTAATGTCTCACTAGCAAATGTAAGAAGATTAATAGATGTTAGGTTGATATTTTAAACTGTTTTTGATTTTTCATTCAATTTTTCAAACATAGAAGATTAAATAAAACAAGATATCAAAACATTATAGAATATTCCCATTTTGTGGGGCCCTTGAAACTGATCCAGTAGTCACATCATGAATAATTTTGACATATAAGTAAAGAAATTTTAAAAAATGAACCCCTGCCAAACTCCAAAGATTTATGAAATGCAAAGCTGTTATAGAAACATGGTGTCTAATTCTCCCGTAAGCAGACATATGCTCTTTCACCCTTGGTCACTGTTCAGTCTAGACTTTAGACCAACTGCCAACACAGGCTGTGGGAGGAGAAAGCCAAGAAGCCTGTGGTACAAGTCAGCCAACTGTGCGTGGCTGGGAAGGAATGACTTACCCAGTTCCTAGAACAGTGTTCAATAAATAACAATGACTCACTGCAGTTATGCAATGACAGAGAACTTGTTAAGGAAGTCCCAAGATCATGAATCAATCAGGTAGAAAGGATAGGGAATAAGGAGTTCTGAGACTGATTAGTTAGAAAAGTTCTATATCTTGGTTAGGGATATATGTCTGTAAATGGAAAGATATCAGTATTTTTGTTAGACACTTGTGGGGTATTTCATAGGCCTTAGGAGAGAAATTAGCAAGAATTACATCCAATATTCCTGCTACAACCAGAAAGGCTAGAATTCAGAGTCTCAATTTTAAAGGGGCTGCTAACATATCTATTAGATTCACTGGAAATAAGGAACACGACACAGCTCCAGTCCTAAGGTCTGAGTTAAGCACAAGTGATGTGGGCATTACATTGGGGCTCAGAGTTTACCCAAGGTTTCTGGGGTCAAGGAGAATTCAGACAAGCACGTTTAGGACACTGGATGCTGAATCTAAGTTTCTATCAGAAAGAATGGCCGAGGCTATGGGATCTCTTTGTAAATATTTAATCAGTTCTCAAGGCAAGGATAAACCAAAAAAAAGATGGGGTTGGAGGAGAGGGTACCCAGGGTCAGAGTAAGCAGGGCAGAGACCAGGAATATGTTCTTTTTTTTTATATTCTAAGTTTGATGTATATCCCTAAGTGCTTTGTGTGGTATTACAGGTTAAGAACTTAATCACTTTTACTATTGTATATTTTCAAGAGCATTTCAAAAACAATTTTTCATAAATTATACAATTTTATTGCTAAATAACTTTTGAAGCCAATATCATCTTCATTTATAAATGAAAATGAAGCTTGGAAAAATGACTTGCTACATTTTTAATATTAATAAACAGAATTCCAACATGCCTAGTTGGGCATACTGGCTGAAGCCAAAGGAATCACTATAGAGAAATTCCTCATTACATTTTAATCATTATGTTTTTGTTTCATAATTTTTTTTGGTTTTGGTTTCTTTGGTTATTATACAAAGAATATATAATTTTGGAGGAAAATAATTTGATTCAAAGGTGTATATTTGTTTAGAGGTTTTGTGTTTTTGAGTATTTTAATATCAAATATATTTTAAAATTCTACAATTAATTAATATATGAAATTAATGGGTTGAGAATTTGGTCCATAAATTGATACATAATTTAAATCATTTCTCTAATTTATTATTAGTTATTTTGCACAAGTTTAACTGTACATTAATATAACTGTTGTTTTCCCAGCTAGTGATATTCAAGTATATTTTGGATACTGTTATCAGTGTGCAAGAACACCTAAAGGTAAGCACTGCAAACTTTTATAACAATCTGGCATTGCTGTTACATCTGTGCTTGTGATCAGTGGATGCATCTTGCTGAGCAGGCTGTAGACCAGACAGGGTGTTAATGCACTAGTGAATTCGTGTGCTGGGTTGGACATGATGCAAGATACATACCACACATAAGCAGTAGGAGCACATTACAACATGCTATGTTATAAGGTTAGTTAACTATAATTTAAAACTGTATTGACATCTAAAAAAAATTACTTTTACTTTTAACACTTTCCATTTTTAGTTATTTAAATCAAATTAATTTTTATTACTTTAATCAAATTAATTTTAGTAATTTAATTAATTTAATTTTTATTAATCACATACTATTTTAAAATCAATTTTATATAAGTATAAATTACAACAAAATAAATCCAGTTAAGTGTATAAACAAATGAAATATGAGAAGTTTCAAATATCCAAATAAGCCATGAGAAATTTCAGTCACCCCCCAAAGTTCCTTTGTATCCTTTTGCCATCAGTTCCACCATCATCCCTGGCCCCAGGCAGCCATTATTTGATTTATTTCATTAAGTATTATTTTTGCCTGTTTTAGAATGTCTTGTAAATCAAACCATGCAGTATATATTCTTTTGTGACTAGATTTTTTCACTGAACATATTTTTGAGATTTACTCACATTTGTGTGTGTATCAATAGTCCCTTATATTGCTAAGTAATATTCCATTTTATAAATATCCCATAACATTTTTATTCACTCCATTGATAGACATCTGAGATATTTCCATTTTGGGTTAATATAGGTCCTTGTGTGCACATGTTTTCACTTCTCTTGGGTAATTACCTAGAGATGAAATTCTTGCTTATATGGAAAGGTATGTGGGGAAATTGCAAAGCTCTTTTCTAAAATGGCTGAATCATTTACACTTCTACCAGCAACGTTTGAGAGATCTTGTTGCTCCACATTCTCTTAAACACTTGATATTGTCCTTCATTTTAATTTTAACCTTCAAGTAGATATGTATTGCTATCTCATTATAGTTATAATCTGAATTTTCTTGAACACTAAAAATGCTAAGCATATTTTTAGGCGATTATGTTCATTAATATTTCTTCTTCTGTAAAGTTACTCTCTGCATCTTTCATCCATTTTTAAATTATGATCATTTGTATTCTTATTGAGTTGTGAATAAGTTCTTTGTCAGATTTGAATCGTTGCCTTTTCATTTCCTTAATGGTGTCTTTTGAGCAGAAGTTATTGATTTAAATTTTATTTTTATTTTATAATTTAACATTATTAGCTAAACTGAGGAAGTGAATTTTACATTCTCTTTTTAACTGTAATTTACATATTATTAAATAAGTTTCACTTACCTTTTTTTTGGTCAAGAAGAAAAACACATCTTTGTTGAATGTAGTAGCATCATTAGAACAAATGTCAAGGATAAAATGCATCAAAAAAATTAAAGGCCAAATATTTTAACTAGTTTTATTCAGAAATATGAACTCACATTACTAAGTACTATTTTCTAGACATAATTGATAGTGAAGTGTTGCAACCACAGTGTGCTTTTGGGGATCTGGCAAATGAAGCAAAAAACTCATCAAAACTCAAGTGACATAAAAAAACATAAATGAAATCAAAACCAAAAATAATTCATTGAAAGAACATTGACTTTTAAAAAGAACATGGAAGGGGCTTCCCTGGTGGCACAGTGGTTGAGAATCTGCCTGCCAGCCAATGCAGGGGACACGGGTTCGAGCCCTGGTCTGGGAAGATCCCACATGCCCCGGAGCAAGTAGGCCCGTGAACCACAACTACTGAGCCTGTGCATCTGGAGCCTGTGCTCCGCAACAAGAGAGGCCGCGACAGTGAGAGGCCCACGCACCGCAACTAGAGAAAGCCCTCGCACAGAAACGAAGACCCAACACAGCCAAAAATAAATAAATAAATTTATTTTAAGAAAGAACATGGAAGCAAATAAGCAAATGTTCAATATTTCACATATAAATGTTAAGTGTTTTGCTGGCTTCTAGTAAGTGGTACATCAAGTTGCCAAGACACACACTCTCTCTCTCTCTCTCTATATATATATATACACACATATATATATACACACACTCATACAATTTCTAAGACAGTGAAAACTTTAAACTTCATCAGTGATTTTGTTTTGGAAATGTTTGGTGACTCTACTATATTCAGGTAGTGGCTAATGGTAAGGAAGACCAACTCATAGGATAAATACATACCTTGTCAAAGCAAAGATATTGCTAACATGGCAAATCCCTTAGTGGAAGTAGATTAAATGTGATAGTGATATGAGGGAAGTATTCTTTTTTCAGTTTCATTGCCAACAAATAGAACTAACTGATCCATATGCAATTATAAAAACTTACATAGACAACAAATGTTGCTTGGAGTTTTAAGTGTTTTTACAAATTTGTCCTGATGGCACAGATGTAATGACTGAAAAACATTCTGGAGTAGCTAGCCAGATAAAGAAGCTTGTGCCAGATTGTAAGTCAGCATAGTAGTTTCTCCATTGAAACTATCTTGCTATGAAAAAAACGTTGGCTGAACCAAAAGCTCAGTTTTATGATGCATGGGAATGTGTGTAATTAAAGATTGCAAACTGCAAGTGTTATTGTGTGTTGTGGTAAGATGACTATTACGGGAAAGGTTTCTCACAAGAATATTTGATCTACAAAATGAACTCTTTGTGTTTCTTCAAGAGTGGAAACCAGCTTGAGCTCAAATTTTTAAAGATGTGAAATGAACATCATGGTATCTGTACTGTTTTTTAATAACCTTAATATTTCAAAGCATGGAGGGAAGACCTAAAGAAAATTTATAATATTAGAAAAACAGATTTTCTACATACTGTTATGACAAATTCCATGATTTTCAACAACTATCTATAAGCTGGGTAAGTATTGATATTGAACATTTGTAGAATTTACTGCAGATCACCTCATGACTTAATATTCTGAGCTTGGTTCCCTATCAAAGAATCACCTACTCATGAAATTCATGGATCTAGAATCCATCTCATTCATTAGGAGATGGTTTCAACTTAAACAGAAATTAAGAAGGTAAATTCTTAGAATTTACCACTTTAAAAAGATTGAAAATGGAGCTTGAGAACATAACATCATTTGCACCTTTTGATATAGAAGTTAAACATGAATATCTAGAAGTTGCTGATATTGTTTTTAAATCTTTTTCATGCCTGTCAACATATCTCAGTGAAATAAGTTTTACTGCTAGAAGTGTCATTAAAATAATCACAGAGGGCTTCCCTGGTGGTGCAGTGGTTGAGAGTCCACCTGCCAATGCAGGGGACACGGGTTCGTGCCCCGGTCTGGGAAGATCCCACGTGCCGCGGAGCGTCTGGGCCCGTGAGCCATGGCCACTGAGCCTGCGCGTCCGGAGCCTGTGCTCCGCAGCGGGAGAGGCCACAACAGTGAGAGGCCCGTGTACGGGGAAAGAAAAAAAAAATCACAGAAACAGTTTAGAAATATATTATCCCCTGCAAATACCGTGTAATCAATTTAACCTAGATTAAATAAGTTAATAACCAAAAACAAAAAACTTATTTGACACAAAACAATTTTCAATATTGATATATACAGTGTTTGTTCATAGCATACATATACACATCTAGTATGGAAATTACCATTTCATTCATAACTCTCTCCTCTCCTTTTCTTTTTCTTTTCTTTTCCTTTTTTTTTTCTTGCAAGCCTATTCTGGAATCCAGGAATCATGTCAAATGCACTTTCTCTCCTTGGACACAGTACTCCCCTAAGAGACTTCTTGAGACAATCCCTCTATTTGTATGTTTATTTATTTACTTTTTATCATAATATATAATTTATAATTGCATGGTGAGATGAAAAAAATGCCATGAGTGGAAGAGAAATTTTTAATTTTCAGATTGTCAGAGATACTAAATTATACTACAGGAGAAGTCTTGTTACAGTGACATAAGAGAATGTATTAGTTATCTATTGCGCTCCAAAAAAAATTATCATAGACATAGAGGCTTAAAATAAAACATTTATTAGCTCTAAGTTTCTGTGACTTAGGTTTCTGGGCTGGATCTTCAGAGTATCTCACAAGGCTTCATTCAAGGTGTCAGCCATGGCTCAGGCCCACGTGGAAGCTCAAATGGGGAAGAATCTGCTTCTAATCTCAAGTAGTTGTTGGCAGGATTCAGTTCCTTGTCTGTTGTTGGACTGAGAGCTTCAGCTCTTTGACAGATGTTGGCTGAAGGCCACCCTCAGTTCCTTGCCATGTGGGCCCCTCCAGTGTGGTAGCTTGCCTCACCAAATCCAGCAAGAGAGAGAGACCACTAGTGAGATAAAAGTCACAATCTTATTTGTCTAAACATGGAAGTAACATCCCATCACCTTTGCTGCGTTCTATTCATTAGGAGCAAGTCACTAGGTTAGCCCACACTCAAAGGTATAGTGTGAGTATCAGGAAAAGAAGATCACTGGGGGCTATCTTAGAGTCTGCCTGTCAGAAAGTCTATCCTTTCATGAGGCCTGGTGAACAGTAATTCAGAGTCAACAAATTATGAGGGAAGAAGTTGGTTCTGGAAGAAATGAGGTTAATTCGTTAAGGATATGCTTAGAGAACAAACTTGTGCAGTGAGGCTCCTCCCAGTGGACTATGTAGATAGAGATGTTGACACTTCTCTTTTTTTCCCCAAGACTAAAACTGGGTGACTAGCTTTTGTTACAATTCATTAGAATTGAAATGTAGGGTTGGTATGTATGAGTGCTCAGTCTTCCATCTTCAATGAGAGGCTTCAGAGATACTCTGGAATCCTTTCCTTGTGCTTGATATTTAGCAAAGAAGCTAAATATTAATTTTTAAAATATTATCAAATTCATAATATTGTTTCCTCATAGTATTTTCCTTATGTGAGTATCTATTTTCATTTATGCAAGTTTTTTTTTATCTTTCAGTTCATATTAGGAGGTTTTTTATTCATTGGCTATACACATTCCTTGCAATTTTTTAAGTAAGATGTTATCTTTCCATTGCACTTATGAATAACAGTTTTTTTCAGTATGTTCTCCAGTATTAAATAATTATTACTGGTAGGAAAGCAACTGCCTTTATTCAACACTATAGTGTTTATTAATTATAATAATTTTTGAATTATTTATTTGTGGCTGGTAGGTATAAATATCTCCCAATATTCAGGTTTATTTATCTACTATTTCTTATTTTATTGATTAGGACTTTAAAAGTAAAATTTCTGAAAAACTGCATTTTAAATTTGTTGTAGAAGTGACACCTCAGCTTAAATGAAGAAGATTCTACTCATTAAAAACAAGTTATTTAGCAAATAATACTTGAAATAATTTTATTATTATAAACTAGACGGGCTCAATGGTGTTCACGTAAGCATTCAAGTGATTCATCCCTCCAGCTATCCTTCAACATTCTTTCTGGAATCCTAAAGTCATTTGCACAAAACAGAGGTAAATGATTGTGCCACAAAGTAAAGATTTGGTCTAGGAAGTAAACAGTAAGTTCCATTTCTTAATGGTAACCTATTGATGGAGATTCTTGTCAATTGCTAAATTAAGCTCATATTTTATTTTGAAACTTTTTTTGGTCAAATATGGTATCTCATTAACTTTGGGAAAGATATATTTAGATCCTTCCACTCAAGCTTCCATTTTAACAGAACCTTTTTCCAATGATCTGTTTATAATTTTAAATTATATGTACGACTATTTGTATATATGTCTTATCTCCCACACTAGATTCTACGCCTCTTGCAAGCTGAGTCCCAAAGAGCTAGAAAAGTGTCCTGCACACAATCAGTGTTCAATAAAAATTGGTAGAAAGAATGAAATGAATGTAATACAATGATTTCAGGTTATTTCATTGATAACTATTTAAGCTTAGAGTTTCAGTTTAGACCTACATTATGTTTAATGAACCATGTTATTCCTTCTTTAAACTGAGAAAATGCATTAACCTTTCTTCTCATTCCATGAACCTGGAACTCAATAGCACATCTCTGGCTTTGTAAACAGTAGGATTAGAGTGTCATTTGAATGAGCTCCAAGTTTTCTTGTGCTAAATATGACAGCTTTGAATACATTTGTACTTCTCTGATTCACTCACACCATGGCAATATAACTTGGCAAGTAGTAATTTCCAGAGTAATAAACAAAATGAGAATTCAGAAGTCTACAAGGCATACATTGATGAAAATGACACATTTTTTTTATTCACAGAAGTTAGTTTTCTCTGTAAAAAATACACTCCAGGAATTGGTTTGGTACTTACAGTAAATTTCCTCCTGATATCATTAAAATTGAGAAATATTTCAATTTCAAATATTGCACAGAAAAATGCACCAATGTTTAGTTATAATTAGGGATAAATATGCTGTTGGAAACTATCAACATTTTGCCCTTATTCTAATTCGACCTACTTAATTAAGATGTAAATGAAAGTTTCCATAAATGTTTCTTTATCTAATAGTTTTTAAATTCTATTCAAAAATGTACTCACAGGCAGAAATAAATATACTAGAAATATAGCAGAGTCCAAATGACAAGAATGGCCATGTATGAGCATATAATCTTGTGCTTAAATTTAAGCTATATTTAAATCCAGTAACAGAAGAGTTGTAGACATTTCTAACTGTGAACTTTGGTCAAATTAATTACATCTTTTCTGTCTACTATTTCCAAGGATTCTGTGCATGTATTCACCAAGCTTTTGATGATGCTGCATGTTGAAAAACTTTGAGGAAAAAAAAAAACTTGTCAGAAACATTTTGAGCTGAGTATTTATAAATAGGATTTTAATATCTATAAGTGTAAGTTTTAGAAAGCCAACTAGCCTATTATCTACATGCTGATTCATTAATTAATGCATATTTATTGACCCCCTTATTGAACTCTTGCCATTTGTGAATTGTGTGGCAATGTTATCAACATCTTAAGCAGAATAAGACAGAAGAGTAACAGGGCTGGGGAAACAGTGCATAAAGATGGAAATATGCTTTAAGTTGGTTTATATGACACACTGGCAGGTGACATCCAGGAGGCAGCCTCTCATAGTTCTCAGAAGCTTCACTTTTGAATCAAGCAGACCAGAGTTAAATTTCTGATTTGCTGTCTGTTAGCTCTGTTGCCTATGACTATTTACTTCATATCTCTGAGCCCTTTTATACAAAATAAGAATTGTATCACATTCGATAGTTCTATAACGTAAGCATCATATATTTGAGGGCTTATTATGCATCAGGGACTACTTTGCATTATTTTATTGATAATGATGAGGCTACTCATGGAAATAGAAATGGCTATGATTTTGCTTCTGCTGCTGCTGATTTTTCCATTAGGGTAACCAGAGGTGATATTTTGGGGGGGGGGTGTTCCAGATTCCAAGACAGGATTAAATATACAAGTATTTTAGTAAGGGAACCATGTGGGAGAGTAAATGGTAAGAATATCTAGGATGCTGAAAACGTTGTTAGCCATCATGCAAATATGATCCCAAGGCAAGGAGGTAGACTATGTTAGTGTCTAAGGAATGTTCAGCTAAGTCCTCCCACGGGCTCAAAGTCAGAGGAGTTCTGTTTTCCAGGAACATGTCTGCCACAAGTATCCCTGCCATGTCCAGTCACTGGGAAAGAACTTACATGAAGCCTGGCTATGATGGATTTCAGAGTGCAGAAGTTGGGACTTTGGTTAATTATGCTCCTTGTAGTTGGAAGGCTGCAAGGCTCATTTCCTATGGCAGCCCCACACTTAGAAGGGGTGTGTTGAATGGATTCAACTGGGGACAGATTGACTACTCAGGGGTTATTTAGGAGAAGCAAAAGGTGCCTATTCATGGCTTCACTTTTATAGAAATCCCAGCAGAGTAGTGTACCCGTTCATTTTAGACTCAATATTTAACCCATTTCTGTTTGAGCCAAAGTCAAACCTACGTCCGGTACATTCACATTCTTTCCAAAGAATCCCTTGGAATTGTATAATACGTTACAGTTTAGAAAAGTGGTTATATTATTTATCTTTGCAATTTGATTGCCATAAAACCTATGAAGTTGATGGTGGACAGGATGTCATTTGAAGAAAACAAGATTCAGTGAGCACCTGGACGGGAGTGGGGGAGGGGTTTGTGAGTAGAAGGTCTAGGCTACCAGGGACTTGCCTTAACTCCAAGCCTGTTGGTGTTTCCAGTGGCCCAGTCTTGTCTAGCGGCTGCAGTCCTCCAGAAATGCACAACAAATATGACAAAGATAAGGTTTTAAAGATATCCTCAATAGGTTATATTGTCATTTGAGCTGGTGATGGTGCAAAGGGGAGGGAAGAGTCAAAGACAGTTTTCACATCTGTGTGGCAGAGAGGGTAAGAAAGACCACAGATAAGAGTAAATAGTTCATATGCTTATGCCCCTCAGTGGGGTCAATTTGTAGATTCATTACTAAATGAGTTTTTAAAATTTATTTATTTTTGGCTGTATTGGGTCTTCATTGCTGTGTGCAGGCTTTCTCTAGTTGCGGTGAGTGGGAGCTACTCTTCGTTGTGGTGCGCGGGCTTCTCACTGTGGTGGCTTCTCTTGTTGCGGAGCATGGGCTCTAGGTGCGCAGGCTTCAGTAGTTGTGGCACGTGGGCTCAGTAGTTGTGGCTCGTGGGCTCTAGAGCGCAGGCTCAGTAGTTGTGGTGCACTGCCTTAGTTGCTCCACAGCATGTGGGATCTTCCCGGACCAGGGATCCAACCTGTGTCCCCTGCATTGGCAGGCAGATTCTTTATCCACTGCGCCACTAGGGAAGTCCTAAAGTTCTTTTTTAATACACTTCTATTTACTGGATGGAAACAAATTTATTTAGAATACCAAGAGGACTAGACACTACTTAAATATACCAGAGGTATTCAAATAGGTCATGGTGTGGAGACTTTCTCATGACTGCTATCAAGCTGGCAAGCAAATACAATGTTTGCAAATAAATGTTTGCATTATGGAAACAACAGTAGGAAAGCTAATTCAGAAAATTTTAAACTTTCTCTGGAGGTTTCACAAATATGTTGTCTTGCTTTGTTCTGAATTAAGTAAATTAAATAATAAAACACATAAACTCACACATCGCCTGTTTCCATGGATGTTCTTGCCAGCTGTTGTGACTTTACTGAGTAATACATTATCATTGTGATAGCGTATTTGTGATGATGAATAGCACTGTTACATAATTAGAGCAGTCATGTCCTGATGATATATTAACTCAATAACTCAGTAGCAGGCAGAAGAAAATTATTTTAGAAATTCTGATTCTACATGATTTTTTTAAGTACATTGCATGTAACATTTAAGTTGGCTATACTACAATAGCTCAACAGAAAAATGTTTTTATCCAATGCTTCCATTTTACAACTGAGAATCATTCAGGGATTGGGAAAAAGGATGCAATTTAGTCCTGGCTTAACTATACTTCTAATTTTCTAAACCTGAATAATTATTCTGAAACTCAATTTTCCCATCTGAAAAATGGAGGTAATAATAGTTGTCTCAGGGTTTTATTGTAAGGATAAAGTGAGTTTAGGAGTTTGGGAGGATTTGTAAAGAAAGATGCAAAGGCAAGATAATTTAGTGCTTCTGGATTATGGCGTGGGTTTGATATCTGGCTCTAGAACTTGCCAGCTGTGTTACTTTAGGGAAATTAATTAACTTCACTGTGCTTCAGTTTTTTCATCTTTAAGAGTTACTACTTGGGATGTTTATGCAATTTAATTGAGAAAACATTTATAAATTTCTTAGAATAATGCCTCTTCAATATAAATGTCTATTAAATAAAATAAATTATTCTAAGTTTGTGACTCAATGTATCTTGATCACTGTGATGGTTAATTTTATGTGCCAGTTTGACTGGGCCACAGGGTGCCCAGATATTTGTTCAAACATTATTCTGGGTGTTTCTGTGAAGGTTTTTTGAATGAATTTAACATTTAAATAAAAAAAAAACTGACTAAAGCCAATGACTCTCCCTAATGTGGGTGGGCCTCATCCAATCAGTTGAAAGCCTGCATAGAACAAAAGGCTGACCCTCATCTGAATAAGAGGGAACTCCTTCTGCCTGATTATTTTAGTGCTGGAATATGTCTTTTTTTCCTGTCTTTGAACTTGAAACAGTGGCTCTTCCTGGGTTTTGAGCCTGCCAGCCTTCAGACTAGATATAAACCATCAGCTTTCCTGGGTCTTCGTCTTGCCAACTGAAGATCTTGGGACTTGTCAGTCTCCATAACTGCACGAGCAAATTCTTTATATTATCTTTATCTATCTATCTATCTATCTATCTATCTATCTATCTATCTACCTATCTACCTATTTATTTACAGTCGGCCATCTGTATCCAGGGATTCCAAATCCACAGATTCAACCAACCACAGATCAGTAGATATATCACGTTTGTGGATATGGAACCCCTAGATCAGAAGGCCTACTGTGCTATGTCATTTTACTTAAGGGACTTGAGTATCCCAGATTTTGGTACCTGTGGTGGGTCCTGAAACCAATCCTATGTATCCTATTGGGACTGTCTCTCTGAAGAACCCTAGTATACTCTTAAATGTGTCTCTAACAACTACAATGATAAAGATTTTGCTTCACAAAATAAACACAAAGCTAAGCTGAACATAAATGGTAACAAAGTATGTATTAAAAATTACATTATATTATTCTTACAATGTTAGAATTTAAATGACTCTAAAATGAATAATCTATACATTTGTTTGACAAATTACTTGTCAAATAATTTAATAACTTAATTTTCTGTTTGTCATGGAGTATCTGAGTAGATTCAAATTTATATAACCTTTCTGCCATGTCTGATTGAATTTTATATCGTATATAGAAGAGGTCACAGACATAATTATTAGGTAACCGCTTCATTTTTGTAAATCACTAGTGATGCAGCTTAGTTTTAGTATATATTTTACTATGATCTTTTTCATTTTAAAAAATAAATGGATATTTGAGAGCATTTCAATTTCAGTGCCCAGTGGGAGCAATTTGGTCAGATACAGAAAAATCTCATTAATGGTGCAATAATTTTCAGCAGCAGCATTTCTGCTTTATAGTGAAAAAATTATTTTCTAATACAGTTGATTCTTATTATTTGTGGTAATTATGTTCTATAAAGTCTTCGTTAAGAATGGATTAGTGAATAGTTAAGCACGGCTCCAAGGGGAAATACAGGTTTATGTCCCTGTGAGCCTCTGGTTACACGTTTTGTCAATCAATCAATGCATAACCTTGTTTTATGTTTGTTTCTTTTTAAAGTCACCCACTTATTAGATACATATTGTTGATTCATTAACACTGAACTCATTATGAACCCCACTATAACTTCTGCCTGAACTAAGCTTCTCTGTAAAGACATGTCACTGCCTTCTTGCTCTTAGGAACACTAGGTAGCACTTCAGCACTACACTTGGGGGCTGTTTTAAATAGCAAAATCACTAACAGAAAGCACAACAAGGTGAAACCATGGCATTAAGCAGACCTCAAAGAGGACACTTGTTTATACTGTGAGAGCTGAAACAAGAAGGCAGAGCATTGCCTTGTTTGACCTCAGCTAGATATATGTGTATAGGGGACTCAAATTTTTCACCACTCTGTGCATGTCTGTGAAAATGATGCAAGTATTGACTTTGGGGTTAAAGATAAATTTTAGCAAATAAGCAAATTCACAAACGCAGAATCCATGAATAAAGAGGATCAATTCAACATTTGAGGTGTATCTAATACTTCAATATTTCTATTAGTAATTTATATATTTAACTAGAGAATTCTTAATTTCGTTGAACATGAATTTTAGGGAAAATTATTAGAATCAAAGTGTGCTCTCAAGTAAGAAAACTGGGAACCTGTAACATAGTTTTAGTGGCACAGATACAAATGAATTCATTAGGAATAACACATTGTAAGAAGTTGCTAGAAGAGTAATTTTGAGCAAGTAAAATATAAATTAGATTTAAAATTATAAAGAATTGTGAATCTGGAAATAAAATTTAGAGAATCCCAAAACATGGGCAGATTTTCATGCTTTAGACTGCATATATTTATTGGTTCAAAACAAATGGAGTTTTATATCCAAGAACATTCCTAGCAGAAACCTGAAATCTAATTATTCTAGTCCATGTATTATATATGTAAAGTGAAGGCAGAAATCTATGCCTTTTTCATAAAAAACTGAGTGGTTACTTTGATGTCAATTATGGAAAACCCAGCAACATCCCCTTCTTCTCTAAATGGAGTAGAAACAGTGCTTGAAAACTATTATATGTCATGTAATTTAAGTACAATATCCTTGAAGCAGTAGGCATGGGAGGATGTTTGCACATTAATAGCTACAGAATGGAAAAAAATTTGCCCCCATAGTACCAAATAGTTAATAGTAAGGATAGAATATTATAAGATAAATTTCATAATTAGACACACCTGGCTTCAAGACTCATCTCCACTATTGTGAAGGTGATTTCAACTTTGCAAATGAACTTCACTGAGCCTCATTTTCCTCCCATGTAGTTGGAGGTAGAATAGAATTGTGTTTACTGCATCTAGTCCTGGAGGAACAATTACCTGCCTTAGAATCCCAGTTCTGCCACCTAGGAGCTGTTTGGGAAAGTTACTGTCTTCTCAACATGCACCTTTCTCTTCTATTTCAAAGATGTGATGATAGGATTACCCTGTATCAGTCTGGATTCAGTTGCAAATATAGAATCTGGTTTTTGTTTGTTTGTTTTTTTATGCTTCACAATGTTGTGTTAGTATCTGCTGTACAATGAAGTGAATCAGCTATATGTATACCTATATCCCCTCTCAGACCGCCCTCCTATCCCCCATCCCCATCGCACCCATCTAGGTTATCACAGAGCACCAAGCTGAGCTTCCTGTGCTTTATAGCATGTTCCCACTAGTTATCTATTTTACACATGGTAGTATATATATATGTCAATCCTGATCTCCCAATTCGTCCCACCGTCCCCTTCTCCCCCATGTCTACACGTCTGTTCTCTATGTCTACATCTGTATTCCTGCCCTGCAAATAAGTTCACCTGTACCATTTTTCTAGATTCCACATATATGCATTAATATATGATATTTGTTTTAACTAGGTTGAACAAATAATTTATTCTAAAGAGTTTTTAGAAACATTGAAAAGGCTGAATAAACAGACTCTGTGCTAGTATGAACAGAATGTAATTTACCATTGGGCCACAGTTCCCAAACTCTGGCCAAGGCACCCTCTGGTGCTACTGTGAAGGTAGCCAGTTCACAGAGATGCCAAGTGATAGTTTAAGTTTTTGAGCTGAGCACATTGACATGTATTGGGCACTGTGGAAACTACTACTATTAAGCTGTTTTGACCTATTTAATAAATGAAACATAATAAATATGTTAAAGATTATACTTATGAACATGGATTTTAGAGTTTAAATTCCAATACCACTTTGGGAAAAAACAAAACTTACTGGGACACCAAGGGCACTTTGAACCAAGAATTTTTGGAAACTTTAGTTATAGGATATTAAAGAGCTCACAAAATCATTGGGAAAGACGGAGAAATGGGCAATACGCTGAGTCTCCAAGAATTCTCACAAAGCCACATTGCATAAATGGGCCAAGCCACCAATGGAACTACTTAGTGCTCCCTTCCAATTTGCTAAACTGTCAGTACAGCTGTTGGCCTCAGAACCTGTTCACCTTGACTGAAATTCACATGCCTTGCCCCTCTCCCCACTTAGTTCTAAATTTAAGTTTTACATGAATGCATCTGATTGGTGGACTCTAAATCCTATCTAGCTCACACTATTTAGTCAGGTTTAAGAAGTACTTTTTTTTTTTAATTGGAGTATAGTTGTTTTACAATGTTGTGTTAGTTTCTACTATACAGCGAGGTGAAGTAGAGTTCCCTGTGCTATACAAAGAAGTACTTTCTTAGCAGACGAAAGTCACCTAGAATAAAACCTAACCTTTGTATCAGGAAGTCTGAAAGTGGGCAGGATCCCAGCACATTGGCAAATGGATGCTGAAGCTTGGATGATAGCAGACGGTGATGCATTGATGTTGCAAAAGTAGGGGAGGCTGCTTTGGGGACCAGGTTCCAGGGGCAGAATCCCAGACCACAAAACAAAGTCAAATTAAAGAAATTGCTAATTGTATAACAAAGGTTCTCAGTGGTCTTTACAGAAATATAAGCCAGTGAAGTGGTTATGAAGAATAAGGCAAAAAATGAAAAGTAAAAGTCCTAAAAAGCAGTAGGGCAGATTTGAGGCTGAGCTTTGAACTGTTCTGATCTTTGGCATTCCTTGCTAGTAATCTGATTGAACCCTGAGCCTGCAGGAGAAGATTAAATGACATCAGTTTAGGATATTGGAAGTCCTGAAGTAAAGTGGGTAGAGCAAGAAACCCTGAAACACTTTGAAGATTTTGACTTTTATACCTCATCTATTTTTCCTCTTTTTTGAATTTTATTTTATTTTTTATACAGCAGGTTCTTATTAGTCATCCATTTTATACACATCAGTGTATATATGTCAACCCCAATCACCCAATTCAGCACACCACCATCCTCACCCCCCCCTCCAGCCGCTTTCCTCCCTTGGTGTCCATATGTTTGTTGTCTACATCTGTGTCTCAATTTCTGCCCTGAAAACCGGTTCATCTGTACCATTTTTCTAGGTTCCACATATATGCGTTAATATACGATATTGGTTTTTCTGTTTCTGACTTACTTTTCACTCTGTATGACAGCCTCTAGATCCATCCACATCTCAACAAATGACTCAATTTCGTTCCTTTTTATGGCTGAGTAGTATTCCATAGTATATATGTACCACATCTTCTTTATCCATTTGTCTGTCGATGGGCATTTTGGTTGATTCCATGACCTGGCTATTGTAAACAGTGCTGCAATGAACATTGGGTGCATGTTCTTTTTGAATTATGGTTTTCTCTGGGTATATGCCCAGTAGTGGAATTGCTGGGTCATATGGTAATTCTATTTTTAGTTTTTTAAGGAACCTCCATATTGTTCTCCATAATGGCTGTATCAATTTACACTCCCACCAACGGTGCAAGAGGGTTCCCTTTTCTCCACACCCTCTCCAGCATTTGTTGTTTGTAGATTGTCCATTCTAACTGGTGTGAGGTGATGTAGTTTTGATTTGCATTTCTCTACTAATTAGTGATGTTGAGCAGCTTTCCATGTGCTTCTTGGCCATCTGTATGTCTTCTTTGGAGAAATGTCTATTTAGGTCTTCTGCCCATTTTTTGGTTGGGTTGTTTGTTTTTTTAATATTGAGCTGCATGAGCTCTTTATATATTTTGGAGATTAATCCTTTGTCCATTGATTCGTTTGCAAATATTTTCTCCCATTCTGAGGGTTGTCTTTTCAGCTTGTTTGTAGTTTCCTTTGCTTTGCAAAAGCTTTTAAGTTTCATTAGGTCCCATTTGTTTATTTTTGTTTTTATTTCCATTACTCTAGGAGGTGGATCAAAAAAGATCTTGCTGTGATTTATGTCAAAGAGTGTTCTTCCTATGTTTTCCTCAACCTCACCTATTTTTCTATATCTAAATAGGATAAACGGTGGGATTTTCCCAGGACTCAGATCACTTTTTATTTTGAAAATATCATGCTTGTAATATTTTCATTTTTAATGAGACGATTAAGCTATGATTCATTAGTTCAGGTAAAACTTCTAGATCAGCTATAAGAATTCCACTTCTGAAGAAAGCAAAAGCTATTAACGTCACAGAGCATTTTTATTTTCTTAAGTCTTCAAGTAGAAGCATTAAGAATCCATAATGCTCCAAATCAATTTTGCATTGTTTTTAACTTTCCAAAGTAACAATAAATATTTCCTCCCTTGAAATTAGCTTTAGCTTTATGTATTAGACAGTACATAAAATAAAGGACAAAAAAATCTTAGAAAGGGACACAACTTACTCTTAATTAGGAGCTAGTTATTAACTGCTAGTGTTTACATTTGAAAAACTTTTGAACAAATCATTTTTTTGTCACACAATGAGGCAACCAACATCTTTATTTTAACTAAAATTTATAACTTGATATTATAATACTTCATATATCAAGAGTTCCATGGATTCCAGGAACCATGTATATTTAGATAAAGGTTTTCTTTGACCACAGGCCACTCAGATGAGCATTTGGTCAAAGGACCTGAGTTCAAAATTCTAGTTAGTATCTTTTATCCCCTAATCTTTGGTAGCCAAATATGTTTACTGAGAACTTCCTAGTTATTGAAACTATTCAGCTTCTCCATGTTCAGAGCATTCACTTTTCTTCCTTTTGTTCATGCTTCCTTGACTTACAGCATTGCACAAACAAGTGAGTAACTGCTAAGGCCACACACAGTGGTGACTTATGCAGCCTCACTCTCATCTCATTAAGGTGCACTCTGTTCAGCTCCTCAAGGGAAAATATTTTTGTGTTACTTGACAGTTAGTATGAGAGTCCTTGTCTGTTATAAACTCAAGTAATATACCTCCAGGTGTACATGCCTGTTTGAGGAAAGTACAAACATAAAATAGTCAGCTATTAGAAAAAAAAAAAAAAATCCAGCTCAAAGAGTTACAACTGCAGACTTTAACATAAATGCCTTGAGCCTTTTATACTTGCTGTTTCCTCTGTCTGGAATTATCTGCTAGCTTCTTTTCACAGCCGGTGTCCTTCTTGTTATTCAGGTATCAGTCAAAAATACCTTCTCAGTTAGGCCTTCTCTGAACATCTAATTTATATTATAATGTCTTTGCTATTTTCTGCAAACCACTGAAATCGTCTAATTCTTGCATTTATTTGTTCATATTTGATTTTCTCTCTCTACAACTCTGTTCCATCATAGGAACAAGGATTTGATTTGTTTTGTTCACCACAGTTTGCTAACCATTAAGAAAAATGCCTGGCACATAATAGGCACTTTATTATTATTTATTGAATGGATTAAGAATATATTACTTAAACTGTCCATGTTTCAATTCTCTCAACTTGAAAATGGTGATAAAGATAATGTCTCTATCACGTTTGTTGTGAGGCTTCAACAAGATATTATTTACATCTAGGAAATATTATTATTAATGAGGCTTGTGGCAGAAAAAATTGTCAAGTGAATGTTCCTAGTGCCCATCCCAGAGGAGTGGCTTTCCCATATGGTCATTGTTAAACAATGCTCACTATTAGTGTTTTTCAACATTTAGGTGTCTATGGACTACCTGTATCAGAGTCACCTGGGCTACTTTTCTCCATCTCTAATTTACTGAATCTCTGAGAATAGAATAAAAAACTCATTTTTTTAAAATGAGACTTCTGGGCTATTTTTATGTATGTTAGAGTCTGAATACTGTTTCATATACCTTGATACCTAGACTAATGACTCTTCTAGGAATGAAATTCTTTTATAAAGAATTCAACTCTATTAAATGGAAAAAAAATAACCTCATAAATCATGAGCTTTCAGATTTGTACCTATCCGTGTAACTTGTATTTGCTCCTTCTCAGGTGAATGTAAAACCAACTCTTAAAAACTATTGAAATCTGTGAACATCACTTACTTTGAAGCTACTTTTTCTGAAACCTTTTCATTGCATGTTCTTGCCTCAGGCAGCAAGCTCTTTCTCTCTTCAGACCCAGAATGATATTTACCTTCTTTAAGGATTTCCCTATTAAAATAGAAACAAAACAAAATAAAAATCCTCTTGTCAGTCTTTTACACTTGACATTTTAAAAATTATTCTTTAAGAGAAATGAGCATTGGTGAGTTAACATATACATTTATGCCTTTTATCTCTAAGAATAAAATAAATAAATAGCTTTGTCTCAAGGAAGAGGAACTGCAGTCCCCAACACATTGATAGACAAATAATTCATTTTGCGTGGAGGGCAGAAGTGCAGGAGTTCTTACAAAATGAAATCAATACTAATCCTCAGGCAAATGAAATCTACCTGTTTTTGAGAGAATCTGTAAGGGATTTGATTTTGCAAGGGAAGGGAGCTGTAGGTAAGGATTAGAGAGCATGTGATATAAATGGTGATGTGCTAAAAAGGAATAACTACTGGTGTTGAAGTCATCTGCTTCTTTTTCATATAAATTTTATCCCACAGGTAAAGTTTGTGTCAACTTCCCCTCCCCAAAGCAATAAATTTGGGCAGAGTTTTAGGAATACATTTGCCTTTTTTCCCCAATTTAACAATATTGCAGTACTATAATTCACAACCTACCTAAATTTCACCTTTAGAACACATCTCTAAGCCTCTTCTATTATCATACCTAGTTTTGGGGTGGGAATATCACTGAAATACTGAAATAGCATAAACTTTATTAATAAAACTAATTGAAGATGGAGTCCCCACAATGCATTGTTTCTTTGGGGGGAGCCAGCCCTCCCTGGCTGAGGCCTATTTGTGTTTTACGTGATCTCAGTGCTAATTCTATTTGTGAGAAAAAAAAATCAATCAATAAGATTGTTAGTTGCATTAATATCTATACAAATATTATAGTAATATATAATACAATATAAAATATAAAGAAATATAGTTATATTCAAAATTTTTATTTAATAAGACCTGGATGTGCAAATGTTACACTTTGCAACTTTGTGTCATGTGCATCTTCTTGTATATCTGACTTGTGATGTATTTGATGCATAAAAATCATGTATATTATTTATTATGCAAAAATTAGTAGTATCTGATATATATAATTAGGACTTTATACTTTTTAAAGCACTCTAGCACACATTCTTTAACCTAACTATTACAACACCTATGCAAGTTTACTAAGGAAATGAATGATTTGCTATTAAGGCAGTAGAGCTTTGTAATTCCAGATTCAGGAGTTCTCCCCCCCCCCAACTCACATGGTTCCTAATTGCTGGTTTTGAAATTTCATTTCTTTGGCAATGTGTGGATTGTTTTTGCCAATGTTTTATATTCATCAAGAATATTTTTAGTGTACGATTTTGACTAGGTAAGTTAAATAAGAGCTATAAAGCTCTGGTTTCCTTTCCTATATGATGAAGTAGCTATTCTAATTTTTTGCCTATAGCGTGTGTATATATAGTTTTAGTTTTTACAATATTATTAATCTTCCTTATTTCTTAAATTGAATATCATGGAAGTTTGACTATAAGCTATGCATTAATAAAATCTCATATCTAAGCAGGTTAATGAAACAACAAGCTAATCTCCTCTGGAGTAATTGCCACATTATATACATTTTATTTAGAAACAAATTCTCAAATTACATATATACTTATGAAATGTTTTTCAAAGGATTAAATTTTCATTATGAATTATATAATTGGAAATTATAATTTTTACATAGAAATGTGAGACTAACATAAATGAAGTTTTATGTAGGCTAAACCATCCATTTGGTTTCCCAGAAGATAGACTCAATAAATGCATTTTTTAAAAATGTGTTTGCAGAAATAAACCATTAATTTGGGGCAATATGAAAAGAAATCAGTTTTCAATGGCTAATATTTAATATCATCCATATGAAATGACTAACATTTCATCAGCAAGTCTCAGCAAGAGCATACATACATTTATGTAACAACCTTGACTAGGTAGTGCACATCCAGCCATTATGTACTGAAAAGGGTCTCCAAGGAGCCACAGGAAAAAACAAATCATATTCACATGTTTTCTACTTAGAAAAGGAGTCTTCTGTTTCCTGCCTGGTTTTCTCCCAATTCTATGCTCTGTATGGCAGCTGGTTCTCCTGGTTTTGAAACCGAAAAGGACCCTGTGGATTTCCTGGGCACGGAAGCCTTCAAGACTCCAGCCTCCATTACCTTCCCTGAGTTCCAAAGGGCAAATTCAAACAGTTGCTAATCAAGGGAGGAGCAGCCAAGGAGATTAAAGAGACCAGAGAAACTTATCAAGATTAAGAGACCGAGGGCTTCCCTGGTGGCGCAGTGGTTGAGAGTCCGCCTGCCGATGCAGGGGGAGCGGGTTCGTGCCCCTGTCCAGGAGGATCCCACATGCCGCTGAGCGGCTGGGCCCGTGAGCCATGGCCGCTGAGCCTGCGCGTCCGGAGCCTGTGCTCTGCAACGGGAGAGGCCACAACAGTGAGAGGCCCGCGTACAGCAAAAAAAAAAAAAAAAAGAGATTAAGAGACCGGACCACCTGAGACCCTGCACACACCCTAATCTTGTCAGCAGCCCCACCCTTGAACTATTGCCATAAAACTCCTCATCAAATCCTTTCGGGTTGGGACACATAGTTTTCCAAGGTAGGAGTTCTCTGTGTCCCCCTTTGCCTGGCAAAGCAATAAAGCTATTCTTTTCTACTTCACCCAAAACTCTGTCTCTGTGATTTGATTTGGCACCAGTGCAGAGAGGCCGAGCTTCCGGCATCAGTGTCAGTAGTTTATTTCTCCATTTTTCACATTAAGTTAAAGTTTGTTGCAGTTTATGTCTTTAATTTATGCTGAATGGTAATATTGATTGTAGATTATATTAGTTTTCCTTGTTGACATATATGCATTTGGAGGATATGCTAAAATAAACTGATTTAGCCAGTTTGTCCTGTAGAAATCCAGAGAGCCTTTCTCTTGTTCTTCCTTAAATCCAAACCATTAGACTTTCATTCCCACTACTTAAAAAAAAAAAAATTCACCTGTCTATGGTATCAGTGACTTTCTAGTGGCCAAATCCAAAGATCAGTTGTTGTATCTTACCATTTTTGGTTCTTCTCCTTCCTCACTGGGATCTCCTTTTCCACCTCCTTTCAGTGGTTTCTCCTTACCTTCCTGAACTGGAAATATTGCAGTTTCTATTTCCACTCACTCCTTAAGTGATCACATCCACATCCCTATAAATTTTAAAACAATCAATAGAGTTACATTTTTTAAATTTTTATTTCCAGCCTAGATCTCCCTCCTGAACTTTTGAATCATACTTCTAAGTACCTATTCAATACTTTCACTTGTAAATCTAACAGGCATATCACATGTAGTTTATCCAGGATTAAACTCATGATTCTCAACATAGTAACAAATTTTCCTCCCAGTTTCTCCATCTTCATAAATGACAACTCCATTCTCCTTTGCTTTAGAAAAATGTTAACCTATTATTTACTTTTTAATTAATAGACTTTATTGTTTAGAGCAGTTTTAGGTTCACAGCAAAATTGAGTAGAAAGAACAGAGTTTTCCGTATATATCCTGTCCCCCCCCACATGCACAACCTCCTCCCCTATCAACAACCTGCACCAGAGTGGCACATTTGTTATAACTGATGAACCTACATTGACATGTCATTATCACTCAAATTCCATAGTTTACATTAGGGTTCACTCTTGGTGTTGCATATTCTATAGGTCATGACAAATGCTTCTTTTTCTTGTTATCTTACATCTGGCCATCAGAAATCTCTCTTGCTTCTATATTCCAAAATAATCAGAGCCTGAAGATTCTTATCACCTTCATCATGTATCTCTGGATCATTGAAATAGCTTCTTATCTAGTCTTCCTTGACCCCATCAAGCTGTGCTCCACAGAGACCCAGTGTGGTTCTTTAAAAATCTTTTAACCCATCCATATTGGTTTCTCTGTCATTCCTTACCCTCTTCCACTTGCTTATTTCTATTCATCTACACTTGTCTCTTTAGTATTTCTTGAACGCATCAAGAATGCACCCATCTCAGAGTCTTTGGCACTTGCTGTCTCCTTTACCTGTACTTTTTTTCCCCCAGTTATCAACAGATCTTAACTCCCGAATTCATTCTGGTATATGTTTAAATTTCACCTTCTAAAAGATGAAATCCATATGACACTATTTAAATAAAATCCACGACAATACTACTTGCCCTGAATTATTATCACTATTGGTATATGTATGTATTTATATACGTATGTATGTATGTATCTATCTATCTTTACTTAATGTATTTCTTCCCTTACTAGAATATAACATCCACGAAATAAAGGAGTGCATCAGTTTTATTCAGTGGAATATCCACAGTCCTTGAACAGTGCCTGGATTATAGAAAGCATGTAAATAGTTTCAAATAACTTTTCCATGAATGACATGCAAATCAGGAGCTCAAGTTGTTTTATGGAACTTGAGAAATTGTAAACATTTTTTTGGAAAGGTAAAAGAGTAAAATATTAAAACAATTTCAGAAAAAAATGGGCAAGTTTTGAACAGATAATTCACAAAGGAAGACATGGAATAACCAATAAGCCAATGAAAAGATGGTCAACATCCTTAGCCATCAAGAAATATAAATTAAAAGCACAATGAGATGCCACTAAACATACACTGGAATGGCTAAGCTTAAAATACCGATAATATAAAATACTGGCAAGAATTTTAAGCAAATAAAACTCATACATGGTTGGTGTAGAGATAAATTTGTAAAATCACTTTGGAAAATGGTTTGATGGTTTCTTATAAAGTTAAACACACACTCAGGTTTTCAACCCCTAAGCACTTACCTAAAAGAAGTAATAACACGTCTACAACTCTACAGAAAAATTTGTATACAAATTTCCATAACATTTGTATTCATAATGGCCTGAAACTAGAAACAACCCAAATGCCTATCAATAGGTGAATGGATAAACATACTGTGCTATATTCATAAAATGTAAACCTTCTAGGCAAGGAAAATAAAAGAGGCTATGATGCATGCAATAATACAGGTGGATCTCAAAAGCTTTATATGAGCAAAAGAAGCCAGATGCAAAAGAGAGAATGACTCCACCTAGAGGAAAGTCTAGAATAGGCAAAACTAATCTACAGTGAAACACATTTGGGTTGTGTTGGACTAGAAATAGGTGAGTTTGACTGCAAAGAAACACACCAGAACACTTAAGGATGATGAAAATGTGTTGATCTTGATTGTAGCTGTGGTTATACAGACATTTGCACTTGTCAGAGCACCTCAATTTGTACACAAAAATCATCATTTTATTGCATGAAGATTACACCTGAGCAAAGTAATTTAAAAAGTAAAAATTTCTATTTAAGTACATGAAGCACTTTATTTTAGAGATGTATTCAATTATATTTTTGATTTAAAGTTTCTCTTTATTTTTAACCAAATTCTTCACTATGAAATTTATGGCAGATAACCATCACCAGATTGTAGAAATATAACTGAAGTTTAACAATGACTCTTACAAAAGGCATTGAAAAATCTAAGAAAGAATCAATCTTGTATTTGGTGGTGTATTTTGTAAACATGTGTTAGAGAATGTGAACTTTAAGGCTGTCCCTTGTGGACACATCATTCAAAAGATCCATTTATATATAAACACAATTATATTCACTGTTAATTTAAATACACTTACAAATACTCTTTATACAGTTATATTCATGACCAGAGAGAGCTGGATTCAAAGACACAAACACCATCAACTGAATCATTTGGGATGTTTTTCTTAATATTAATCTTACAGAGAATATCCTAGAAAAGAATTAATCTATTTCTGTATGTCAACTGTCAGAAATTCCCCTTTCATTTTAAGAAAAAATGTATATTCTATGATCAACTGTTTGTTGGTAGCTTTGTTTCTCTGTTTCTAAGAGAATATCTTTGCTCAGATTTTCATTTGATAAATTTTATGGAGCAACTTCTTGAGTAATGGACAGATTTAAACTAAACTACAAAATAACTATTTTTCAGTATTTTACTTGTTGTTATTTGAACTTTTCCTAATTATGATTAAAAAATAGTGTTTTCTTAAACCTGTCTGGTGTGAACTAGCCACATTTAATTCCACAAATATTTACTGCACATCTCTGATGTGTCACTTAGTGTTCTAAATATTAAGGACAAAGAAATCAATGAACAAAATAGGCAAGAGTCCTTAAATTTGTGTAGCATATATTCCAATAGAATTAGATAAAATAAGCAAAATAAATAAGGTATACAAAAATTTCAAAGGTGAAAACCTGTCCCTTCTTTACCTTAAATTCATTATATTTCTATCAGTGTCTGATCTAAAATAACAACCTGACTAAATCACTCATGTCCTTAAAATCCCTCAAATAAGTCTGCTTCACATGGAGATGGTTTTCAAATCTAGTTACATAAAAAAGTCATCTTAGGAGTTTCTGCTTTAATTTTTTGTTTGTTTGTTTTGTCTTGTTTCCAGGTTCCAAAGTTGGAGCCGCTGAATGAGATGCTCTAAAGGTGTGCCTCAGTACCCTCTAGTACAGTAAATCTCCCCCAGGGAATTCTCCTGTAACTTGCCTATAGGCCACAACTGAAGAGAACAAAAATTAAACTCACATACAGGGTATGCAAAATATTACAACTTCAGGCCACACTTTCTCCACCTTTCACTTAATATGCAGTGAAAACTATACTAACTGC